>NC_050099.1:151442114-151745144 GCF_902167145.1 Zea mays | reverse complement strand
TCTGATCTCTAGCAGGTGCACCAAGGAACAGTCAAACCCAATCCCTGAATAGTGTGAAACTCACCCACTATCTCCTATCTATACACAAACTGCACTCCTGAATGGCAGTGACTATCTTATGTATTCGGACTCATGCTATACTCTTACAGGAAAACCGAAGTTTTGAAATGTTCTGATTTGACCTCCACGGCCTGCTGTAACAATTACTAGGCCCCAGGCCGACCGATTCAGAGCTTGGTCTCCCTCGTTGGCATGGCAGGTAGTAGCGCTGAGACTTTGATTTGGTGGTGTGACAAGTTCTTCAGGCCAAGCCGGAGATGTCCGGTCACTGTTATGCTTCGAGTTGTAACTTGTGATATTTGTGCTCCGGTACTCAACATCTGTCATCTCCTGTGCCTTAGCAAGTTTGGTTTGCAGATCTTGCGGTGAATAGCCATTCTCAGACCCAAGCTCAAGCTCTTGTTTCCTGGGGTTCATTAAAGAAGTCATTGTGGTGCTGGTAAAAGGCCAGGTAACAGCAACCGTGACACTCTCGCAGTGGAAGTGTTCATGGGTATTTGTGACAGAAACAATGCCCTTCTTTTTACTTGGTTTCGAACCATCATCGTTCCTCCAGATATATACACGGGAATCCTCGCTTGCCGAGATAATATACCGTCCGTTTCCAGCTAAACAAGCTGAGATTTGGCTGCTGGTGTTCCGGAATCCTGAAATATGGCAAGACATAAGTACTATGTGACTGAGACCAACCAGCAGAATAGAAGACGAAGACTGAGCAATGATTCCTTTTCTTAATAACAGACAGAGAGTGACATGCACAGGAAAACAAACAATGTGGCCGTTAGATCTATCAACAGGGACGAGCTATTTTAACATGTTAAGTGAACAATAGAGCCAATGATAGCACAAAAGTGCAAACAAACATGTTCCAGCACTGCTCTTGAAAGGAAGAACAAGGCAGATACAATTGATCTTCAGTATTCACAGTAAACAATGATTGCACCATGTTCTGAAGTTCTGAACCAGTGTAAATTGTGAACGAACGTGAAAAATGGTTGATAATATTTTTTTACCTTTAAACCTATGAACTAGCTCAAAATCATCAAGAACTCTGATTCGTGAATCTGCAGATGTGATTATGACCATTGAAGAATCCCCTGGGACAAACTGTTTAAGAAGTTATAATTCAGTTCAACAAACCAAAATTATCTTAACTCTGGTGTAGAATGAGCCACATCACAACACAATGTTTATTCAAAATAAGCACCTGAAATCCTGTTATTTTCTTCTGGCTAGATTTTCTTCTCTTGTTTTGCAGGTCAATCTGTGTTTTGTAGCAAAGCATGTCATCTGGCCAGAAGAATGGAAAAATACAAGGTTAGGCTTGCAAGACACAGAACAGGAAATAAGGTCTTTGAATGAGAGTCGAGACAGAACTAAAATGCAAGCCAATGTACCAGATGTATCATACAAATGGCAACTGCCCTTGTGGGACCCGATCAGCGCGCCCTGAGACAACACCTTAAGGTATTAGGATGAGCAACCACTAGCTCCAGTTGACCAAAATTAAGAAACTATGAAATAGATCAAATTCAAACCTTTCCATCTGGAGTATAGCAGGCAGCAGTAACCATTTCATGAAGATCAACCCAATCAACAATTTCACGCTTTGGAATACTCCAGATACGAACCTTTTCATCCAGGGAACCACTAATGAAGTATCTATCATCAACAGGATTGAACTGTATGCAAGTCACTGAATCAAAAAGAAATCATATTAGAAGGACAACGATGCTGTGGTGCTTAGACAGTGAGAGGGACAGGGTGGGGTGATTCTGAAGTGATGTTCGTACCATAGTCAGTGTGTGAGAAGGTTTTCAAACAATAAGTGCTTGACATGTGCCACAACCGTACTGTTTTATCCATTGATGATGAAAGCAAATACTGCAGGAACAAAAAGATGGATATAAGGGATGCTGAACTAGCAGGAAACTACAATGAATTCGTAATGATTATTCTTCAAATTCAACATGCTGTAGAAATGGATATGCCTTTACCAATAGAAGCAAGTATACCGAGAGATGAACAAGACAAGTGCCTAGCAAAAAAAATGTGCATGGTGTCTGACTGTCTGCATATGCTTTCAGTGTATTTGAGTACAGAGTAGCTTGACTAGTTATGAGCACTAACTCCTCATAAACCAATGTAATAGTTAATTTGCACTTTTAAAACCCAGATTTATCCATTTAAAACAAGACATATCCCATTTCATCTTACAGATATAGAATATCTAATTCATGATTTTGCCAGGTATTTGCTTCAAGATCCATAAACTATTCAGAAAGAGGTCTGCCAGAGGCAAACCTACACTACATCAAAGTTAACTCATTCTGTTTAATTTCTCTAACTTTGGCCAAGTTTATAGACAAATATATTAAGATCTTCAATACCAAATAAAAACACTGACACGACATTTGATGTTGGATTTATTGAAACTAATATGATGCTGTAGATGTTGGCACATTTTTCTATGAACTTGGTCAAAACTAGAGAAGTTTGACTTAGGACAAAGCTAAAACAGTGTACATTTTGGAACAGAGGAAGTAAAATACAACTCCCTTAACAAGCTTAATACCTTCTTTGATCTGATGCAGAGAAAGACTGAATATGGAATAACAAAATCGCAACTTTACAGCTAAAAACACAGAGAAAAAAAAGAAAAAATTTAAATTCCAGTTCAATATCATGAAACTGGTTAGCTGACATTCAAATGTAGGATTCAAATATCTACACTTTAACAGCAACTAACAATAGACAATAGGTTCTCCAAATGCCAATAAGCTAAGAAAGAACTGTGTTGTAGCATGTAGGTCTCTGAACATGCGCAGTACTCACCTAGTGGGCTAGCTGCCTGAACTTGAAAATTGCTTTCCCGTCTCATTCAATTCGCACAGTTGTCACACCTAGCCCCTAAACTTGCACAGTTACTCCCTAAACTTTGCTTCTGTTCAGCGGTTTTTGTGAGACACGTGCAAGTTTAAGGGGCTCTAAAAGTTTGAGGGGTTAGTTTAGACGATCGGGCAAGTTTAGGAGCGTGCAGTGCAATTCCTGCTAAAATTTCTAGATGCACTGAGACGAAAATTTAAACCATAGTAAAATGGAAGTCTATAAGCATGTAGAGACCATGTCTTAATTACAGGTAGAGAGCACCTCGGTCTTATGCACATGGTAAAAGCTTGGGTACACTTGGGAGCAGTAAAATCAAATTTATCTATCACAAAAACGAAAATGCATAAAGGGCATCTGGTCAAGTTTCGTTTCCAGACAGTGCACCAGTTGCACTATGCCAGATCTGGATACAAGTTATGTACGCCCAAACCCAACAATAAATAAGTTTAGCTGGTGTGTGATCATGATGTTTCTAATATGATGATTGTAATTGCATAGCTTTTTGTGTTCTTAATAACATGAGTTATTTGTGGATCTGATTTCTGCTACCAATACCCTACTTTCCGGTATTCTACATCCTATTATAGCCTGAACTTTGCACTTACACTGAAAAATAATATCTACACATTAGAATTGAAGATAAATTAGAAATCTGTGTACATCACCTGAGATTTGGACCAGCTGAGATCCAGCACATCCTCTGAATGCCCTGCAAAGGTTATCACAGGCTTCTCGGACAGTGCAAACACATACTCAGGCACCATCAACCTGTCTGAGCTCACTGATCCCCCACCTTGCAGTACCTTTGATCGCAGCTTCTTCTCCCAATGGCTCCCGCTTGGAGCACCAGATGCCACCATCGTCTCTGATGACTCACTGTATACCATAGCAACAAGCGGATTGCATACCCCATTCTCCTTCACCTCCCTCTCCTTCCCTGCCCTCTTGAACTCCAACACCTCCCAAACATGAATTATGCAATCCTCCCCGGCACTGGCAAGGTAACGACCATCAGGACTAAATTTGATGCTCCAGATGGAACCATTGTGTGCATGTATCTCCTGTGTCATAAACAGGCCACTGAGTTCCTTATATGACTTCCCATACTGCCGCACCTTGACACGGGCCGGGCCATGGCGTGGAACACTGTCCTGGCTGTCATCCGTAGCGGAGCTGGAGTGGTGCCCGCCTTTCTCTGAAGACGTGTCCTTCTCGTCGCTGCTGCTGCGGTCACGGGAGTGGGTGACCAAGGACCCAGCTGCGCAGCGGATGCTGCGGAGCCAGCTGCTTCGCCGCTTGGAGCGCGACCCACCATTGCTGGAACCTGAGCTCGACCTTTCGATCGGTGTGGAGGCGCCACTTTGGGAATTTGAGTTGCAGTTGGAGTTGGGAGTACTAAAAGCTTGGCGCCGCATAAGCTCCTGAACAATAGGTGAGCGGGCCAACTCCTCAACGGTAAGGTGGCGCCCCGTGCCGACCTCGCGGAGACCGAATTCTTCCTTCACCACGTACTCTCTGCCGTCGTCAAGGTTCCTGATCAAGCACCTGGGGTCCTCGTCGGCAGGATCGGGCCCGTCGGACAAGGATGACCGCAGACGGACGCCCCCGAGTGGTGGCTTCCCGGCGGAGCCGAGGGCGGCCCCGCCTGATCTGGACCGAGAGACGGGAGAGGCTGGGGGCGGGCCCGCGGCATCTTCGGAGGCGGACCGGCCAGTCTCAAACCCGGCGAGGGAAGGATCCCCTATGAGCCCCATCAGCTGGAGCAGCCGGCGGCGCCGCTCCTGGACGGGCGACGGCTGAGAGGTCCACAGGTCGAGGGCCGCTGCGGCGGCCGCGACCGGCGCATCGCAACCGCGGCGGCGGCGCGGGCTGTCGGCGCCGTCGTCGTCCGAGGCAGATGTGGAGGAGCCCGAGGAGGAGAGGATGCGATCGAGCGACTCGTAGAACAGGTCCTCCTCCTCTTCCTCCCCGCTCTCCACCTCCTCATCCACGTTCATCGCGCCGCCAGCATTGGCCGTGGAGGCAGCCGTCGCAGGGAGGCGCGGCGCGCGCGGTGTGTTCGGCGAATTGCGCGAGGGACAAAGATGGTGATGGGTGGGAGAAGGGCGGGAGGTCAGAGCTCAGAGGTGCGGGGGAAGGGGAAGTGGTAGCAGCAAGTGGCGGCGTTAGATGAGATCCGCCACGCCCTCGCCCCAGCACCCGCGCACGACGACAACCTAACCGGGAGCGATCCCGTTCCTTCCTCTGATCTCACCACCCGCCCAGCGCAGCGCCGCCCCACCGCGTCTTTACTCGACTGCTCGCGTCGCCGTCGTCCGTTGTCGCGGTAACTGCTTCTTGTCCGCCCGGCCGCTAATACACAGCTGGTGCTGGGTTTTTTTATTATTTGAGATTCAGAGTTCCATTTCATTAGGGAATATGATGATTGTACTCTTCAGTCAACAACAGATGTTCGATGCAGGCTGGGGCATCATCCACTCCCAAACTGATTCACCTGCGAGGCTGTGACCTGCTTTGATAGTTTACGTATTGTTGGGACTTGTTTTCAAATGCTATAAGTCAAGAACAAGGCAACACGAAGTCTTAAATGTCAATGTTCTTGGTACTTCGAAGCATTATTTCCCTCAGGATATAACAGACATGTTTGTTTCGGCTTCTAGCAGCTTCTGGCCACCAAAAGCTGCTGCGGATTGCTAAACGCTCAACTTTTCAGCCAGCTTCTATAAAATTCGTTGGGGGCAAAAACCATCCAAAATCAACATAAACACATAATCGGTTGAGTCGTTGTAATAGTAGGAATCAGTCACTTTCTAAATCCTGAGCCCTATGAACAACTTTATCTTCCTTCACACGTAATCGTAATGATACTCAAATTCTCCATACAGCCAGATTCTCTCTACAACCAGATTTTCAGAAAAGCTAGTTAGAAAAAAGCTGAACCAAACAGGCCCAACGATCTTCGAACGAAGGTCATGAAGGGCGTACCTTCATGATCACGGTTATAAGCTAATGAAAAGTGAAATATATGGAATATGAAAGATAATATGAACAAACACATAATATCACTCATATGTTATCATTATATGAACTTTGATATTAAATATGATATTTAATTACATTTATACCTTCGGCTTGACAGAAGGCAAAAATCTAAATGTTGCGCACGAGCGATTACAGGATAGCGTGAATAGTACGGGGTACTGTTCATCTATTTATAGGCACGGGACGCAGCCCGGTCGAAATTATATTCATGCCCTCGACAAATAACTATAAACATGACACAAACTATCATGGACTGATCGGTCTTTGCCTCTTTAGGTCTGTGTAGCCCTTCGTCTCAATGCATGTCACTATGCCGAAGCTTCCTGGATCGTAACTTCGGCCTGTACCTTCGTGTTGTGTCTGCTTATGTGTTAACTTGCTTAGAGGACCTTCGGCTACGAAGCAGACCCCCAACAGTAGCCCCTTCGCGGTGCTAGATCGTTTTTCGTAACGAGCTTGATCCGTGAAAAAATCTCAAAAGCTTCGGAATTCCGAAGGTCCGAAAAACACCTTCCCTGAGTTCGTTGCCGAGAAACGATTAAAATATTTAGAGCGCAAGGTGACCCACCACGCAGCGGGTACGAACGATCTGGTAATTCACTTCCCAGGCGCCGAGTGGTCCACCATTCAGCGGGTGCGGGCGACTGTTCAGCGGGTGTGGGCGACTTGGCGATTCACCTTCCCACCTGCAGCACTATATAAACAGACGAGCAGGTGTGGAGTTACCACAGCATTCATTGCCGTTGCACTGTTGTGCTGCCGAAAAACTTGACCACAGCCGAAGCTTGCTCACTGTATTCTCAACCGAAGGATCATTTTTCTCTAGCTTCGTTACAAGAAGGAGCTTCGGCAAAGATAAAAAAAAATTCAACTTCGTCAAAATGCAAGAAATTCAACATCAGATGGCCAGGGTACGCTCAACAGCCAGGGTTACACGCGACGGTGAGGAAACCGAAGCTGCTGAAACTGCCCCGATCTCCGAAGTTATGAGGCGGTCAGGACTGGTTGAAACTGAGGGCGCTTCTGACGAAGATACACCCGCCACTGAAGCTGAGCAGGCAGATATTGAAGAGGGTGATGCTAATGAAGGAGAGATTGATTATAACATCATTATGCCATCGAAGCCCAGCCATTTGGATTTCGGGAAATCGACTGTGTCTGAAGCTGATATGACTATGATGACGAAGCTAGGCTACTTCAGAGAAGCCGAGAAGGGGTTGGTTCGCTTTGGCGGGGAAGAGACTATCCCGAAACCAGAAAATGATGAAGTTGTAGTTTTTAAGAGCTTCTTCAAAGCAGGGTTGAGATTTCCTCTACACGGAATGATTGCAGAAGTCTTGGAAAAATTCGGGATTTACCTTCATCAGCTGACGCCTAATGCCATTGTTAGGCTCAGTGTGTACATCTGGGCTCTCCGAAGTCAAGGGGTAGAGCCGCTCGCCGAAAGATTCTGCCGAGTACATGAACTTCACTATCAGACGAAGGCTAGAGAAGACGGATTGCATGAGAACTTCGACTGCTATAATTTTGCTTACCGGAAGGATATGAAGACACAGGTGGTCAGCTATCGTACTAAATGGCCGACCGGTTGGAAATCTGAATGGTTTTATGTTAAAATTGATGAGAAAAAGGAGAAGCTAGTTCAGAGCCCGTTGAAGCTAATCTTCGGGCTGACTAGGCCTCAGTGCAACATGACACCGGGGGATCCATGCCAAGATGTTGTGTATGAGTTTAGAATTGTGTCTGAACATATTGGAACTAGGGATCTAGTCCAGGAATACTTAGCCAATAGAGTATTCCCAACGCTGAGGAAGTGGGGTATGCCGAAGCTTGAAGAAGAGAAGAAAGAGAGTGAACTCGTTCGGCTGCCTTATCACTTTAAGTTCAAAAAACACTTCAAGGAACCCTGCCAAGAATGGTTGGATACGATCGAAGTTATGTGTAATGAGATTTTAGGGAATTATACGAAAAAAGAAGATCAGTTGATGACTGCAGCCTTCGGCTCCCGACCGAAGCGAAGATTGAATCGGGTGATGGATGCTCTACATTTTGAATATCCTGATTATGAGCGAGTGAACAAGGGCGTCGAAGGGCAAAAAAGAAAAAGAGTTGTCAGTGTTGTGGGCAGACATGCCGCTAGAATGGTAAAAGAAGATGAAGAAAACCTGAAGAAGAGGAAATTGAGCCCTGAGCCGACAGCTGTTGCCCTGAAGAAGAGAAAAGCTGCTGCTCCGAAGTAGAAGGCGACTGATATAGAAGAAGAAAGTCCTGCAACACCTTCTGCTACCGACGTGGCAGAAATTCTAAAGGTAATGACTGAATCCTTGCCTATCAAGCTAAGTCCACTGGCGCCACATCTGACGAAGCTTTTTCAGAAGAAGAAGGAGCCTTCGATAGCGAAGAAGGCAGCTGGGCCGAAAAAATGAAGAATTATTACTGTGACAGAAGCTATTGAAGAGACACCACGACCAGCTTCGGCTTCAAAGGCACCAGTTGTTGAGAGCGCCACAACTTCCGAAGTTGTACCTACTGAAGCTGCAACTGCCGAAGCTGAACCGGCCGAAGATGCAAATCTAGAAAGCACACTCTCTAATATTGGTAAGATACTTCTTGATATGGCCACAGAAGAAGCTGCTACAGCCGCCGAAGAAGCTATGGCCAAAGTGCCTGAGAAAGAGAAGGAAATAGTCGAAGATGCTTCGGAAGAAGAAAATTTCAATTTTCAAAACTTAATTGGACAAGAATTGTCGAAGGCTGAGAAAGAAGAATTGAGAGAATATGCCATATCCTGTGGGTATGAACCAGGGGCGCTACTCTTTGGCGGTGTTGATGACGAAAGCTTAGTCTGTCTCCGTGACCGAACCGGAGCGAAAGTTATCGGTACTCTGTCGAAGAGTATTGGTTTCCCGAAACTGGAGACTGACATCAGCCGCTACCGACGACAGCATATCGTCGGTAGTTTATTCTATTCTAATTTCAAGGTAAAAAGTTTTCTTCGACTTTTTATTGTTTTTAACAATGAAGGTGTTTTCTAACGAAGGTTGCTTCTGCACAGAGCATGCTATTGAGTAAAGTAAAGCTTTGAGGATGCAACAAGATCTTGAAGATAAAAAGCATAAAGTTATAATTGAGGGTTTAGAAAACAAAATAAAAGATCAAGCGGCTGCTCTTGAAAAGAAGGATTTCGAACATCAGACAGCAGAGGGTTTATTGGCAGAAGCTGAAGCTAAAATTGCAATGTTGAATACGGAGCTTCTCTCAAAGTCAGAAAGCTTCGAACAAGAAAAACAGAAATTTAATGCAAAATTTGAGGCTGAGGTCGAAAAAAGTTCAAATTTGCAAAAATCATTGAAAGAGCTTCAAAATAAATGTCTGGAGTTCAGCAACCAATGTGTGCAACGGCTGAAACAGGTCTTCAATTCGGTTGGAGCCGGCTATGAAAAATTTAGTCCTTCGATTGAAGACCTGCCAGGGGCCTTCGAACATATCGAGGGTGAAATTGATGCTCTTGATGAAATTATTGCTGGACACAGCGATTTCTGTGCCCTGGTAGCTTCTCAGGGCACAACTGTTGCCTTCCTGAAATCTGGTTGCACACATGGAAAAATTGTCAATAGACCAAACTTTAGCTTATCACCAGCAGATCCGATTGACATTCCCAGTCTTGCCCGAAGCATAGGAAACATATTTATAAAGCTAGTATGGACGAAGGGTGGACGAAGCTTAGCTGGTGACGAAGCTCAAAGTCATCTTAAGCCGGTAACAAAATCATACCTTATACTTACTTTTTTCTTTAAACTTGAATTTTCCTTGTAACACTTTAATATATACAGGATGACGAAGCCGAAGAGCACAAAGACGAAGCTTAGCAGACGATCCGAAGCTCAATAGATGGTGATGAAGCTTGAATAGCTAGCTGCGGAAAAAACTTTAAGAACTCTTGTATTAACCTTTATAAAGAATATTGTAATTTAAGAATTAGATTCTACTTTGTAAACTTTGTCCATACCTTTGTAATATATTTTTACCTTTCCATCAATGTGTGAAATGCTTCGATGTGAACGAAACTTTGTACTTTTTGAGCCGAAGGCGAAAAACACCTCCCCTTCTTTTCGTACACAATGAAGCATGATTCTGCTTTCGAAGCTGCATTCTTAGAGCCGAAGCTACTGTCTGTATCTATATGATATGATGATGATGATGATCATATGTATGTCTAAATGAATGTTTATGTATGCAATGTATGATGTAATGTATCGTGCAAATGAATGCCCAAACACACACATATCCGAAGCTTCATCCACAACCTTCATTCCCTAAGGAATGACTGAAATCTCTTTGCCGTTTATTTTTCGGCTGCACCGTATATTTTTCGGTGTAAGTTCTGCATTCCCTAAGGAACGTCTTTTGAACTTCTTCGCCTTCTATTTCGGCGGTATTCGCGTTGACTTTTCATGTTTCGCCTTATATTTCGGTGGTATTTGGCTCTGCATTCCCTAAGGAACGACTTTTGAGCAGAAAACTTACGCTGCGCTCCCTTAGGAGCGGCTTTTTGTAGCTTCGTCATGCTCTGCATCCCCTTAGGGACGACTTTCGAGCCTCTCTCTGTTTTTTCTTTTTCTCTGCACTCGATGGTGCATGCTCAGATTTTACATTTACATATTTGGGGGATTTTTCTCTCGTGGAGCTGAATAAGAAAGGAAAAGATTACAAACTATGGCCCCATTAAAAACCTTTCCCCCTTCGGAAAGGAAAAGGGTGTCATATAAAAATAGAAAAAGATTACATAAATCTATACATAATACCGCCGAAGCTCATCCGCATTCTAAGACCTAGGAATATCATTGCCATCCATATCTTTTAGTCTGTAAGAACCGGGCCTTGACGAAGATACGACCAGAAAAGGTCCCTCCCACTTCAACTGTAGTTTGCCTACTGTGTCCGGATTAGCCACTCTCCAAAGCACCAGATGCCCTGGCTTGATATTTTTCAGCCGGACTTTTCTGTCGCGCCATTTTATTGTTTCGGGTTGATATTTATTAATATTTTCCACAGCCTAAAGTTTGACCCCTTCTATAGTGTCTTTTACTACATGATAATCAGCTTCGTCTTCAGTCGAAGCTGTTGTTCTTATTGACCCCATTTTAGCTTCTTCTGGGGTTATGGCTTCGTCACCAAATAATAGCTTGAATGGCGTAAAACCTGTTGATCTTGATACAGTCGTGTTGTGGCTCCACACCACTTTAATCAACTCTTCCGACCACTTACCTCTAGGCTGGTTAAAAATTAACTTCATTATTCCTGTCATTATAATACCATTTGCTCTTTCGACAAGTCCATTTGATTCTGGATGTCTGACTGACGCAAAATGAATCTTCGTGCCGATTTGATTACAAAATTCCTTGAAGGTTTTAGCATCAAACTGTGTTCCATTGTCCACAGTTATAGCCTTTGGTACGCCAAAGCGACAAACAATGTTTTGCCAAAAGAATTTCTGGACTGTGACCGAAGTTATTGTGGCCAAAGGCTTCGCTTCAATCCACTTGGAAAAATATTCTACAGCCACCATAACATATCTTAAATTGCCTTGTGCTGGTGGAAGTGGACCTAACAAATCTAGGCCCCATCTTTGCAATGGCCAGGTTGGTTGTATCAGTTGGGTTAACGACGAAGGTTGTTTCTGGTCTCTTGCGCATTTTTGGCAATTTTCGCACTTTTGAACCAGATCTGTTGCATCTGAAGCTGCCTTCGGCCAATAGAATCCTTGTCTGAAGACTTTCCCTAGCAAAGGTCTAGATCCAATGTGAGATCCACACAATCCTGCATGTATTTCCTTCATCAATTCTATACCTTCAGCTCTGGATATGTAACACCCCTGGTGTTACTATAACTAAAACTTGAGCATGGCATCATAAGCATTGGCATTGCATATGTTTGACACACCTAGAGTGCATTCACTAGGCAAAATTTTCAAACAAGTTGTATTGTTTTAATGTTTTGCAAATAGAACCCTGGTTAAAGGACTTAACCCTAAATAGTGGTTAAAGGGGTAAAACTTAACCCAAGTTGAGAAAACCTAAAAGCTTTAGGGTAAAAGTCATAAAATGACCCCAAAAATAAACTTGAATCACATTTATACCCCTGGGATACCAGAAACCCTAATTGGAACCCTAGAAAACCCTGAAACCAAACCCTAGGGGCTTATGTGCAAAAATGCTGAACCTTTGGACTAAAGTGTAAAAACTACAGTATTAAAGTATATAAAGTCACATGGTTCACATTTGGGAAAATTTACAAGCCAAACCCTGAGATTTGGACTTAAGTGCAAAAGAGCCACACTTGACTCATGTGATGAAGTCTAAATTTCAATGTGATTGGTTCAACTTTGGAGCCCTGTATCTTTCAAATTATAGGGTTTTTGCCCTAGGTCACCACATCAAAATTGTAGCCCAATTATAGGAGAACAACTTTGCTAAAGAGTGTGAGCTCAGTTGTTAAGACAAATTTAGAGATAAATGAGCCTGAAGTTGGACTGTCAGGCTGATTCAGTCTGAAATTCGGATATTTAGTGTAGCAGAGCCAACTTTGAGTATGAATTCAACCTTGATTTAGTACTCAAATGTGTTCAAGTCCTATAGTCGAATTGTAGCTGGTTTGTAACTCTACAACTTTGGTACAGAGGGTTGATGAAGTTCACATGCAAATTCTAGAGAAAATGGAGCTCTAAGATGATCTGTCAGGCGACTGAATCAGATTTTTTCCCATGGAACAGTGACTGCAGAAGATACCCCTCTTTCCCCTCCGCCGCCGATGACCCACACGCCGTGATTCACGCCGTCGTTGGGATTTGTGTCCGCGGGCGGGGAGATAACTTCGGTGAAGTAAAGATCTCGCGGGGAGGAGTGGATAGGATCACACATCTAAGCTTATCGCCGTGATTCTTGTCACTGCGACGTGGGCGGTCTGCCTGTGCCGCCGTGGAAACGCCGGTGACCGCCGCCCTCCGGCCTTGTGCCGTGTGTTTACCCTTCCCAGCGCATCGCCACAACTTACCCCTACTCACCGTTGATCGCCGGAGCAATTGCCACGCCTCTGGACACGTATTCACCGCGCCCAGGGTTCTTCCCTATCTCCGGCCGCCGCACATCTTCGTTCAAATTAGCGGCCACCGCCCGCTAGCACTATAAATTGAGCCCTCCCCTAGCTGCATAACATCATCATCCACCCAGCCACCGTTAATCGTTGGCAGTCCTTCGCTAGAACTCGCGAATTTTGGATTCGCCCCAAATCCACTCCCCGCCACCGTGAACTCACCCCACCGCGGCCAGCCTTTCCCAGGTCTGCTCATTCTCTTCTCATTCTTGTTCTAGCACCCTTACATGCTGGTGATTCTCCCCGATCCATTTAATCGAACCGAACCGCCTGGGATCGCCGGGAACACAACGCTTTAGCCGCCATGCTCTCGGCCACCGTGGCCAGAGCTCCGTAGTTGATCATAAGCGCAATTGAGTGAGGCGAAATACTCCTTAGGGGTTTAATCCGGTGTATGTCGCTCGGGAGCGCCGGTCATAGCCCCGTTTGGCCGGTACAGTGCTCGCCGGAGCGCGGCGGTGCGCGAGCGCCGTCGTGGACTTCCAATCGGGAATAGGAAGAAACGCAGGGGTCTTTTTGTAATGGTCAGTGACTTGGTTAAACAGTGAAATAACCTGTTCTTAGTTAGCCAGAAACGCGGGGGTCGTTCTGCAAAACCGCCAGGGCGCGCGGGCGCCTTTCCTCCCTGGTCCTGGGCCGCTGGGCTGAATCCGGCCCAGTTCTATTTAATCCTTTTCTTTTTCTTTTTCCAGCAAAGCTTTAGAAATATGTAGAAAAATGTAGAAAAATGCTAAAATTATGAAACTAATTTTCCTAGGCTTGTTATTTTCCCTAGAATTTAGTAAAAATAATTTTGTGAATTTTAGTAGAAGTAAGAAATTTTAGGGTATTTGAAGTGGTTAAAAATGTTGGTTATAGATTTTTAGAAAACAAATGGTAATTCCAAAAATGCTCAAAGTTTTTATATGAGTTCCTCATAATATTTAGAAGCCTTGGGTAGGATTTGAATTGATTTGGACCTTGTTTGATCACCAAACCCAAAACACCCCCCCTGCCCTATGAACTCCTTTACCGACTCCGGAAACCCTAAGTTCCCGGAACTCCGTGAAGGAAAGTTGTATTCAAGACATAAATAATAAGTTCATGCTATCTTTGCATCCTCATGAGCATCCCATGGCATCCATTCTTATACCTATGTATGGTTATGATTAGAACGTGAAGAAGAGGTAGAAGTCCCCGAAGACAGGACACCACCACCTTTGGAATCCCAGGCCGAGAATAGTTTCTACTTCGATATCTGTGGATCCGAACCCGAATCACCTGTAAACGAAGGCAAGCCCCAGTGCATTTGCCACCTTCCTTGCTATTTTAAATCTTTCTCACTTGATTGCTGCATTAGGTGATAAGAGTTGCTTGATAAAACCATTCCTGCATTACCTTCCTTGAATTTGATTACCTTCCTTAATCACCTGTTTTATAAAAGCTTTTTGATGCTTAGCTTGGCTTTAGAAAAACAAAAGGTTTTGTTTTTACAAAATATGATGTGGCAAAAGTGGGTGGGATGTTTTCGAAAATAAATTTGATGGTGGATCCATCAAGGCCTTGATGGGTTCAACATCGGAAAAGATGTACCTCTGCCAGGTACCAAACTTTGGGTTTGAAATAATTAAGTTGAGACCGGGCGGGTGACTTGCACGAGAAGAGAGTCTCGGTGTAGTGTCTTCGTCTGAGTCGATTAAGGACCTTGTCGATGTAGGCTTGATGATCGAGGACCCTTTAACTGGTCACATGCCTCGTCATGGGTAAGCCTTGCCTCGGGCAGACTAAGGCCGGAATAAGATAACACGAAATGGGCGTGGAGCGATGGCGAGAGTAGCGTGTACCCTCCGTGGCAAGAGGCTGGACGGTGGTGTATCTGTGCTCTCGGTTTGCGTGAACCTGATCCGGTCTTAAGAACCCCGGTGGCGGGTTGACATATGCAAGGGTTAAGTGCTACATATGTCGTGTGATTGGAGATCCTCAGCTGAGTTTAATCGATTCGGATCGCCGTACCTTCGCGGTTATGAAGACTTGGTCACTGCCCTACACATAGCATTCCACTAAAGACGATGAGCTTTTGTTAAGAAATTGGCTAGTACAGGACCAGTGATTGAACTAGGGTAGAGGGAACTCTAGTGCAGGTAATTTTACTTAACTTGACAAATAAAATTGGATTTTTAAGGATCCACTTTAGTAAGCATTTCTGCAAAACAGAGTCTTTGATTATTGAAAAGCCTTACCTTGACTCCCATATAACCAGCATACCCTTGAGAGTCTTTTCTTTAGTCGGGTAAGACTTGCTGAGTAATTCCATACTCAGGGTTTATCCCTTCGTTGTTTTTAGGTGAGGAAGTAGCAGACTTTTGCTGCTTCTGTGTCAAGGTGGTTCCAAAAGAAGAAAAACAAGACTGAAGTGCGGGAGGACTCGGTCCTCCACATAGGATCTTTTGTTAATAACTTATCGGGAGGAGTCTGTGCCTCCCTTGGTTTGTATAATATTACTACTCTGCACTCACTTTTAGTCTGGTCTGTAATAAAATAACTCAAGCTTGCTTTTGAAATAAATGTAAGTTTATGTAACTGCTTCCGCATTTCTTTATCTCCGATGTTCTGTAATGTCTGCAAGACGGGTGAGACGTTCCTGGTAAGGTAATGAAAGATACCGAGCTTGTCAAGTAGTTCAGGGGCACCTACAGGGTTGTCTGAGGTCCGTTGGACAAGGACAACTGTAGGTGGGCCTAATTACTTGGGAGGTTCCGTCACAGCTGGTATCGGAGCGTAGCCCTTCTTTGCAGATATTATGAGGCATCTTCAAAAGGGATTTTCAAAAGTCTTACCTAAAAATTCTTTTCTCTTCTTACCTGAGTACTCTGAAGAGTCTATCTTAAAGACCAGATAGGAAGAGTGCAACGTATAGAAGGTTGAATCGACTAAGGTTGATTCTGTAATTATACATGCATCATGCTAAGCACTATACTAATAACATTTTCCCCCTTAGAAAAGATGCCGCCACGCACCAGGCTAACGGCACGCAAGTCTACGGGACCAATTGGGGTGCCTCGGCATCAATTGGCTCCCCGACATGAAAGCAGCAGCAGTGGAAGTAACGACCCCATCGGAGATCTTGAAGCTCGTGTGAGTCGACTTCAAGCAGCGCTGCAACATAGGACCGATGCTTGGGTCGCCGACGGAGATAGAATCAATGAACTGAGAAGGGACATCCGACACTTGCAGGATCAACTCGTTGATCGAGACTTAGCACTTGACTGGGCCCTATAGTCTCGTTTGCTAATGTGTGCTAAGGAAGCAAGGGCTCAGGCCCGAATTAAAGAACTTAGCTCGACTGTCGATAACCTGCAGGTTTACTGCAATACGTTGCACGAGGAAGTCCATATATTATACTCACAATTACACCCAAGTGAGCCTGCACAACCTGCTGAGGCGGAAGCCAGACCATCTCACGTTGCGGGACGTGCGCTGGGTGGGGAGTTAGACCTTTTTGAGCCCCCTCCTTCCTTGAGGTTGGTTGATGTCTGGACTCCCACACCTGACGATGAAGCCGCCAAGAGTAATGGCAAGCAGGAATAATGGTGTAATAAAAGTAGAGTAGTGTATTGTAGGGTATTGTAGGGTGTACTGTTGTATAATAGGTTGAACTTTTGTATAATGGGTAATGTATCCTGTTATGTAATATCGAGTCTGTATCATTACTTTTTATAGTAATGTAAAATGGAAGGTTTTCTCTGGCACATTATGTTTACTTCAAATGTTTTTGCCATAGATGCCGACCAGGAATCGAGGACAGGACGCAGCAGGAACTTCTGGGGGACGGGATGTTACCCCAAACCCACCACCAGTTCCTCCCACGTTAGCCGAGGCGATTGCCGCCTTGGTGAATGCCACCGCAGACAATACCCGCTTCCTTAGGGAAATGGCGGGTCAGCAGCAATTCCAGCAGCAAGCAGGAAGAGGTTTTCAGCAAGGTCCCCGTGAGACCACCTATCTGGACTTCTCTGAAACCCGTCCACCCCTATTCGTCAAAGCTGAAGATCCCCTAGAAGCTGATGAGTGGATTCGGGTTGTTGAACAAAAGTTTGGTCTTCTCCGTTGCTCAGAGACGCAAAAGCCGTTATTTGCAGCACAACAACTCCGTGGTCCTGCCAGTACCTGGTGGGGAAATTTTGTAGCTATCCAACCTGTCAACCATCAAGTCACCTGGGATGAGTTTAAAGCAACCTTCCGTGAACACTACATCCCCGAAGGAGTGCTGCATATGAAACAAGAGGAATTTATGAAGTTACAACAAGGTGGAGATACCGTCAACCAATATCTCAACAAATTTAATCACCTGTCGCAGTATGCCATCGACCAGGTGAATACTGATTTAAAGAAGAAGAACTGTTTTATGCGGGGACTGAATGATCGGCTACAAAGGAAAATGGCCACATGCATAGATCTCACGTATAAAAAGGCTGTCAGCACAGCCTTATCTGTTGAAGCAAAGTACACAAATTCTGGGAAGAACAAGGGATTCGGTGGTGAGAGGCCTAATCAGGGCCAGGCGAAGAAGCAACGGTTTGTAATCCGACCTTCAAACCAAAATCACACTTTTTCTCGTCCACCCTCATTTCCCTTCAAACAGCCTATCATTATCCGCCCCAACAATACCCCCACTACCCCAAATCAGCCGGGTGCCCCAGGCACTCGATTCCCTGCCTTGCCTAGTTCTTCAACTGGGTGTTTTAATTGCGGCAAGTCGGGACATTTTATCAAAGACTGCCCATATCCTAGGCAAAATCAATCAAATGCTTCGCAAGGATCTGGGAAATCAACTCAACCCAAAGGAAATGCTGTGGGGAAGAATACAAAGAAGACGGGGCGTGTGTATTACACTCAAGTGGCTACTACACCGGAAGGAGAGCCGGTGATGATGGGTACGTTTCTCGTGGCCAGTCACCCAGCAATTATTCTTTTTGATTCTGGTGCTTCACATACATTCATTAGCAAGAAGTTTGTGGAACAACATCATATTGCATACCATGAATCAAAGGAGGGATTTAAAATTCATTCACCTGGGGGACACATTTATACTAGGGAAGTGGCCTATGGAGTGCCAGTAACAATGGCCGGACGGAACTTTCCTGCTAATATGATTGTTCTGAAAGGCCAGGACATAGATGTAATCTTGGGTATGAATTGGTTAACCCAACACAAGGCAATCCTCAACACTGAACTCAGAACCGTCAGGTTGAGCTATAACCAAGAAGAGATTCTTTTGACTCTCCACGCAACCAATCCAGCCAAAGCTTCTGGTAGAGTCTATGAAGCCATTGTACCGGAGATCAAGAACATTCCGGTAGTATGTGAGTTTCCAGATGTATTTCCGGAAGATTTACCTGGACTGCCCCCTGAAAGAGATGTAGAATTCGTAATTGAGCTAAAGCCCGGTACGGCTCCCATCTCCCGAAGATCGTACCGCATGCCCCCTAATGAGTTGGCGGAATTAAAGATTCAATTACAAGATCTACTGAATAAGGGATTCATCCGGCCAAGCTCGTCCCCTTGGGGTTGTCCCGCCATTTTTGTTAAGAAGAAGGATCAAACCTTGAGAATGTGCGTGGATTATCGACCCCTGAATGAGGTCACCATCAAGAATAAATACCCTCTTCCAAGGATCGACATCTTATTTGATCAGCTGACTGGGGCGAGGGTATTTTCCAAAATTGATCTCAGGTCGGGCTATCATCAAATCCGTATTCGGCCCGAGGATATACCGAAGACCGCGTTTACTACGCGATATGGATTGTTTGAATATCTGGTCATGTCTTTCAGGCTCACAAATGCTCCTGCCCACTTCACCTATTTAATGAACTCGGTGTTCATGCCCGAGTTGGACAAGTTCGTGGTAGTCTTCATCGACGATATCTTGATATATTCTAAGAATGAAGAGGACCATGCTCAGCATCTACGGATTGTATTGACGCGCCTCAGGGAACATCAGCTATATGCCAAGTTCAGCAAGTGCGCGTTCTGGCTGGAAGAAATTCAATTTTTGGGGCACGTGTTATCGGCTAAAGGAATTGCGGTAGATCCTAGCAAGGTCAAAGATATTCTGGAATGGAAACCCCCAACAACTGTTCACCAAGTCCGGAGTTTTCTTGGACTAGCTGGGTATTATCGCAGATTCATACCAGATTTTTCTAAGCTTGTGAAGCCAATCACAAGTTTATTGAAGAATGACATTAAGTTCAATTGGTCTTCTAAGTGTAATGAAGCCTTTGAGCAACTGAAGACACTATTGACCACTGCTCCGGTATTGGCTCAACCGGACATCACTAAACCTTTTGACGTGTATTGTGATGCATCTGGCAGTGGGCTCGGCTGTGTACTGATGCAAGAGGGCCGAGTGATTGCGTATGCTTCAAGGCAGTTGCGCCGGCATGAGGAGCATTATCCAACTCATGATCTGGAGCTAGCTGCTGTGGTTCATGCCCTAAAGATTTGGCGTCACTATCTGC
Source organism: Zea mays (assembly GCF_902167145.1). Lineage (NCBI taxonomy): Eukaryota > Viridiplantae > Streptophyta > Magnoliopsida > Poales > Poaceae > Zea > Zea mays. Next base: position 151,725,504 of record NC_050099.1, on the reverse strand, counting down.
TGGGAAATATCTGTCACATATATACAGATCATAAAAGTTTGAAGTACATCTTCACCCAGTCAGAGTTAAATATGAGGCAAAGACGATGGCTTGAGCTTATTAAAGATTATGAACCGGAGATCCATTATCACCCAGGCAAGGCCAATGTGGTGGTAGATGCATTAAGTCGTAAGACTTCCTGCCACTGTCTTATGGCGAAGACCTCCGAGAACACTTTGTGTCAAGAAATGGAAAAGCTAAACCTGGGGATCATCCAACAAGGGACTCTAAATCAACTAAATCTTGAGTCAATCATTTTGCAAAGGATAATTGATGCTCAAAAGGATAATCTGGGTATGAAGCACATACGAGAGAAGATAAAGGCTGGAGTAGCCAAGTGTTTCAAGGAAGACGATCAAGGTGTGATATGGTTTAAAAACCGCATAGTAGTGCCAAAGAACGAAAAGCTCCGCCAGCAAATTCTTGATGAGGCACATCTTAGTCGCTATTCAATTCATCCCGGAAGCACTAAGATGTATCAAGACTTAAAGCAACATTACTGGTGGACAAAGATGAAGATTGAAATTGCACGCTATGTGGCTAAGTGTGACACTTGCAGACGTGTCAAGGCCATACACATGAAAACTGCTGGTCCATTACAATCTTTGCCAATCCCAACATGGAAATGGGAAGACATCAGTATGGACTTTATTGTGGGATTGCCCAGAACCGCAAAAGGGTATGACTCTATTTGGGTTATCATTGATCGACTCACAAAGATCGCCCACTTCCTCCCTGTCAAAGTAAAATATCCCGTCATTACCTATGCGGAGTTATACATTGCCCGTATTCTCAGTTTGCATGGTGTTCCAAAGACCATAGTGTCGGATCGTGGACCTCAATTCGTATCCAAGTTTTGGGAAGAACTTCATAAATCCCTGGGTACTAAGTTACTCCACAGTTCGGCCTATCATCCTCAAACCAGCGGACAGACTGAGAGAGTGAACCAAATACTTGAAGATATGCTGCGGGCATGTGTTCTGGACTTCTCACCGAAATGGGATGAATGTTTGCCTTTGGCGGAGTTTTCATACAATAACAGTTATCAAGAAAGTATCAAGATGGCACCCTTTGAAGCTTTATATGGACGTCGGTGTCAAACTCCGCTAAATTGGTCTGAACCTGGAGAAAGATGCTTCTTTAGGCCTGATATGGTGAAAGAGGCCGAGGATAAGGTTCAGAAAATTATTTATAATATGAAGAAGGCACAAGCTCGTCAAAAGAGTTATGTAGACACACGGCGAATGCCCTTATATTTCCTGGAAGGAGACTATGTTTACCTAAAGGTCTCACCAATGAAAGGTGTATCGCGTTTCGGGGTTAAAGGGAAACTTGCACCCAGGTACATTGGCCCATTCCTGGTGCTTGAGCAATGTGGACCAGTGGCATACCGACTTCAGCTCCCCGAAACATTGTCTGCTGTGCATAATGTGTTCCACGTGTCACAATTGAAGAAGTGTCTTCGGGTACCTGATCGAACCATTGAAGTGACTGATGTTGTCCTGGAACCAGATTTAACATACTCGGAACATCCTATTCGAGTTCTGGATCAAAAGGATAGGATCACCCGAAGAAAGACTCTCAAATTCTACAAGATACAGTGGAACCAGCATTCTGAAGATGAAGCTACTTGGGAAACTCAAGACTTCTTGAATAAGAATTTCCCAGGCTTTCTAGCCTCATGTAAATTGTAAAGCCTGTATAGCTGTGTAATAAAGAAGTAACCCCCACATTACCCCTGCCTTGTACCAGAATGAAGGAAATAAAAATGTGATGTGTTTCCTTTACCATTACCTACCCTAGGATTTTTAATCTCGGGACGAGATTATTTTATGGGGGGAAGGATGTAACACCCCTGGTGTTACTATAACTAAAACTTGAGCATGGCATCATAAGCATTGGCATTGCATATGTTTGACACACCTAGAGTGCATTCACTAGGCAAAAATTTCAAACAAGTTGTATTGTTTTAATGTTTTGCAAATAGAACCCTGGTTAAAGGACTTAACCCTAAATAGTGGTTAAAGGGGTAAAACTTAACCCAAGTTGAGAAAACCTAAAAGCTTTAGGGTAAAAGTCATAAAATGACCCCAAAAATAAACTTGAATCACATTTATACCCCTGGGATACTAGAAACCCTAATTGGAACCCTAGAAAACCCTGAAACCAAACCCTAGGGGCTTATGTGCAAAAATGCTGAACCTTTGGACTAAAGTGTAAAAACTACAGTATTAAAGTATATAAAGTCACATGGTTCACATTTGGGAAAATTTACAAGCCAAACCCTGAGATTTGGACTTAAGTGCAAAAGAGCCACACTTGACTCATGTGATGAAGTCTGAATTTCAATGTGATTGGTTCAACTTTGGAGCCCTGTATCTTTCAAATTATAGGGTTTTTGCCCTAGGTCACCACATCAAAATTGTAGCCCAATTATAGGAGAACAACTTTGCTAAAGAGTGTGAGCTCAGTTGTTAAGACAGATTTAGAGATAAATGAGCCTGAAGTTGGACTGTCAGGCTGATTCAGTCTGAAATTCGGATATTTAGTGTAGCAGAGCCAACTTTGAGTATGAATTCAACCTTGATTTAGTACTCAAATGTGTTCAAGTCCTATAGTCGAATTGTAGCTGGTTTGTAACTCTACAACTTTGGTACAGAGGGTTGATGAAGTTCACATGCAAATTCTAGAGAAAATGGAGCTCTAAGATGATCTGTCAGGCGACTGAATCAGATTTTTTCCCATGGAACAGTGACTGCAGAAGATACCCCTCTTTCCCCTCCGCCGCCGATGACCCACACGCCGTGATTCACGCCGTCGTTGGGATTTGTGTCCGCGGGCGGGGAGATAACTTCGGTGAAGTAAAGATCTCGCGGGGAGGAGTGGATAGGATCACACATCTAAGCTTATCGCCGTGATTCTTGTCACTGCGACGTGGGCGGTCTGCCTGTGCCGCCGTGGAAACGCCGGTGACCGCCGCCCTCCGGCCTTGTGCCACGTGTTTACCCTTCCCAACGCATCGCCACAACTTACCCCTACTCACCGTTGATCGCCGGAGCAATTGCCACGCCTCTGGACATGTATTCACCGTGCCCAGGGTTCTTCCCTATCTCCGGCCGACGCACATCTTCGTTCAAATTAGCGGCCACCGCCCGCTAGCACTATAAATTGAGCCCTCCCCTAGCTGCATAACATCATCATCCACCCAGCCACCGTTAATCGTTGGCAGTCCTTCGCTAGAACTCGCAAATTTTGGATTCGCCCCAAATCCACTCCCCGCCACCGTGAACTCACCCCACCGCGGCCAGCCTTTCCCAGGTCTGCTCATTCTCTTCTCGTTCTTGTTCTAGCACCCTTACATGCTGGTGATGCTCCCCGATCCATTTAATCGAACCGAACCGCCTGGGATCGCCGGGAACACAACGCTTTAGCCGCCATGCTCTCGGCCACCGTGGCCAGAGCTCCGTAGTTGATCATAAGCGCAATTGAGTGAGGGGAAATACTCCTTAGGGGTTTAATCCAGTGTATGTCGCTCGGGAGCGCCGGTCATAGCCCCGTTTGGCCGGTACAGTGCTCGCCGGAGCGCGGCGGTGCGCGAGCGCCGTCGTGGACTTCCAATCGGGAATAGGAAGAAACGCAGGGGTCTTTTTGTAATGGTCAGTGACTTGGTTAAACAGTGAAATAACCTGTTCTTAGTTAGCCAGAAACGCGGGGGTCGTTCTGCAAAACCGCCAGGGCGCGCGGGCGCCTTTCCTCCCTGGTCCTGGGCCGCTGGGCTGAATTTGGCCCAGTTCTATTTAATCCTTTTCTTTTTCTTTTTCCAGCAGAGCTTTAGAAATATGTAGAAAAATGTAGAAAAATGCTAAAATTATGAAACTAATTTTCCTAGGCTTGTTATTTTCCCTAGAATTTAGTAAAAATAATTTTGTGAATTTTAGTAGAAGTAAGAAATTTTAGGGTATTTAAAGTGGTTAAAAATGTTGGTTATAGATTTTTAGAAAACAAATGGTATATCCAAAAATGCTCAAAGTTTTTATATGAGTTCCTCATAATATTTAGAAGCCTTGGGTAGGATTTGAATTGATTTGGACCTTGTTTGATCACCAAACCCAAAACACCCCCCCTGCCCTATGAACTCCTTTACCGACTCCGGAAACCCTAAGTTCCCGGAACTCCGTGAAGGAAAGTTGTATTCAAGACATAAATAATAAGTTCATGCTATCTTTGCATCCTCATGAGCATCCCATGGCATCCATTCTTATACCTATGTATGGTTATGATTAGAACGTGAAGAAGAGGTAGAAGTCCCCGAAGACAGGACACCACCACCTTCGGAATCCCAGGCCGGGAATAGTTTCTACTTCGATATCTGTGGATCCGAACCCGAATCACCTATAAACGAAGGCAAGCCCCGGTGCATTTGCCACCTTCCTTGCTATTTTAAATCTTTCTCACTTGATTGCTGCATTAGGTGATAAGAGTTGCTTGATAAAACCATTCCTGCATTACCTTCCTTGAATTTGATTACCTTCCTTAATCACCTGTTTTATAAAAGCTTTTTGATGCTTAGCTTGGCTTTAGAAAAACAAAAGGTTTTGTTTTTACAAAATATGATGTGGCAAAAGTGGGTGGGATGTTTTCGAAAATAAAATTTGATGGTGGATCCATCAAGGCCTTGATGGGTTCAACATCGGAAAAGATGTACCTCTGCCAGGTACCAAACTTTGGGTTTGAAATAATTAAGTTGAGACCGGGCGGGTGACTTGCACGAGAAGAGAGTCTCGGTGTAGTGTCTCCGTCTGAGTCGATTAAGGACCTTGTCGATGTAGGCTTGATGATCGAGGACCCTTTAACTGGTCACATGCCTCGTCATGGGTAAGCCTTGCCTCGGGCAGACTAAGGCCGGAATAAGATAACACGAAATGGGCGTGGAGCGGTGGCGAGAGTAGCGTGTACCCTCCGTGGCAAGAGGCTGGACGGTGGTGTATCTGTGCTCTCGGTTTGCGTGAACCTGATCCGGTCTTAAGAACCCCGGTGGCGGGTTGACATATGCAAGGGTTAAGTGCTACATATGTCGTGTGATTGGAGATCCTCAGCTGAGTATAATCGATTCGGATCGCCGTACCTTCGCGGTTATGAAGACTTGGTCACTGCCCTACACGTAGCATTCCACTAAAGACGATGGGCTTTTGTTAAGAAATTGGCTAGTACAGGACCAGTGATTGAACTAGGGTAGAGGGAACTCTAGTGCAGGTAATTTTACTTAACTTGACAAATAAAATTGGATTTTTAAGGATCCACTTTAGTAAGCATTTCTGCAAAACAGAGTCTTTGATTATTGAAAAGCCTTACCTTGACTCCCATATAACCAGCATACCCTTGAGAGTCTTTTCTTTAGTCGGGTAAAACTTGCTGAGTAATTCCATACTCAGGGTTTATCCCTTCGTTGTTTTTAGGTGAGGAAGTAGCAGACTTTTGCTGCTTCTGTGTCAAGGTGGTTCCAAAAGAAGAAAAACAAGACTGAAGTGCGGGAGGACTCGGTCCTCCACATAGGATCTTTTGTTAATAACTTATCGGGAGGAGTCTGTGCCTCCCTTGGTTTGTATAATATTACTACTCTGCACTCACTTTTAGTCTGGTCTGTAATAAAATAACTCAAGCTTGCTTTTGAAATAAATGTAAGTTTATGTAACTGCTTCCGCATTTCTTTATCTCCGATGTTCTGTAATGTCTGCAAGACGGGTGAGACGTTCCTGGTAAGGTAATGAAAGATACCGAGCTTGTCAAGTAGTTCAGGGGCACCTACAGGGTTGTCTGAGGTCCGTTGGACAAGGACAACTGTAGGTGGGCCTAATTACTTGGGAGGTTCCGTCACAGGATAGACACTTGAGCAGTGGAGAGCAGACTCCATGTTTGTATAACTCCCCTTCTATTATTACATATGGTCGAGCTCTTGCCTCTATTCTCTTATTATAAGCTTCGTCATCCGAAAGGCAGTTGCCTTGGAGAAAAGATATAATCTCGGTTCTCCAATCTTCACTATGAACAGGAGATATATTGAGCACTGCTCTTTCAAGAAGTTCCACCGAAGGTGCTCTTATTGTCTCAAAGAATACTCCCAAAGGTAAAGGCAGCCCCTGTGTCGCTGACTTGGCTAGCAGATCAGCGTGCTCATTTTCTCCTCGTGGAATATTCTTGACAGAAAACCCTTCGAAAGAAGCTTCAAGCCTTCGAACTGTATCCAGGTATTTCTCAAGCTTCGGGTCTCTTGCTCTACAACTCTTATCAACATGACCAGAAATAACTTGGGAATCAGTTTCAAGGACCGCCCTTCTTATCCCCATTGCCTTTAACTTCCGAATCCCCAAAAGCAAAGCTTCATATTCAGCAATATTATTTGTGCAACTGAAATCAAGCCTTATTGCATAACATGTTCTAACTTTGGAAGGTGCAACCAAGACAGCAGCTGCACCTACCCCGAAGGTTCCCTAGGAACCGTCGCAGAATACTGTCCAAGCTTCAGCATCTTTATTTGCTTCTTGAAAGGGAATTAGGCTTACACCTAGTTCCTATATAATTTTGGTGGTTGAATTGCCCAACACAAATCTTTGGACTAACTAGTTTGTTCTAGTGTATAAAGTTTTACAGGTGCAAAAGGTTCACATTTAGCCAATAAAAGGACCAAATGTTGGGTTCGACAAAAGGGCAAAGGAGCTACCGAAGGCTCCTCTGGTCTGGCGCACCGGACTGTCCGGTGCACCAGAGGAATCCAACTCCAACTCGCCACCTTCGGGAATTTCTCAGGCCGGCGCGCTATAATTCACCGGACTGTCCGGTGTTCACCGGACAGTGTCCGGTGCTCCATGGAAGCGCGGCCTCCGGAACTCGCCAGCCTCGGGAACGCACAGCAGCTGCTCCGCTATAATTCACCGGACATGTCCGGTGTGCACCGGACTGTCCGGTGTAGCAGCGGAGCAACGGCTATTCCGGCGCCAACGGCTCTCTGCGGCGCATTTAATGCGCGCTCTGCGCGCGCAGAAGGCAGGCGCGCCCATACTGGCGCACCGGACAATGAACAGGAGATGTCCGCTGTGCACCGGATAGCCAGGCGGGCCCAGAAGTCAGAAGCTCCAACGGTCAGAATCCAACGGCATTGGTGACGTGGCTGGGGCACCGGACATGTCCGGTGTGCACCGGACTGTCCGGTGCGCCATCGAACAGACAACCTCCACCAACGGTCAAGTTTGGTGGTTGGGGCTATAAATACCCCAACCACCCCCACATTCAAGTCATCCAAGTTTTCCACTTCTCAACCACTTACAAGAGCTAGGCATTTAATTCTAGACACACCAAAGAGATCAAATCCTCTCCAATTCCACAAAAGGCTTTAGTGATTAGCGAGAGAGATTTGCCGTGTTCTTTTGAGCTCTTGCGCTTGGATTGCTTCTTTTCTTTCTCACTTGTTCTTGTGATCAAAACTCCATTGTAATCAAAGCAAGAGGCACCAATTGTGTGGTGGCCCTTGCGGGGAAGTTTTGTTCCCGGCTTTGATTTGAGAAGAGAAGCTCACTCGGTCCGAGGGACCGTTTGAGAGAGGGAAGGGTTGAAAGAGACCCGGCCTTTGTGGCCTCCTCAACGGGGAGTAGGTTTGCGAGAACCGAACCTCGGTAAAACAAATTCACGTGTCACACTCTTCATTTTGCTTGAGATTTGTTTTGCACTCCCTCTCTCGCGGACTCGTTTATATTTCTAACGCTAACCCGGCTTGTAGTTGTGTTTATATTTGTGAATTTCAGTTTCGCCCTATTCACCCCCCCTCTAGGCGACTATCAATTGGTATCAAAGCCCGGTGCTTCATTAGAGCCTAACCGCTCGAAGTGATGTCGGGAGATCACGCCAAGAAGGAGATGGAGACCGGCGAAAAGCCCACTACAAGCCATGGGAGCACTTCATCAGAAGAGTCCCGCACCAAGAGGAAGGAGAAGAAGAAGAGCTCCTCCAACAAAGGGAAGGAGAAGAAATCTTCTTCTCACCACAAAGAGAAGAAGGAGAAATCTTCTTCTCACAAGCCGCATCGGAGTGGGGACAAGAACAAGAGGATGAGGAAAGTGGTCTATTACGAGACCGACACTTCATCAACATCCACCTCCGGCTCCGACGCGGCATCCGTCACTTCTAAGCGCCAAGAGCGCAAGAAGTATAGTAAGATTCCCCTACGCTACCCTCGCATTTCTAAACATACACCTTTACTTTCCGTCCCATTAGGCAAACCACCAACTTTTGATGGTGAAGATTATGCTAGGTGGAGTGATTTAATGCGATTTCATCTAACCTCGCTCCACAAAAGTATATGGGATGTTGTTGAGTTTGGTGCACAGGTACCGTCCGTAGGGGATGAAGACTATGATGAGGATGAGGTGGCCCAAATCGAGCACTTCAACTCTCAAGCAACAACAATACTCCTCGCCTTTTTAAGTAGAGAGGAGTATAACAAAGTTCAAGGGTTGAAGAGCGCCAAGGAGGTTTGGGATGTGCTCAAAACCGCGCACGAGGGAGATGAGCTCACAAAGATCACCAAGCGGGAAACGATCGAGGGGGAGCTCGGTCGGTTCCGGCTTCGCAAAGGGGAGGAGCCACAACACATGTACAACCGGCTCAAGACCTTGGTGAATCAAGTACGCAACCTCGGGAGCAAGAAGTGGGACGACCACGAAGTGGTTAAGGTTATTCTAAGATCTCTCATTTTCCTTAACCCTACTCAAGTTCAATTAATTCGTGGTAATCCTAGATATACTAAAATGACCCCCGAGGAAGTTATCGGGAATTTTGTAAGTTTTGAGTGCATGATCGAAGGCTCGAGGAAGATCAACGAGCTTGATGATCCCTCCACATCCGAAGCTCAACCCGTCGCATTCAAGGCGACAGAGGAAAAGAAGGAGGAGTCTACACCAAGTCGACAACCAATAGACGCCTCCAAGCTCGACAATGAGGAAACGGCGCTCGTCATCAAGAGCTTCCGCCAAATCCTCAAGCAAAGGAGAGGGAAAGACTACAAGTCCCGCTCCAAAAAGGTTTGCTACAAGTGTGGTAAGCCCAGTCACTTTATAGCTAAATGTCCATTATCAAGTGATAGTGACAGGGGCGACGACAAGAAGGGGAGAAGAAAGGAGAAGAAGAGGTACTACAAAAGGAAGGGCGGTGATGCCCATGTTTGTCGGGAGTGGGACTCTGACGAAAGCTCAAGCGACTCCTCCGACGACGAGGACGCCGCCAACATCGCCGTCACCAAGGGACTCCTCTTCCTCAACGTCGGCCACAAGTGCCTCATGGCAAAGGACGGCAAACGGAAGAAGGTTAAATCTAACTCCTCCACTAAATATGAGTCTTCTAGTGATGATAATGCTAGTGATGAGGAGGATAATTTGCGTATTCTCTTTGCCAATCTTAACATGGAGCAAAAAGAAAAATTAAATGAATTGATTAGTGCTATTCATGAAAAAGATGACCTTTTGGATTCGCAAGAGGATTTTCTAATTAAAGAAAACAAGAAACATGTTAAGGTTAAAAATGCTTATGCTCTAGAAGTAGAAAAATGTCAAAAACTATCTAGTGAGCTAAGCACTTGCCGTGAGATGATTGACAACCTTAGAAATGAAAATGCTAGTTTAAATGCTAAGGTTGATTCACATGTTTGTAATATTTCAATTCCCAATCCTAGAGATAATAATGATGATTTGCTTGCTAGGATTGAAGAATTGAACATTTCTCTTGCTAGCCTTAGAGTAGAAAATAAAAATTTAATTGCTAAGGCTAAAGAGCTAGATGTTTGCAATGTTACAATTTCCAATCTTAAAGATAATAATGATATCTTGCGTGCTAAGATTGTTGAACTTAATTCTTGCAAACCATCTACATCTACTGTTGAGCATGTCACTATTTGTACTAGATGTAGAGATATTGATGTTGATGCTATTCATGGTCACATGACTTTAATTAAACAACAAAATGATCATATAGCTAAATTAGATGCTAAAATTGCAGAGCACAACTTGGAGAATGAAAAATTTAAATTTGCTAGAAGTATGCTCTATAATGGGAGACGCCCTGGCATCAAGGATGGCATTGGCTTCCAAAGGGGAGACAATGTCAAACTTAGTGCCCCTCCTAAAAGATTGTCTAATTTTGTAAAGGGCAAGGCTCCCATGCCTCAGGATAACGAGGGTTACATTTTGTATCCTACCGGTTATCCCGAGAACAAGATTAGGAGAATTCACTCTAGAAAGTCTCACTCTGGCCCAAATCATGCTTTTATATATAAGGGTGAGACATCTAGCTCTAGGCAACCAACCCGTGCTAAGTTGCCTAAGAAGAAAATTCCTAGTGCATCAAATAATCATGACATTTCTTTTAAAACTTTTGATGCATCTTATGTGTTGACTAACAAATCCGGCAAAGTAGTTGCCAAATATGTTGGGGGCAAGCACAAGGGGTCAAAGACTTGTGTTTGGGTACCCAAAGTTCTTGTGTCTAATGCCAAAGGACCCAAAACCATTTGGGTACCTAAAGTCAAGAACTAAACTTGTTTTGTAGGTTTATGCATCCGGGGGCTCAAGTTGGATACTCGACAGCGGGTGCACAAACCACATGACAGGGGAGAAAAAGATGTTCTCCTCCTACGAGAAAAACCATGATCCCCAACGAGCAATCACATTCGGGGATGGAAAACAAGGCTTGGTCAAAGGATTGGGTAAAATTGCTATATCTCCTGACCATTCTATTTCCAATGTTTTTCTTGTAGATTCATTAGACTACAATTTGCTTTCCGTATCTCAATTATGCAAAATGGGCTACAACTGTCTCTTTACTGATATAGGTGTCACTGTCTTTAGAAGAAGTGATGATTCAATAGCATTTAAGGGTGTGTTAGAGGGTCAGCTATACTTAGTAGATTTTGATAGAGCTGAACTCGACACATGCTTAATTGCTAAGACCAACATGGGTTGGCTCTGGCACCGCCGACTAGCCCATGTTGGGATGAAGAATCTTCATAAGCTTCTAAAGGGATAACACATTTTAGGGCTAACAAATGTTCATTTTGAGAAAGACAGGATTTGTAGCGCATGTCAGGCAGGAAAGCAAGTTGGAGCCCATCATCCACACAAGAACATCATGACGACCGACAGGCCACTAGAGCTCCTACACATGGACCTATTCGGCCCGATTGCTTACATAAGCATCGGCGGGAGTAAGTACTGTCTAGTTATTGTGGATGATTATTCTCGCTTCACTTGGGTATTCTTTTTACAGGAAAAATCTCAAACCCAAGAGACCTTAAAGGGATTCTTGAGACGGGCTCAAAATGAGTTCTGCTTAAGGATCAAGAAAATTAGAAGCGACAACGGGACGGAGTTCAAGAATTCTCAAATTGAAGGCTTCCTTGAGGAGGAGGGCATCAAGCATGAGTTCTCTTCTCCCTACACGCCGCAACAAAATGGTGTAGTGGAGAGGAAGAATCGAACTCTATTGGACATGGCAAGAACCATGCTTGATGAGTACAAGACTTCGGATCGGTTTTGGGCCAAGGCGGTCAACACCGCTTGCTACGCCATCAATCGGTTATATCTTCACCGAATCCTCAAGAAGACATCATATGAACTCCTAACCGGTAAAAAGCCCAATATTTCATATTTTAGAGTCTTTGGTAGCAAATGCTTTATTCTTGTTAAAAGAGGTAGAAAATCTAAATTTGCTCCTAAGACTGTAGAAGGCTTTTTACTAGGATATGACTCAAACACAAGGGCATATAGAGTCTTTAACAAGTCCACTGGACAAGTTGAAGTTTCTTGTGACGTTGTGTTTGATGAGACTAACGGCTCTCAAGAAGAGCAAGTTGATATTGATGAAATAGGTATTGAAGAGGCTCCGTACATCGCGCTAAGGAACATGTCCATTGGGGATGTGTGTCCTAAGGAATCCGAAGAGCCTCCAAAAGCACAAGATCAACCGTCCTCCTCCATGCAAGCATCTCCACCAACTCAAAATGAGGAAGAGGCTCAAGTTGATGAAGAAGAAGATCAATCAAATGAGCCACCTCAAGATGACGGGATAGATCAAGGGGGAGATGCAAATGATCAAGACAAGGAGGATGAAGAGCAAAGGCCGCCACACCCAAGAGTCCACCAAGCAATTCAACGAGATCACCCCGTCGACACCATCCTCGGCGACATTCATAAGGGGGTAACTACTAGATCTCGTATTGCACATTTTTGTGAACATTACTCTTTTGTTTCCTCTATTGAGCCACACAAGGTAGAGGAAGCACTTCAAGATTCGGATTGGGTGGTGGCGATGCAAGAGGAGCTCAACAACTTCACTAGGAATGAGGTATGGCATTTAGTTCCACGTCCTAATCAAAATGTTGTAGGAACCAAATGGGTCTTCCGCAACAAGCAAGATGAGCATGGTGTGGTGACAAGGAACAAAGCTCGACTTGTGGCCAAAGGATACTCCCAAGTTGAAGGTTTGGATTTCGGTGAAACCTATGCACCCGTAGCTAGGCTTGAGTCAATTCGCATATTATTGGCCTATGCTACTTACCATGGCTTTAAGCTTTATCAAATGGACGTGAAAAGTGCCTTCCTCAATGGACCAATCAAGGAAGAGGTCTATGTTGAGCAACCTCCGGGCTTTGAAGACAGTGAGTACCCTAACCATGTCTATAAGCTCTCTAAGGCGCTTTATGGGCTCAAGCAAGCCCCAAGAGCATGGTATGAATGCCTTAGAGATTTCCTTATTGCTAATGGCTTCAAAGTCGGAAAGGCCAATCCTACACTCTTTACTAAAACTCTTGAAAATGATTTGTTTGTATGCCAAATTTATGTTGATGATATTATATTTGGGTCTACTAACGAGTCTACATGTGAAGAGTTTAGTAGGATCATGACACAAAAATTCGAGATGTCTATGATGGGGGAGTTGAAGTATTTTCTAGGATTTCAAGTGAAGCAACTTCAAGAAGGCACCTTCATTAGCCAAACAAAGTATACTCAAGACATTCTAAGCAAGTTTGGAATGAAGGATGCCAAGCCCATCAAGACACCCATGGGAACTAATGGGCATCTCGACCTCGACACGGGAGGTAAGTCCGTGGATCAAAAGGTATACCGGTCGATGATAGGCTCTTTACTCTATTTATGTGCATCTCGACCGGATATTATGCTTTCCGTATGCATGTGTGCAAGATTCCAAGCCGACCCTAAGGAAGCTCACCTTACGGCCGTGAAACGAATCTTGAGATATTTGGCTTATACTCCTAAGTTTGGGCTTTGGTATCCTAGGGGATCCACATTTAATTTGATTGGTTATTCGGATGCCGATTGGGCGGGGTGCAAAATCAATAGGAAGAGCACATCGGGGACTTGCCAGTTCTTGGGAATATCCTTGGTGTCGTGGGCTTCAAAGAAGCAAAATTCGGTCGCTCTTTCCACCGCCGAAGCCGAGTACATTGCCGCAGGCCATTGTTGCGCGCAATTGCTTTGGATGAGGCAAACCCTGCGGGACTACGGTTACAAATTAACCAAAGTCTCTTTGCTATGTGATAATGAGAGTGCAATCAAAATGGCCGACAATCCCGTCGAGCATAGCCGCACTAAGCACATAGCCATTCGGTATCATTTTCTTAGGGATCACCAACAAAAGGGAGATATCGAGATTTCATATATTAACACTAAAGATCAATTAGCCGATATCTTTACCAAGCCTCTTGATGAACAATCTTTTAACAAACTTAGGCATGAGCTCAATATTCTTGATTCGCGCAATTTCTTTTGCTAGATCGCACACATAGCTCATTTATATACCTTTGATCATATCTCTTTCATATGCTATGACTAATGTGTTTTCAAGTCTATTTCAAACCAAGTCATAGGTGTATTGAAAGGGAATTGGAGTCTTCGGCAAAGACAAAGGCTTCCACTCCGTAACTCATCCTTCGCCGTCGCTCCAAGCGACTCTCCATCCTTGGGGGAGAGAGCAATAGGACTTCGTCTTTGGTATAATCTTAACTCATTTATTTATGACCAAAGGGGAAGATAGTACTTCGAGGGCTCTAATGATTCCGTTTTTGGCGATTCATGCCAAAGGGGGAGAAAGTAAGAGCCCAAAGCAAAAGGACCGCACCACCACACCAATTTCAAAAACTTCGTGATTCCAAGAATATTATCAATTGGTTTCCTATTGTGTTCAAAAGGGGGAGAAAGTAGTATTTCAAAAATGATATATCAAAACCCTCTTGAACACTAAGAGGAGGATCTCATTTAGGGGGAGTTTTGTTTAGTCAAAGGAAAAGCATTTGAAACAGGAGGAGAAAATTTCAAATCTTGAAAATGCTTTAGCAAAATCTTATTCATTTACCTTTGACTATTTGCAAAAGAACTTTGAAAAGGATTTACAAAAGAGTTTGCAAAAACAAAACATGTGGTGCAAGCGTGGTCCAAAATGTTAAAAATGAAGAAACATTCCATGCATATCTTGTAAGTAGTCATATTGGCTCAATTCCAAGCAACCTTTGCACTTATATTATGCAAACTAGTTCAATTATGCACTTCTCTATTTGCTTTGGTTTGTGTTGGCATCAATCACCAAAAAGGGGGAGATTGAAAGGGAATTAGGCTTACACCTAGTTCCTATATAATTTTGGTGGTTGAATTGCCCAACACAAATTTTTGGACTAACTAGTTTGTTCTAGTGTATAAAGTTTTACAGGTGCAAAAGGTTCACATTTAGCCAATAAAAGGACCAAATGTTGGGTTCGACAAAAGGGCAAAGGAGCTACCAAAGGCTCCTCTGGTCTGGCGCACCGGACTGTCCGGTGTGCCACCGGACAGTGTCCGGTGCACCACCGGACAGTGTCCGGTGCACCAGAGGAATCCAACTCCAACTCGCCACCTTCGGGAATTTCTCAGGCCGGCGCGCTATAATTCACCGGACTGTCCGGTGTTCACCGGACAGTGTCCGGTGCTCCATGGAAGCGCGGCCTCCGGAACTCGCCAGCCTCGGGAACGCGCAGCAGCTGCTCCGCTATAATTCACCGGACAT
Source organism: Zea mays (assembly GCF_902167145.1). Classification (NCBI taxonomy): domain Eukaryota; kingdom Viridiplantae; phylum Streptophyta; class Magnoliopsida; order Poales; family Poaceae; genus Zea; species Zea mays. The sequence goes on along the minus strand of NC_050099.1, from coordinate 151,710,369 downwards.
GTCCGGTGTGCACCGGACTGTCCGGTGTAGCAGCGGAGCAACGGCTATTCCGGCGCCAACGGCTCTCTGCGGCGCATTTAATGCGCGCTCTGCGCGCGTAGAAGGCAGGCGCGCCCATACTGGCGCACCGGACAATGAACAGGAGATGTCCGCTGTGCACCGGACAGCCAGGCGGGCCCAGAAGTCAGAAGCTCCAACGGTCAGAATCCAACAGCATTGGTGACGTGGCTGGGGCACCGGACATGTCTGGTGTGCACCGGACTGTCCGGTGCGCCATCGAACAGACAGCCTCCACCAACGGTCAAGTTTGGTGGTTGGGGCTATAAATACCCCAACCACCCCCACATTCAAGTCATCCAAGTTTTCCACTTCTCAACCACTTACAAGAGCTAGGCATTTAATTCTAGACACACCAAAGAGATCAAATCCTCTCCAATTCCACAAAAGGCTTTAGTGATTAGCGAGAGAGATTTGCCATGTTCTTTTGAGCTCTTGCGCTTGGATTGCTTCTTTTCTTTCTCACTTGTTCTTGTGATCAAAACTCCATTGTAATCAAAGCAAGAGGCACCAATTGTGTGGTGGCCCTTGCGGGGAAGTTTTGTTCCCGGCTTTGATTTGAGAAGAGAAGCTCACTCGGTCCGAGGGACCGTTTGAGAGAGGGAAGGGTTGAAAGAGACCCGGCCTTTGTGGCCTCCTCAACGGGGAGTAGGTTTGCGAGAACCGAACCTCGGTAAAACAAATTCACGTGTCACACTCTTCATTTTGCTTGAGATTTGTTTTGCACTCCCTCTCTCGCGGACTCGTTTATATTTCTAACGCTAACCCGGCTTGTAGTTGTGTTTATATTTGTGAATTTCAGTTTCGCCCTATTCACCCCCCCTCTAGGCGACTATCACTTCTTCTTCCTGAGCCCCTGGCGTCTAGTTAGCGATGAAGTCTGCTAGCGCCTGGGACTGAATCGAGGATCTATGCACATAATCAATGCTAAATTCGTTGAGTTCCGCAACCCACTTTCCAATCCTTCCAGTAGCTTCTTTGTTCCTCATGATATCCTTCAGAGGCTGTGACGAAGGAACAATTATATGAAATGCTTGAAAGTAATGCCGAAGCTTCCTAGAGGCCATTAAGACAGCATACAACACCTTCTCCAATCCTATATAATTTTTCTTTGATAAGCTTAAAACTTCGGAGACAAAGTATACTGGGGCTTGCTTTTTGATTTGTCCTTCCAATTTCTCCTGCACAAGCGCCACACTCACTGCAGAGTGCGAAGCTGCCACATATAATAGTAACGGAGCCCCTGGCGCGGGTGGAGTTAATGTTGTTAGATCAATCAGGTATTGCTTCAGCTCTTCGAAGGCTTTCTGTTGAGCTGGGCCCCACTAAAAGACTTCGGCTGACTTTAGTATTTCAAAGAATGGCAAGTTTTTTTTTCTGCTGATCTAGATATAAATCTGTTCAATGAAGCCAATCTTCCTGCCAACCGTTGAGCCCCCTTCTTCGTACTTGGCGGTTCTATTCGAAGTATGGCTTCGATCTTGCTTGGATTAGCTTCGATCCCCTTCGTTGAAACTAGGCAACCAAGGAACTTACCCTTCTTTACTCCAAAGACACATTTTCAGGATTTAATTTCAGGCCAGCTTGCCTGAAATTAGCAAATGTTTCTTGCAGATCAGTAATATGATTTTCTTGCTTCGTGCTTTTTACTATGATGTCATCAACATATGTTAGCACATTTCTGCCTATCTGAGAATGAAGGACCTTGGCTATCATTCTGCTGAAGCTTCCTCCAGCATTCTTGAGCCCCTCAGGCAACCGAAGATAGCAATATGTACCACTGGGGGTTATGAAGCTGGTCTTCGGCTCATCTTTCTTCTTCATCCAGATTTGGTGGTAGCCTGAGTAACAATCTAGTAAACTCATAAGCTCTGATGAAGCTGCTGCATCTACTAGAGAATCTATTCTTGGCAATGGGAACTCATCCTTTGGACAAGCCTTGTTAAGATCTGTAAAATCGATGCACATTCTCCATTTACTATTTGCCTTCTTCACCATAACAGTGTTAGCTAGCCACTCTGGGTATTTGACCTCCCTGATAATGCCAGCACTAAGAAGCCTCTTCACTTCATTCCGAGCACCTTTAGCTTTGTCATCAGACATTTTCCGAAGCCTTTGTTTTCTTCGCCTGAAAGATGGATCCACATTGAGTGAATGCTCAATGACATCTCTATTGACACCACAAAGATCATTAGCTAACCAAGCAAACACATCTTTGTTGTTGAATAAAAACCTTATCAAGGTGTTCTCCTGCTCTTCAGAAAACTGAGATCCTAGCAATACCTTCTGCTCTGCTATGTCTTCACATAGAAGCATGGGCTTCAGCTGATCAGCCGAAGCAGCCTTCTCTCTTCTGTACTTGTACTGCTCACAAGCTTCAGCTCCATCTATATTGTGGATGGCTTTTGAGTCTGTCCAATTTCCCTCAGCCTTTCTGGCAGCTTCCTGACTTCCATGAATTGCAATAGGGCCTTGTTCCGAATGTATCTTCATGCATAGGTATGCTGGATGAAGAATTGCTTCGAAAGCATTAAGTGTCCCACGACCAATGATTGCATTGTAGGGGTATTCCATGTCAACAATATCAAACACAACTTGTTCAGTCCTTGTGTTGTGAACAAATCCGAAAGTCACTGGCATTGTGATCTTGCAATGTGCTACGATTTGCCTTCCTCCGAAGCCACAAAGAGGGTGTGTAGCATCATGAATCTTGTCCTCTGGCTCTTGCATCTGTCTGAAGGCCTTAGCAAATATGATGTCGGCTGCACTGCCTGTATCAACCAAAACATTGTGGACCAGAAATCCCTTGATGACACAAGATATGACCATAGCATCATTATGAGGATAATCCTTGAGCTGAAGGTCCTCCTGGGAGAAGGTGATTGGGATGTGGGACCATTTTGACTTGATGAAGGGTCCCTGCACCCCAACATGTTGTACCCTTCTCTGAGCCTCCTTCTTCTGCTTCTTGTTGGCTGGTTCTAAGCATGAACCGCCTATTATTGGGAGCACCAGCTTCGTAGCCGAAGCAGCTTCAGCTTGGGTGTTGGACGAAGCCATCAGCTCAATAGTGGAAGTGAGTTCACCGGAGGTGGGCGCCAATGACACGAAGTGTTAAATGTTAATGTCATTTGTCCTTCAAAGCATTATTTCCCTTAGGATATAACGATCTTCGGACGAAGGTCATGAAGGGCGTACCTTCATGATCACGGTTATAAGGTAATGAAAAGTGAAATATATGGAATATGAAAGATAATATGAACACACACATAATATCTCATATGTTATCATTATATGAACTTTGATATTAAATATGATATTTAATTACATTTATACCTTCGGCTTGACAAAAGGCAAAAATCCAAATGTTGTGCACGAGCGATTACAGGATAGCGTGAACAGTACGGGGGTACTGTTCATCTATTTATAGGCACGGGACGCAGCCCGGTCGAAATTACATTCATGCCCTCGACAAATAACTATAAACATGACACAAACTATCATGGACTGATCGGTCTTTTCCTCTTTAGGTCGGTGCAGCCCTTCGTCTCAATGCATGTCACTATGCCGAAGCTTCCTGGATCGTAGCTTCGGCCTGTACCTTCGTTGTGTTTGCTTATGTGTTAACTTGCTTAGAGGACCTTCGGCTACGAAGCAGACCCCCAACACCTATACAGTGTAGCTCCCCACGACCTCTTTTGTAAAGTTTCTTGGTTGCAGTTTGGTTCATATATTAGTAATGTAATGGATAACCGATAACTTAAATCATGTTTGTTTAAGTCCAACCGTAATAGGATACCACACAATAAGTGGATACCAGGTCTTTTCAAACTTGTTATCATCGGTATTCGAGTGTGAATCATTATCATTTATGTTACATTTTCTGAACCAAACGACACCTTGATTCTTTACAAATTGATTATAAGCTTAATCGCAAACTATTTCTCCATTCTTTTCTCTCATCTCAGTAAATAGTATCCTTATACACTTTTTTATACTTGCTATAGTGCCTAATAGTGGCGGCCTTTGCCAACATTTAGAGTATGTTTAGGAATAGCTTAGTTTAGACCGTCTCCAACAGAGGCATCTAGAGACCCATTGTTAAAATATGTTATGTGCATTGAAATAACGTGTTCCAACAATTGGGCCAATAATGGCTGGCCCAACGCATCCGAGCCATCCTCCGACGAAAACATCCTATCTCCATGGGTGACACTGTTGAGAACTACGTTACCACGGATCACCAGATCCGCACCCTTCCCTCCCGTCAGCAGTAGAGGCGCAAGAAGCTGTAGAGAACCCGTCTCCCTTCCCATAATCACGACAGAGTAAACACACGAGACACTGGATATAGGGTTGAGCCTCTGGCCTCTTTCTGATCTCTGTCTTATGAAGGGGTGTACAGGTTCCTTATATAGAGATGTGAGACCCCTCAGGGGCAAAGTCGGTATTTGCCCACATAACCCTAACTAGGGTTACTTAACACTCCCCCTTGGGCGAATACCGCGACCAACACATGCCTCTTTAAAACTCCCAAAAACCCAGTGGGAAAAATATGGAGAAAGAGTACATGGTGACGCAAATTGCATTTGCACTTTGTTGCCTCGTTAAAAACCTTATGTGAGAAACTTCAAGAAAACTCACCAAGGAAAAAAGAGTACAACAACTGTCATCAGGACAGATTTCGATCCTCTCGGATCTAGATTCTATCGAATCTTCTACAAGGGCTAACTTTAGAAATGTGCTCCCCCTGATCCTTGCAAAATCGTATCAATAAGGCAAAACATCTTCTTCTAGAAGTATATGCATATAAAGATTTAGCAATCAGATTGCATATCCTTGCAAGGACTATTTCAGTAACTTTACCTCTACTCACTTCTAGGATATACGAGGTAAGTGCACGTATCAATATAAATAAGCCACTTTGACTGATGGTGTTCGATCGACGAGATCTATATATTTGATAGAAAATTTTATAAAGGTTCACATATTGATCATCAAGCTCACGCCTTCAGGGCATAGAATATGACATTTATTGTCTCACGATTGTGATCAATATAAGCATTTGCTCCCCCTGACGATGACATCTGTCATAGTCGTTATCCCTCATAACTCAAGCATATTCTTCAAGATATATGTCTCATTGTTCATCTGGAATAACGAGAATGAATGAGGTTGGGGTGCTATCATTTTCTATCTTACACCACAATTTATACATAGTTGTGCAAAGCAAATAACATGTCCTTCAATAGGACTTAGGGGATAATATAGTTGCAATAGTACATATTCTAAATATGACACATCGCTCCAGGCGTTCATCCTTTGCAACATCTATGATGGTGTAACAAAAGTCCATCAAAAATCGTAATCCATCAGGGATTTATCATCGATCAGATATATCGTTATAGTCTGTCATTCTAGCACAATGGGGATATTTTGCCAGTAACACCTAAACCTTATAGGTTTCTGCCATCGTGGCTTTAGAGTATACCGTAATTCCACATCTAGTGGAAAATACCATGAGTAAAGATCATGGAATGCACATGTGCTTATTCGGTGAACTTCAAGTCCTTTGGTATCTCATCTTATTCCTTTTCGAGTCTGTATGGGTCTTTATCCCTTTATAGGGATTATCAAACTTTGGTGTTTAACACAGACTTTATTTCTTCTGGAAAGGTTCCATCAAGGAACTATAATCTCATCTAGGAGATATTCTCTCTATATATGAGAGTGCTCATTCGTCAGGAATGTATTATTCGGTACGAGATTTATATGTTGCATATTTATAATTCAAAGATATGATCCTCCTAGGATCTCATGATGGATCTTCAGAATCCTATTAACTGCATATTATAATTCATGCCATTTGCCAGATATATTACATAGCGGAACAGTGTTTATTCAACACATACGTGGGATGGGTCTCTCACAAGACCACTTGAACCATCGCATTCACCACACATTATTTCAATAGTGCCCATAAATGTCCGAACTTCAAGCTCGCGACTTTCATTTTGCGATTATTGGTTCAGCCTCGATTGCATTTATCAATGACCCGATAAGAGAGCTTAAAGCACTCATGCCTAGGACTTTGTTTTGGATCCATTTGCAATCTAGAGGGGCAAGATAGGTGTCGACATATTTGTCTCCCACATTTAATAATGATCTCCGTTATTTCCCAAAACGAAAGATTCATTGTTCTGTATTCCCAGCATAATGATATTGCGCGCATTGCTAGGAATTTCATCATCAAGATGAACCTCTTCGCGAGGCAAATCACCATCAGGGTGAATTAATCGAAGGAGAGTTATCACAGACCACGTGAATCTGCAATCAGAACATATGCTTTGACTAAGGCTGATGGATCATATTCGCAGGCGTCCTCGAGAATAGATCAAATACCAATAAGTCAAATGTGGATATGATATTAATCCCGGGTATATCCACATCTACATCAAGTAGAAGCATTCAAACCAATATGGTTACTCCTCAACGATTTCTGGCAAACTCCATATACACAGGAGTACACACCGAACGACAGGTTCAGTTTGGCTTTTGTGCGTTTAATAGAATATTGAGACATTACACTATATGGGCATTCCTCCCCCTAATGCCGAGATGTTCTAAAAGTATACAGATAAAATCCCCAACCACAATCATCTAGTTGTGGCCAATGTATGTTATTGTGGTGATTTATTTGGGAAATCTTACGCACATTACAGATAGGGGTTTTATGCAGTGAGCATTGGACTTAGATTAATGTAGTGGCATGAATACTACATCTTTTTCCTTCAACATGAAGGGTTAGTCTCAACATCCAACGAGACACGTAACAACAAGTTGCTTCATGGTTACAATTCTGCAAACTTATTGTTATTATTACCAAATGCACAATCAATCATTTAGACTAATATGCACAACACTATTTTATTCATAAGGATCCTTCAGGGGCTCATGCATATTATTCGTCGTTTGGAGCCATTAGTTGACTTCAGATCAACAAGTAAAATGACCATCAGGGTCTAGCGCTCACAAGGACATTCACTGGTTGTATTGTGCTTTGAGGCACATAGGAAAAATGTGTGTGCTTATATTGGTAGTAAAGTGCACGGCATCAGGCCAATGCTGCCAAGCAAAGATTTTTATATGCAGAGATGTATAGTCCAGCTCATTTTATTATTGCCCATGGTTTACCCAATTACTCATACCGTTCTGAAATTGAGTATCGATTTATGCAACATTTTTAGGTATTATAATTTTGAGAGAGAATTTATAACAATAGTTAATAAATTGTGATGCTGCCAGTAGGGCAAACATTTCTCCTCATATTATATACCAATTTGTTCTATATAGCATTATTTCGATCTCTTCATTGTTCAGCAAAAAGAGAAGCTTTGGAATAGAACAGACAGGGCCAAGAATTCATTTTATCTGGGAAAATCACCATATAACTAGCTTTTGATGAAGCAAATGATGATAACTGCTTGGCAAGAATGAAAATAGGACTAGTGTCCGCCAGGATCCATCTTCAACAACAGATATTACTGCTCTTATACGAAGAAATCATTAGGAGTAGAGAGGATACAATAGGTCTCTACAAGATCTTCATATTTCTATCACAAATTATCATCACTAGTAGTCTATTGGTCAAGACATATGACTCTTCTGGCTCCGAGGACCAAGAACATGTTAATGTCTAATTTGGCTTCAAGCTCTGTTGTGATGTGGGATTTCATAGTTATTTGTCTACTCTTCTCACTTCTAGTAGATCGGAGGTAGATAATGGTAAGCATGCCAAATGGTGGAATTCAGTGTAGTTCGGCTACATAAACCCCAGGTGTCCATTCAGGACCGACCTTTACCATTTAGCTTACAATGTATACCAAACTTGTCAAAAGACTATCCCGAGTCAATCCAGTGACTATAAGTATTTACAATTCTGAGAGATGTATGCGACACAAGCATAGAGGTCCTAGATGGAACAAGTAAAGTGGTTCGACGGGAACTCACTATGGTTTTCACACCAACATAGTGAAAAATCTCTCAGAATAACCTCTTGGTATACTCGCAACTTCGTGTTGCTAGCGGTTAAATGTCCTTTTATCTCATAGCTTGCTTCATGTCATCCAGCGACAAAGAGAGCAATGTGCTAACATCTGGTTGAGCAATGTATGACTGAGATTTCTGATCTTAAATCATTTGGTAAGGTCTTTTTGCTTACTAATATAATCCCAATTTGTGAAATCTTCTATGCCAAAAAGGCTTCATGCATTATATATCTTCGGGTTACTACGGGTAAAACTTTATGCATGAGGAGAGAGCAGAGAGTTAACTTATCCATGTTCTGTTGTATTTCAATTTAATTTCCCAGATTATTCAAGCACTATAGAGCTTGATATAGTTGTTATGGCCACTTGGCGATATATAAATATACAATGCCACACAACACAGTCAAATAAAATATAGAGCCAAACAAAATTGTTTATGAAGGTTGCACATAATATGACTTCAGGACCTTGAACAACCCACCACAATCCACGCGAGTACAAGCTCTAGCGTATCTAGCATCAACGCGTGTGCGGCCATCAGGGCTACGACAGTATAGCAAGCCTTCGTAATAAGCGCAACAGGCACAATTATAGCTCGTTAATTGGTGTACACGATAAATCCACGTAACGTGCGCAACAGGCGTAATTGTGGCTCGCGGCAGACAGACAGTGCCTACAGGGCATGCGAAAAATACGCGACTCAGCGATGGCGGTCTGACTCAACAGGAGCGATCCGATTAATGGAGAGCGCGACATAGCAATCACATGACGCAGCCAAGTTCGAACGACACAAATATTGCGTCGTGTTGCCAGGACGCAGTCAATATTCAGCTAATGCCATAACTCAGCCGATTACCAACGCAGCCTGATCGGCGTATCTGAGTACCCATTATACAATTTAATCGCTCGACGTGAGTCCGAAAGATCAAACCAACGCAAATATTTAGAGCGATTTTATTATGCATAGTATAACCTTCACATGTATTTCAAATAATTTTCTGCTATTTACTACAGTAAATAAAGCAGAAAAATATTACTGAAATTAATACACTAACATAAACACTTTGAGTGCAAAAGGTATTTCCTCATTCTGAAGCATGTATTTTTCTACTAATTATTTACTGCAGGAAATAATTAATTAATATATAAACTGCAACTTTAAACATGCTTTATTCTAATTGCTATTTGCAACAGAAAATAAATAGTATAAATAACATAGAGCATGCAAAAAATGTACTAAAGTTGATTAATTCAACAGGAATTTATGGGAAAAAAATATCCCATTAGTTACAACTATATTTTTTTCGTTAATGGACGAGATGATGCATGCAGATCATGCATGGATATTAGCCATAACGTCCATGTGCTATTATTGACCGTAAGTAGTGTATCAACCAAAAATATCTCAATTTGCATGTGAGGCACATGACCCAAAACTGTTTTGACCGGGTACCGGAGCCACATTCACATTGCATGTGATCGGTTTCCTTTTTTTCAGCCGCTCCTTTCTTCCAGCCACTCGCGCGCATTAGTCTGCCATGCATGCGGCCATGCGAGCTGGTTGTTTTTTTTCTTACGTTGGCTGGATGAGGTAACCGTGCTTATCCCTGGCTCCACAAGCACGTCCTGCATGCGTGAGGATCAGGACCGCCGCTACAGCTACCAGGGGCATACGTCGAGAACGGCTAAATCTTATCCTCACGAGCTTATCCACACATCACGGGAAACGACCGATTTTTGCCCATCGAGGGTGCGGGAGCCGGAAGGAATGAATCGTGGAGACTGAGCTGGCAGCCGCAGACTATGGAGTACCACCACGGCACCACCTATTCATGTGCCACGGGAGACGTACGTGAGGTGCTCTGCCTCTCAGCCACCACACGACGACTCACCCACGTACACCACACACCACGGTGCTCTCCTCTATGGTCACGAGATCGTCCTGTGCAGCGGGCACAGTTCGGCGGGCTCCGTCGTGGAGTGGAGGTTATGCCACCGAGCACAAGGCCGCACCCGCGTCTAGTTTCTACAGGAAACATGTTCTCTATTTCTTCCCCGTGAAGAGTAGATTGGAAACTGATTGAAAACTAAATCGTAGATCCAATCTAAAAAATTACATACCGTTCGATTAGTAGAGGGATCAAAAACTGTCGCGTAGGACAGTTCGGCTAAGCCAGAAGACCTGCCGGCGTGGTGCAGAGTCGGTGCCGATTGGATCCGTAGCAACGTCGAGGTAGAGCATGCTGATAACGTGTTGAGAACTACGTTACCACGGATCACCAGATCCGCACCCTTCCCTCCCGTCAGCAGTAGAGGCGCAAGAAGCTGTAGAGAACCCGTCTCCCTTCCCATAATCACGACAAGTAAACACACGAGACACTGGATATAGGGTTGAGCCTCTGGCCTCTTTCTGATCTCTGTCTTATGAAGGGGTGTACAGGTTCCTTATATAGAGATGTGAGACCCCTCAGGAGCAAAGTCGGTATTTGCCCACATAACCCTAACTAGGGTTACTTAACAGACACATCCTGTTTAGAACCAACCGTCACCTACTTCTGCACGCTTGGGGCAACTGTGGACGGCGGCGTAGACCTCGGTGACATCGTGGCTTAGTGACACGACGCTGCGGCGCGGGCAGCGACGCTAGGCACCACTTCTGGGCGGCATGAGGCCCTTCCTTTTCGACGTGAGGCAAGACGTTGTTTAGGAGATAGGCACGACGACGTTGTTTTCAAGGTGCTTTCATTGTGTTGGTTTTTATTTATGTTCATTTGTTCCATGCTCCTTCATGTGTATGTGATTCAGAACAAAATCACAATGTGATTCATATTGATGTCACTTGTAAAATCCAAAACGATGATACCTAATTATAATTTTTTAAACAGGTTCAACCTTCTTGTGCAAATGGATGGAAGCAGAATTAATTTTGCTAGTGGATCAAATCCACCATAGTTTCCTAATGTTGGTACATGAAACTTTGATGGGTATTCTTACAACATCCTAGAGGAGGAGGTGAGCAGATTTGTCATTTGGTCAGTACCTTCAATTGCAGTTGTGTAATTTTATCACCTTGTCCACCTTTCAAAATTTGCAATAGAATGAACATGTGCATGAGGTACAAGAGCTGCCCACCGAGGGATCTTGAAGTAGACAACAAAAGTGCAAAAAAGAAAGTAGCTAAGAGAGAAAAGAATTTCAGCCATCACGAGGACAAGGTTATATGTTCTGCTTGGATAAATGTGAGACAAGATGCAACAATTGGCATGAATCAATTGAGCGGTGGATACTAGAAGCGTTTTGCTGATTACTTTGACAACTACATGCATGAAGGATCACAAAGGACACAAATAATTGTACAACACAGGTGGAAAACAATTCAGAAGGAAGTGAACAAGTTTTGTGCGTACTTGTCTGAAATAGAGCGTCGAAATGAGAGTGAGAAAGTGGCAGAAGATTGGGTAACTAATGTTCTAGGTACTCGTTTATTTTGGTGACATACTGAGTTTCCTTCTGGTGAACCTGAGGTGGCAATATGTCTTGAGGGACGTGACCCATGCAATAGGAAGCGTGCAAATAAAAATATTGCATCTATTGCTTGTGTTGAATTGCTTGAGCGTATGACCAAGAACTGCGAGATTGTCGAGGAGAAACATGATGGGCAGTATAAGGAGCTACTAGAATGCATGGACCGTGAGCTTGATTTGAAGGAACAAGAGATGGAGTTCTAGATCATAGCCATGAACATTGACGATGTACCAGAGGAAAAGCGAGCTTACTACCAAAACCTACAGCGCTAGATTATAGAGAAGAGTAACGAAAACAAAGGTAGTTCAAGTCAGAATTGAATGCTATTTGACAATGAACTATGTGCTTGAAAGGGAAATGTGCCCTTGGGCCATTTCTATTTGTTTTTGTGATTAAATGTTCAACACATTACTATGTACTAACATCCTTTTTGTCACACCGGTTTTAGAAGGCAAACCGAATGCGAACCATGTACGTGCCAAGATCAGCATTCACGTACACAGCAGTTACATAACCAGACATCATCACACAGTGCTCAAATAATAACATAAAGAGGGTAATAGTTGATTACATCATGATGCTCGAGACTTCCACATAGTCATTAACATATATCAAAGTGCAAAAACTGAAAGTTGCCTAGAGGGGGGTGAATAGGCAAAACCTGAAATTTACAAACTTTAAACACGCTCTATGCTCGGGGTTCATGTTAGAAATAATTCGAAGTGTGGAAGATAGTTCTCCTTGCCGAGAGTTGCTCAATCAATGCGGATAACTTTGGGAGCCAACTCAAATTAATATGAGCAAGGAAACTTTTAGAGAGAGGAAAGAAAGGGAAACAAATCAACTGACGATCAACACCAATGAACACAATGATTTGTTTTACCGAGGTTCGGTTCCAAAGAACCTAGTCCCCGTTGAGGAGGCCAGAAAGGCCGAGTCTATTCCAACCCTTTCCCTCTCTCAATCGGTCACACAGACCGGTCGAGGCTTCTCCTTAATCACTTGGGTCACTAAGACCCCGCAAGGATAACCACACACTTAGATGTCTCTTGCTAGCTTTACAAAACACTTAGATGAATAAGAATAAGGAGAAAGCAATCCAAGCAACAAGAGCAACAAAAGAACACAAATGATCCTCTCTCAAATCTCTAAGCAATTGAGTTGATTTTGGAGCTTGGAGTTGATTGAATGCTTTGATTGTGTCTTTAGAGTGTTTGCCTTTGCTCTTGTATAGAATGAGAAGTGTTGGAGGCTTGGATTGCTTGAATGGTGGTCGTTGGGGGGTACTTATAGCCCTAACCACTATTCTAGCCGTTGTTGTCGATGGCACACCGGGTAGTCCGGTGGTGCACCTGACACGACAATATTCACTGTCTAGTGCCTGCCATGTCAGCAGACCATTGGGGTTTGGAGCGGTTGACCGTTGAAGTCCTTTGTCCTCTTGCAGCACCGGAGAGTTCGGTGGCACACCGGATAGTCCGGTGCTTTCTGACTTCGTAGCTCTGACTTCTGACTTGCGCACTGTTCACTTTTACCGGACACCGCAGTCGACCGTTGGGTGCAGTTGACTGTTGCTCTGTTAGCTCACCGAACATGTCCGGTGCACATCGGACAGTCCGGTGAATTATAGCGGAGCGTCTCCCAGAGAATCCCGAGAGTGGCCAATTCGTGGAGTGCTTGGCCTAGGCACCGGACAGTGTCCAGTGCGCCACTAGCAGCACCAATGCTAGTCTTTGCTCCAATCTTTGTTGAGTCCCTAACTTAGTTTCTTTGTTGGTTTATCTTGAACTTTATGCACCTGAGATAAATGATAACAAGGCAAACTAGTTAGTATATGTGGCTTGTGATGGACGTCAAACACCAAAATCGATTATAGGAAATGTTTTAAACCCATTTCCCTTTCAATCTCCCCCTTTTTGGTGATTGATGCCAACAGAAACCAAAGCAAATATAAAGTGTAGAAATATAACTAGTTTGCAATTATGACAGATGTGCATAGGTTACTTAGATTTAAACCAATTGAAAGTATTCCTACATATGTCTAAGTAAATGTGATTGCTTTCTTCTATTATAACATTTTGGACCATATTTGCACCACTTGCTTGTTTTTGCAAATCTTTTGAAAAAGTTCTTTCAAATTCTTTTGCAAATAGCCAAAGATATAAGAATATGATTTCAAAAAGTATTTTTCAAGAATTTGAAAATTCTCCCCCTGTTTCAAATGTTTTTCCTTTGGCTAAATAAAAGCTCCCCCTGAAGAAGTTCCCCCCTTCGTTGTCAAGAGGGTTTTTGCAATAATTTCTTCCCCTTTGTGAAATAGTTTTGAAAATTTGAAAATGGGTGGTGGTGCAGTCCTTTTGCTTTGGGCCTATTAATTTCTCCCCCTTTGGCATTAATCGCCAAAAACGAAGAAACTTGAGATGCCTTTTAATTCTCCCCCTTTGGGCCTATTTTCTCCCCCTTTGGTAAAAGGATATGAGTGAAAGTTTATGAGGAGGGCAAAGGATAAGTGATACTGATAGAGTTGCAGTGGAAGTCTTGCCTTTGCTGAATACTCCATTTTTCCCTTTCAATCTAAGACTAATCACAGAAATACTCATGGAAGCACATTAGTCTTACCTTTGGCACAAGAAGAATAACAAATATGTATTTGTCCCAAAGGAAAGATACATGATCAAAGGTATATAAATTAGCAATATGTGTAATGTTTCAACCAAAGTTCCAAGAATCTAAGATTTTTAGCTCATTCCTAAGCTTGCTAAAAGTCTTTTCATCCAGTGGCCTGTGAAGATATCAGCTAATTGGTTGTGGGTGCTAACATAAGCAATTTCGATATCCCCCTTTTGTTGGTGATCTCTCAAAAAGTGATACCGGATGTCTATGTGCTTAGTGCGGTTGTGTTCAACGGGATTATCTGCCATGCGGATTGCACTCTCATTATCACATAGGAGAGGCTTTGCTAAACTTGTAGCCATAGTCCGTGAGGGTTTGCCTCATCCAGAATAATTGTGCACAACAATGTCCTGCAGCAATATACTCGGCTTCGACAGTGGAAAGAGCTACTGAATTTTGTTTCTTCGAAGCCCAAGACACCAAAGATCTTCGCAGAAACTGACAAGTTCCTGATGTACTCTTCCTATCAATTTTACATCCGGCATAATCGGCATCAGAATACCCAATTAAATCAAAGGTAGATCCTTTGGGGTACCAAAGCCCAAACTTAGGAGTGTAAACTAAATATCTCATGATTCTTTTCACGGCCCTAAGGTGAACTTCCTTAGGATTTGCCTGGAACCTTGCACACATACATACAGAAAGCATAATATCCGGTCGTGAGGCACATAAGTAGAGTAAAGATCCTATCATAGACCGGTATACCTTTTGATCTACGGATTTACCTCCCGTGTCGAGGTCAAGATGCCCATTTGTTCCCATGGGTGTCTTGATGGGTTTGGCATTCTTCATTCCAAACTTCTTAAGTATATCTTGAATGTACTTAGTTTGGCTGATAAAGGTGCCCTCTTGGAGTTGCTTTATTTGAAATCCAAGGAAATACTTCAACTCCCCCATCATAGACATCTCGAATTTTTGTACCATGATCCTACTAAACTCTTCACAAGATGACTTGTTAGTAGACCCAAATATAATATCATCAACATAAATTTGGCATACAAACAAGTCTTTAGCAATAGTTTTAATGAAGAGTGTAGGGTCAGCTTTACCAACTTTGAAGCCATTAGTGATAAGAAAGTCTCGCATGTATTCATACCATGCTCTTGGGGCTTGTTTGAGCCCATAAAGCGCCTTTGAGAGCTTATAAACATGTGTAGGATACTCATTATCTTCAAAGATGGGAGATTGCTCAACATACACCTCTTCCTTGAGAGGGCCATTGAGGAAGGCACTTTTCACGTCCATTTGATACAACTTAAAGCCATGGTAAGTAGCATAGGCAAGTAATATACAAATTGGCTCAAGCCTAGCTACGGGTGCATAGGTTTCATCAAAATCCAAACCTTCGACTTGTGAATAACCTTTGGCAACAAGTCGGGCTTTGTTCCTAGTCACAACACCATGCTCATCTTGTTTGTTGCGGAATACCCACTTGGTACCTACAACATTTTGGTTAGGACGTGAAACTAAATGCCATACCTCATTCCTCGTGAAGTTGTTGAGCTCCTCTTGCAATGCCGCCACCCAATCCGGATCTCTTAGTGCACCCTCTACCCTGTATGGCTCAATAGAAGACATAAAAGAGTAATGTTGACAAAAATGTGCAACTCGAGACCTAGTGGTTACCCCCTTATGGATGTCACCAAGTATGGAATTGATGGGGTGATCTTTTTGAATTTCTTGGTGGACTCTTGGGTGTGGTGATCTTTGATCTTGAATCTCTTGATCATCTTCCTTGTCTTGATCATCTTCATCTCCCCCTTGATCAATGTCCTCCTCTTGAGGTGGCTCATCTTCTTGGTTTTCATCCTCTTCTTGAGCCATGTCCTCATTTTGAGTTGGTGGAGATGCTTGAATGGAAGATGATGGTTGATCTTGTGCTTGTGGAGGCTCTTCGCGTTCTTTTGGGCACACATCGCCAATGGACATGTTAGCGCGACACACGGAGCATCTTCATCATCTAATTCATCAAGATCAACTTGCTCCTCTTGGGAGCCATTAGTCTCATCAAACACAATGTCACAAGAAACTTCAACTAATCTAGTGGACTTGTTGAAGACTCTATATGCCCTTGTGTTTGAGTCATAACCAAGTAAAAAACCTTTTACTCCTTTAGGAGCAAATTTAGAATTTCTACCTCTTTTAATAAGAATAAAACATTTGCTCCCAAAAACTCTAAAATAAGAAACATTGGGCTTTTTACCGGTGATAAGTTCATACGATGTTTTCTTGAGGATTCGGTGAAGATAGAGTCGGTTGATGGAGTAGCAAGCAGTGTTAATCGCTTCCGCCCAAAACCGATCCGGTGTCTTGTACTCATCAAGCATGGTCCTTGCCATGTCCAATAGAGTTCTATTCTTCCTCTCCACTACATCATTTTGTTGAGGTGTGTAGGGAAAAGAGCACTCATGTTTGATGCCTTCCTCCTCAAGAAATCCTTCAATTTGGGAGTCCTTAAACTCCATTCCATTGTTGCTTCTAATCTTTTTGATTCTTAATCCGAACTCATTTTGAGCCCGTCTCAAGAATCTCTTTAAGGTCTCTTGGGTTTGAGATTTTTCCTGTAAAAAGAATACCCAAGTGAAGCGAGAATAATCATCCACAATAACAAGACAATACTTACTCCCGCCGATGCTTATATAAGCGATCGAGCCGAATAGATCCATGTGGAGTAGCTCAAGCGACCTGTCGGTCGTCATGATGTTCTTGTGTGGATGATGAGCTCCAACTTGCTTCCCTGCTTGACATGCGCTACAAATCCTATCTTTCTCAAAATGAACATTTGTTAGTCCTAAAATGTGCTCTCCCTTTAGAAGCTTGTGAAGATTCGTCATCCCAACATGAGCAAGTCGGCGATGCTAGAGCCAGCCCATATTAGTCTTAGCAATTAAGCAAGTGTCTAGTTCAGCATTGTTATCATAAAAATCAACTAAATATAGCTGACCATCTAACACTCCCTTAAAAGCTATTGAATCTTCACTTCTTCTGAAGACAGTAACACCAATATCAGTAAAGAGACAGTTGTAGCCCATTTTGCATAATTGAGAAACAGAAAGCAAGTTGTAATCTAAAGAATCTACAAGAAAAACATTGAAAATGGAATGGTCAGAAGATATAGCAATCTTACCCAAACCTTTGACCAAACCTTGATTTCCATCCCCGAATGTGATAGCTCTTTGGGGATCATCATTTTCTCATATGAGGAGAACATCCTTTTCTCCCCTATCATGTGGTTTGTGCACCCGCCATCGATTATCCAACTTGTCCCGCCGGATGCATAAACCTACAGAACAAATTTAGGCCTTGTTCTTAGGTACCCAAATGGTCCTGGGTCCTTTCACATTATAAACAAGCACCTTGGGTATCCAAACACAAGTCTTGGGACTCTTGTGTATGCCCCCAACATATTTGGTAACTACTTTGCCGGATTTGTTAGTCAGCACAAAAGATGCATCAAAAGTCTTAAATGAAATGCTATGTTCAATTGATGCATTGACAATCTTCTTTTTAGGCATTTTGATATGAGTTGAATGCCTAGAGCTAGAAGCCTCATTACTATATATAAAAGCATGATGAGAAATAGAATGAGGTTTTCTAGCATGAATCCTCCTAATCTTATGCTCGGGATAGTTTTCAGGATATAAAATGTAACCTTCTCTATCCTGAACCATGGGAGCCTTACCCTTAACAAAATTAGATAGTTTGTTCTTGGGGGCATTAAGCTTGATGTTGCTTTGGCTCCCTTGTTGGAAACCAATGCCATCCTTAATGCCAGGGCATCTCCCATTATAAAGCATGCTTCGAGCAAATTTAAAATTTTCATTTTCTAATTCATGCTCAACAATTTTAGCATTTAATTTATCTATGTGATCATTTTGTTCTTTAATCATAGCAATGTGATCATTCATAGCATCAATATTAACATCTCTACATCTAGTGCAAATGGTGACATGCTCAACAGTAGGTGTAGATGGTTTGCAAACATTTAATTCTTCAATCTTAGCAATCAAATTATCATTCTCAATTCTAAGACAAAAAATTGAATCTTTGCACATAGTAAGCTCTTTGGATAAATTTTCACATTTTTTCTACCTCTAGAGCATAAGCATTTTTCAATTTAACAAATTTCTTATTTTCCTTAACAAGCAAGTCCTCTTGGCATTCCAAGAGATCATCCTTCTCATTAATGGATTATGTCAATTCATTTATTTTCTTCTTTTGATCTTGGTAAGGTTTGCAAAAAGAGAAGTTAAATCATCATTATCATCACTAGAGCTACCCACATCATCAGATGTAGTATATTTAGGGGTATCTCTAGAATGTACCTTCTTCTTTTTGTCGTCCTTAGCCATTAGGCATTTGTGGCCGACGTTTGGGAAGAGAAGTCCCTTGTTGACGGCTGTTGGGGCGAAGGCGAAGACGCCACCCTTCGCTCGAGGCCTTCGCCGTACTCGCTGCACCAACGGTGACAAGACAACGGGCAGACTTACCCTTCGTCTCATACGCCACCAGACGAAGACCTGTGACGAGGTCGTCTCATCCTGCGACCTCGTCCAGAATGGAGGCCCGTGTGTGATCTGGCCCATTGTAACAGGCCCTGCGTGGCCGTTGCGCGTTACGGGCCTAATTTGTAAAGGCCTCCCTGTAATTACGGTCTGTAACCCCGCTTTATGGGAATATTCCGGGGATAACCTAGGTGTCTGAGGGCACATGCGTCCTTAACACGGGACGCTGGGCACCCGGATACCTATAAATACCCCCGCACAGTGCCCTTGAGAGGCTAGATTAATGGAGCTATTGCCATCTCATGCGAGAACCCTGTTTACGTCACTACACACCCCCGTTGGATCACCTTGCACCGGAGAGCAAGTTCCAACATTTGGCGCCCACCGTTCGTGCTACGAAAAACCACCCACGATGGCACCCAAGAAAGCTAGCTCGAAGGCTGACGAGGCTGCGAAGGCAACACTACTGGCCGCAAAAAAGGGCAAGGCCCTCGCCCTTACCAGCACCACTCACCAAGAAGCCACTGAAGACGATGCACTCCGCACCTGCGGCCCTGAAGGACAACCGCAACCTCCCCTAGGCTTCGCTCCACCGGAGGGCGCGAACCTCACCGAGGACGGCGAAGTCCTTGGCATCTCAGCAGAAGAACAGCTACAGTTGCGCGCCTTGCGCATCAAGAACCGCAATCTCCAGAGGCAAAAAGAGATACTGGAGGCCAAGCGCCAATGTGTGTCTGCACTAGCCAAGGTGCGGCAAATGATACGCGACGAAGAGCAGAAGGCCCAGGACCTCAAGCAGGAGATCGCGCTGATGCAGCGCGAAGGCTACCTCGGCCTGCAGCACGGGCCACCCCTACAGCAGCGCGCACAACTGGAAGACATACGCGAAGGCCACCTCGGCCTGCAGCACGGGCCGCCCCTGCAACAACGCGCGCAAATGGAAGACCTGTACTTCCCCCAGCGCGACCACGCCTTCCCACACGCCGCGCCATTCCAAGGGGTCAACTGCCTCGACGAGCGAAGTCCCCTGGCGCCACACCTGCAAGTGACACCCTGGCCTGCTAACTTCCGGACAGGGACCTATCCCAAGTACAAAGGCAGCACCGACCCAGCACAGTACATCATGAGTTATCAGGTCGCCGTTGCATCTTCCGGAGGGGACGACGCCACGATGGCCAAGTCTTTCATCATCGTCCTCGAGGGCCCAGCTCTCACCTGGTTCACCAGGTTGCCCCCGCTGTCCATTGACTCCTGGAGAAGCCTCCGGGACAAATTCCTGCTCAACTTCCAAGGGTACCGCCCAGACACCGACGC
The DNA here is from genome assembly GCF_902167145.1 of Zea mays. Lineage (NCBI taxonomy): Eukaryota > Viridiplantae > Streptophyta > Magnoliopsida > Poales > Poaceae > Zea > Zea mays. The sequence continues at coordinate 151,690,247 of NC_050099.1, read as the reverse complement.
CTTGGCCGAACTCTCACTCTGCAAGCAGCTGGAAAAAGAGACTCTGTGGGAGTATTACCGCAAGTTTCTAACACTCAAGTCACAGCTGCCCTCAGTCGATGACCAGATCGCCATCCACTACGCCATCAGTGGCCTTCGCGCCGGCGTCCTTTACAGCCACTGCATCAGAGATCCGCCCAAGAACCTCCAGGAATTATATCAGCTATTTGAAAAATACGCCAAATCCGAAGAACTCCACCAGCGCAAGGTTGAGTCTCAGAGGAAACCCAAAGATGCTCCACAGTCCAACCGCACGTGGACGAGAACTCTGCAGCCAGACTCCGGTCGAGACAGCCGCAATCAGCAGCAGGTGCACAACATCGCCAACCAGCACCCCGCTGGTGACGCCCCTCGCCGCCAGGAATATCCCCCAGGGTCACGGAAATGGAACTCGCGGTAGGGGTCGGGGACGTGCGCAGCCGCCGCGCCGATTCTACTGTCTTTTTTACGGCGAAGACTGCGCCCACCAAACCAGAGACTGCCTAGAGACAAAGGCCACCAAAGACAGGATGGCACGGGCGCAGCAAGCCGACAACCCTAGAGTTGTCGCACACACTTATCAGCAACCCCCTCCACCATACATCCACGCCCCCGCCCCGCATCCACCGCACCACGCATACCAACACCACCAGGAAGTACAAATCGTACCTCCCCCACCCCCACCTCCACACCAGCAACAACAAAACATCCCCCACCCCCACACCCCAAAGCAAGAAGACTTCGCCGATCAGCCGTATCGCGGAGTCATTCATATGATCACTGGGGGGTCCAGCACCGACTTCGACACAAAGCGGCAGAAGCGGGACCACTACCGCAGCATCAACCACGTCGCCATCACCGGTCCAGTCGTGCAGACGAAGTGGTCCCATGTACCGCTAACCTTCGACACCCGAGACGTCGACCTGCGCAGCGCCCCCCACATCGACGCCATGGTTATGAACTGCAGCGTGGCAGGCTAGGACCTGCACAAAGTCCTAGTCGACAATGGCAGTCAAGCAGACATCATTTTCCTCCATGCCTTCGACCGCATGGGCATAAGCCACAACCTGCTCAAGCCTTCGGACAACCCGTTGTATGGCTTTGGCGGCAAGGGCACTTTTCCTGTCGGCAAAATAGAGTTGCCTCTCTCCTTCGATGTAGCACCCAATGCCCGAAGTGAGCAAATCATCTTTGACATCGTCGATATGGTGTATCCGTACAACGCCATCATGGGCCGGGGCTCCATCAACAAGTTTGAGGCAGCCATTCACGGACTGTACCTGTGCATGAAGATACCAGGTCCATTAGGCGCCATCGCGGTCTACGGCAATCAACAGACTGCGCGCAATATAGAGCGGGACTTCATCCCCGGGCAAAGAAATGTTCATTGCCTCATGGCCCAGCGCGAGGTCCCTGCGTCCACCAGCCCAACCGACAAAGAACACGAAAAGGCACAGCTGCAGAGCAACGACGGGACCAATACTGTTCCCCTCGACCAGGCCACGCCCAAGCAGACAGTCACCATCAGCGAAGACCTCACTTCGCATGACGAGGAGAAACTCCTATGCTGCTTGTCCAAGAACAAAGACGTCTTCGCCTAGTCCGCCCTCGACCTGGTCGGGGTCAGCCGATCCATAATTGAGCACAGCTTGGGAATCGACCCTTCGGTGAGATCGAAAAAACAGCGGCTCCGCAAAATGTCCGACGAGAAGACAGAAGCCGCCAAGGCCGAGGTACATCGCCTCCTGGAAGTCAAATTTATCGAGCCAGTGGCTTACCCCACGTGGCTCTCCAACGTTGTGATGGTGCAGAAAAAGAGCGGCAAGTGGCGAATGTGCATCGACTTCACCAGTCTCAACAAGGCCTGCCCAAAGGACAACTTCCCGCTGCCTCGGATCGACAAAATAGTCGATAGCGCGGCCGGGTGCGAAGTCATGTCACTCCTCGACTGCTTCTCCGGTTACCATCAAATATATATGAAGGAGGAAGACAAGGCCAGCACCAGCTTCATAACACCCTTCGGCACATATTGCTTTATCAGAATGCCGGAGGGACTCAAGAACGCCGGGTCCACCTTCTCCCGGCTTACCAAAACAGTGCTCGAGGGGCAAGTAGGTAGGAATATATTCACATATGTGGACGACATCGTCGTCGCCAGCAGGAGCAAGGAGGACCATCTTGCTGACCTCGCCGAGACATTCACGAACATGCGGGACACACGACTTCGCCTGAACCCCGAAAAGTGCGTCTTCGGCGTTCACCAGGGGAAAATATTGGGCTACCTGGTATCACACCGCGGCATCGAGGCCAACCCAACCAAAATTCAGGCCATCATCAACAAGACGCCCCCGCAGTCAGCCAGAGACGTCCAGCGCCTGACGGGCAGATTGGCTGCCCTCAACAGATTCATCTCCAAATCCGCTGAGCGAAGTCTCCCCTTCCTCAAAACTCTACGTGGCGCAAAAGACTTCGCTTGGGGACCAGAGCAGGCAGCGGCCTTCGCCTCATTAAAACAGTACCTGTCGGAGTTGGCAGTCCTTACAAGCCCCGACTCTTTGCTACCCCTGTTGCTCTATGTTGCGGCTTTGCCGCATGCGGTCAGCACGGCACTGGTGCAGGAGCAGACAGTTGAGGGCGTGATCAGGCAGTGCCCAGTTTATTACGTCTCCGAAGTGCTAACACCATCCAAATGTAACATGACGGAACTGGAGAAGATTGCCTATGCAGTTGTTATGTCTTCGCGCAAATTGCGCCATTATTTTGAAGCATTCAAGGTCCGGGTCACCTTAGATAGGGGACTAGGTGAATTGTTCAGAAACCCGGAGGCATCGGTCAGGATTGCCAAGTGGGCGGTCGAACTCTCCGGCTACCACATCAGTTTCGAGCCCAGGACAGCCATCAAGTCACAAGTTCTGGCAGACTTCGTCGTCGACTGGACTGGGCCAATAACACAGCCGGACTCGTCCGCAGAGAAGGTTTGGACGATCCACTGCGATGGCGCATGGTGCCATGCGGGGGCAGGCGCCGCTGCAGTCATCACCTCACCCGTCGGGGTCAAGCACAGATACGCGGCACGCCTCAGCTTCGCTCTGGAATCTGACAGATGCACAAACAACATAGCAGAATACGAAGCCGTCATCCTCGGCCTCCGCAAGCTAAGGGCCCTTGGTGTCACCACCTGCATTATCAGAACAGACTCCAAGGTAGTCGTCGGCCAAGTCGAGAAAGACTATGCAGCAAAGGACCCCGCACTTATGCAATACCTCGCGGCCATCCGAAGTCTCGAGAGACAATTCAAGGGATTCACCTTGCAGCATGTGGACCAGGCCAAGAATGAAGAAGCTGACGCATTGGCCAAGGCTGCTGCTAGAGGCGAGTCCCTGCCCTCCGACGTGTTCTACCATGTTATCGGCACGCCAGCCGTCCGGAGCCCCGAAGGGCTCCAAATAACCAATGACAGCGAGGGCCACCGCATAGTCAACCTTATTATGACCGAAGACTGGCGGGCACCAATAACCCTGTTCCTACAGGGGTACTACCACCCAACCGACATCAACGAGGCCAAGCGCCTCAAACATCGAAGCTGGGACTTCGCACTGATTGAGGGCCAACTCTACAAGAAGGGGGTCAGTCAGCCAATGCTTAAATGTGTCACCAAGACCGAAGGCGTCCAAATCCTACGCGAAGTCCACAGTGGTACTTGCGGCTCTCACGCAGGGCCAAGGGCCCTAGCCGCAAAGGTGATCCGCCAAGGTTTCTACTGGCTCGCAATGATCTGCGCCGCAAATCGAGTCACAAAGTCCTGCGAAGCCTGCCAGAAGTTTTCTCCTCGATCAGGCAGCCCCTCGCAATTCACAAAACTGATCGCCCACACATGGCCTCTCCAGCGCTGGGGCCTGGACATTGTCGGGCCCCTGCCCACGGCTCAGGGGAACCTCAAGTTCACCTTCATCGCTGTCGAGTACTTTACCAAATGGATCGAGGCGAGGGCTGTTTCCACAATAACATCAAAGACTGCACAGAAATTCTTTTGGCAAAACATTGTTTGCCGCTTCGGAGTATAGTCCGAACTAATAGTTGACAACGACAAGCAGTTTGACAGCCAAGACTTCAAGGATTTTTGCTTCTCCATTGGCACCAAGCTTGCCTTTGCCTCAGTATATCACCCGCAGTCCAACGGAGTTGTGGAACGCGCCAATGGAAAAATTTTCACAGCTGTCAAGGAGATGCTCCTCGACGAAAAAAGGGCAGGTGGGCCGATTTGTTACCTGAGGCGGTCTGGGCGCTAAACACGACTGAGTGCAGGGCGACTGGGTTCACCCCTTTCCGCCTTCTATATGGATCGGAGGCCATGACCCCACAAGAAATAAAACATGGGTCCCCACGAACAGTTTTGTCAGCTGTCCCCGACGTGGACGAACCCACTTCGAAGGATCTTATCGATGGAGACCGAGTCTTCGCTCTACAGGCTCTAAATAAATACCAAGCCCAGACAAAAGCATGGCGCGACCACGCAGTCATCCCGAGGGAATTCAGCGAAGGGGACCTCGTACTCGTCTGAACAACTCGGACAGAGTACAGGGGCAAGCTGGAGCCCAAGTGGGAGGGCCCTTTCATTGTCAAGACGAAGGCCTCCCCCAGCGCATACAGGCTCGCAACGCCAAACGGCGAAGACTTGGAGCATTCCTGGAACATCGATAATCTCCGCAAATTTTTTGTTTGACTCATCAGGGCCAGCTCGCCCTTGTAATTCGCAAAAACAATTTTATTCTGGCCCGCACTGTTTTCCTCCCGGGGGTGAGGTTTTTAACGAGGCGGAGTCATGTAATATACAAGTGAAAAATCCCCCGCAAAAATCTACGTCGAAAAAAGACCGCGCCAACGGTCTTCGACATTCGACCAATACAAAGTCACCGCGAGGCCCAGCGCTAGCCACCCTCGCGTGCGACAACTCCACGCAAAAGTCGCCTAAGGGTGCAGCCGGACTAGTACAACAAGTGCGAAAAATCAAAGTCTTCCGCGAAGACTATCCGTGCAGAAGTCGCCTAAGGGTGCAGCCGGACTAGCACAACAAGTGCGAAAAATCGAAGTCTTCCGCGAAGACTATCCGTGCAGAAGTCGCCTAAGGGTGCAGCCGGACTAGCACAACAAGTGCGAAAAATCGAAGTCTTCTGCGAAGACTATCCGTGCAGAAGTCGCCTAAGGGTGCAGCCGGACTAGCACAACAAGTGCGAAAAATCGAAGTCTTCCGCGAAGACTATCCGTGCAGAAGTCGCCTAAGGGTGCAGCCGGACTAGCACAACAAGTGCGAAAAATCGAAGACTTCCGCGAAGACTATCCGTGCAAAAGTCGCCTAAGGGTGCAGCCGGACTAGCACAACAAGTGCGAAAAATCGAAGTCTTCCGTAAAGACTATCCATGCAAAAGTCGCCTAAGGGTGTAGCCGGACTAGCACAACAAGTGCGAAAAATCGAAGTCTTCCGCGAAGACTATCCGTGCAACAGTCGCCTAAGGGTGCAGCCGGACCAAGCACAACAAGTGCGAAAAAGACTACACCAAACTGTCCGCGCAAAGACCGACTACATGCGCACCAGACCAACATAACAAATACACCAGACCAAGTACGTAACGCCTTCGTGAGCATAGCCGAATGTGCGAAGGCACACAACCTCATCATACAAGTCATTACATATGTACAAGCGAGGGCATCACACTTTACATCGGCTCAACCTTCGGAATAATTCCCATCTCCCTATAGTTAAATAGCATTATCCTCAGCTCCTCACCCGCAAAAAGACTTCGCAGCTCCCCCTCACCTGCACTCACAGCGGCCGGCAAGGACAACAGTTCCTGCCTGCCAGCCCTGCTCACACGAAGCCGACCGTCGTCCGCCTCACTCACTCTATGCTTTGCAACCGCCCTTCGCCACCTACGCCCAGCGCTCGGACCAGGCACAACTTCAGCATCCGCAGCACGCGGCGAAGCCTCCGCCGCTGCCACATCCAAGGCCGCAAAGTAGTCCAAGTCCTCATCGACGACTCTTCAGTCCACTCAACTGAACTCCCAGAGTCACCAAAATCAGAAAACTTAGATGCAGACTCATCCGATTTATTCCCATCATCCACAGTCGAAGCCGCCAAAAAATTAGCAGTAGCGGTTGCGTGCGCAGGCCCAAAATCTTGAACCTGCGCAGCAACCAAGGTTCAGCAACATATGCAAAATTCCCTAACTACCCACACCCACTAAGCCACCTGCGAAGACCCAGCCGTCGCGGGATCCTCCGCTGCCGGCTCCGCCGCCATCTTCACAGGATCCTCAGCCCTCGGCGCAGCAGTTGGCGACGAGCCACCACCAGCCGCAGTGGCTGCAGGGGCATCAGGAACGCCTTCGATGGTTTCTGGGGGCGGCGCCGGGGCGACCTCGGACACAGCCGCCACCGGGTTCGACTCCGAGTCAGGCTGCGCGCTGTTCAAAGCCCCAAAGTCCTCCACCTTCTCGTTACGCGCCGCCTGAGACACAACACACAGATTCAGCAAACCCACATATAACCCACATTCAACAACACCAAACAAAAGTCAAACATTACCTGACCCCTCGATGTCTCGGACCGCTCCCTGACCACCTCCCGACCGTGAGGGCCCCACATCCGGTCGAAGAGGGCTCCCGCGGATTCCTTCACCACAGGGTCCTCAACCTTGTAAATATCGCGATCGAAATCCTCATCAGCTTGGTCGAAGACCTCATAGTGCCGGCACCCTTCGCGGGACAGCGCGTTCATCGCCCCTTCGCAGGTGACCAGGGAGGCATAGGACATAAACCCCTCCACGATGGCGGGGAGCGCCAGCAACTCCTCCTGCAGCCACTCAAGGCAGCGAAGTCCGGGCTCTCGGTCTGGCACATCGAAGTCAGCGGTCCGCGCGCCCAGCTCGTGGTATGAGTCCATAAGCTGTTTGCGTGTCCGCTCAGCCTCCGAGCGCGTCGAAGCCTCGGCCCTCTCCACACGGGTCTGCAGGGCGTTGAACCGCTCCTCCAATTCCTCAATGCGCTGTCTGGCGAGACTGCCCTCCGCCCGCGCCAAATTGGCCTCCGCCTGCGCAGACTGCGCCTTGGCGAGGGCCTCATTAGCCTCCTTCCTCTCCTCCGCCAGTTGGCGCCGGAGGTCAGTCCTCTCACCCTCCAGCACGGCCACCTTATCCGCCAACTTGCGGCACTTGCTGTCGGCGGCCAACTTTTCCCGGACGGCGTCAGCATGTTGCGCCCGAAGTCTCTCGACTTCGGCAGACAAAACTGCCGTAAGGGCCCCCGACGCCGCGCGGTCTGCGAAGTCAGCCGCCTACAAGACACACATAAGACCACAGCCCCAACGAAGCTGGTAAAAACTGAAGTCTAGCTCAACTTACCTGACTTAATGCCTCCTTCAGCCGGCGGGACACAGCGCCCACCTCGTCCCTGACGGCAGTGAGTGCCGGAATCTCACCACCGGCACTAAGAGCACTACCCTTCGCCCTAGGCACCACGGCAGCCGCCGGGGTCGCCACGGCGGGCGGAACAACAACAAGGTGGCCTTCGCCCGACCCCGCAACGTATCAACAGATTAAAAAAAACTCGAGCTAACGACTTACCAACAAGATAATCATCCATGCTAATATCGGTGGCGAAGTCGGCAACGCGCTTGCCCGGCGGAGGCAACTCTCGGGCTTTCACGGCTCCCGCCGGGACAGACTTGGTACCGCCAGCGGCGGCCGCCTTCACAGCCTCCGGCACCCTGCTGGACCCAGGGGTGGCCGACTTCGCCGCCAGCGTCGGCTGGCTTCCGCCGGGGGCAGCAGCCTTCGCAGTCCCCCGTGACCTCTTCGGCCTGGCCTCAAGCAGCCTGACGACCGCCTGGCGCTTCTGCGTAGCTCCCTGACGATCCTTGTCCATCACTGCCGACACAACAACAGCAATATTCCGCCCATAAGGAAACACTCTCCAATCACGAACCATGCGAGATGTAAAAAAGTCTTCGCTGGCCGCGCGGGGGATAGGAACATTCTTAGGCCACCAACCCCCGGTAACCCTTAGCATCCGCGCCGAAGACTCCCGGAGCTCGAGCGAAGACATCCTTCCCCATGGGGCCGTGCATGTCCTCATCAATTCCCTAGCAAAACCATCGGAAACCCCCAGTCCTCCCGTAGCAATACCTAGTTTCCTCTTCTTAGAGGATGGGGTGGCCGCCGGCGTGGGGTCGTCTCCAGTCTCTGCCGCCGGTTTCTTCCCGCGACGATCCACATCGTCTTTCCCGGGATAACCGCCATACGGCAGGCGGTTCAACTCGAAGACCCTGTTCAAGCGGTCATTAGACCCGCGTATATCCCAGCTACGCTGGCCCTCTGTCTTCGGCATGTACCGACCAACAATCTGCATCGCCCCATCCTCCGCCTCACGCACAAAGGCGGCCGGATCGCGGCTACGCAGATCCAGTGCGAAGGCGGGACTTCGCACCAGCATCCCACCACGAGAAGGCATCTGGCGAGGGCATACTTCGCCCAGCGCCCAGCCATGCGCCAAAGGCCACACCCCATACGCCACAAACTCCTCAACCAAATCGCGCCCGCTGCTCAGGCCGGCCGCGCACCGAAGGGCCCCTTCGTCTGCATCCTCCTCCGCCACTTCAAACGGCGGGTATGCTGAGTAATAATGCGAGCACATCTCGGCCACGGGGAGCCCCGGATGGTCTTCGACTGTGCCCTCCGCAACGTAGAACCAAAACTCATGCCAGTTGCCCCATTTATTGCGGGCGCAAGGAACCAACTCAACTACCTCCATCAAGGTCTTGCCGGTCTTCGGCGTAAATGTACAGGACCCAAACTGAGCAACCTTATTTCCGATCATCCTTTTCTGCCAGTGCAGGCAATAGTACTTCGCGAAGACTTCGACCGATGGCTGTCCGCCGTACGAAGCCGTCGCCCAGACATACTTCGACAGAGCCACCACGGCATTCGGAGTCAGATGGTGGATCTGGACGTTAAATCTGCACAGGACTTCTCCCACAAATCGGTGCGCAGGCAGGCGAAGACCAGCGACAAAGAACGCCTCGAAGACAACAAACTCGCCTTCTGGCTCGGGGACCTCCTCCGTCCCCGGGACACGAGCGACTCTGCCGCCAAAGTAACCAAGCTGCTGCATATCTTGCACGCGGACCGAGGACATCCGCGACACACCGAAATCCACCGTGTCGCCGGCGCGCAACTCCTCCGCCGCCACAGTGCTCAGCGTCTCCTCAAACGACGCGTCGGCCGGCGGCGTAGCGGCAGCAGAAGAAGAGGTCGGCATCGCTACGTACCGTCGGCGGCGGCGGGCGGTCGCATCACACGGGCCAGATCTCCGGCGAACAAGAGCAAGGAGGGCAGACGAGCAGCAAGAGGTTTGAGAAGGCGGTTAGGGTTTTCGCGGAGCGCGGAAAGATAAAGTTCAAAACGCGTCGCCCCCGTCCCCTTTTATACACAGGGCACGGCGCTTCGGGAAACCCGCAATCCAACAGTACGGCGTCAATCAACGGTCATGTCAAAAACCCCCGCGGAACCATTTCGAGCGAGGGCAGCGTCTCCGCCATCTAGCGACGTCTTCGGCACCAGGTGACTTAGTCGAACTGGTCCCTCGGAGGGCAAATGTTGGGGCGAAGGCGAAGACGCCACCCTTCGCTCGAGGCCTTCGCTGTACTCGCTGCACCAACGGTGACAAGACAAGGGGCAGACTTACCCTTCGTCTCATACGCCGCCGGACGAAGACCTGTGACGAGGTCGTCTCATCCTGCGACCTCGTCCATAATGAAGGCCCGCGTGTGATCCGGCCCATTGTAACAGGCCCTGCGTGGCCGTTGCGCGTTACGGGCCTAATTTGTAAAGGCCTCCCTGTAATTACGGTCTGTAACCCCGCTTTATGGGAATATTCCGGGGATAACCTAGGTGTCTGAGGGCACATGCGTCCTTAACATGGGACGCTGGGCACTCGGATACCTATAAATACCCCCGCACAGTGCCCTTGAGAGGCTAGATTAACAGAGCTATTGCCATTTCGTGTGAGAACCCTGTTTACGTCACTACACACCCCCGTTGGATCACCTTGCACCGGAGAGCAAGTTCCAACAACGGCGATGTTGGCGGCGTCCTCATCGGAGGAGGAGTTGGTGGAGCTCTCGTCGGAGTCTGATTCCCGTCCCATGTGCACCTCGCCACCTCTTGTAATATCTCTTCTTATCCATCTTCTTCCCTTTCTTGTCATCGTCCCTGTCACTATCACTTGTATATGGACATTTTGCAATAAACTTACCGGACTTACCACACCTATAACACACCCTCTTGGAACGGGCTTGTAGTCCTTCCCTTTCCTTCATTTGAGGATTTGTCGAAAGCTCTTAATGATAAGAGCCACCTCCTCGTTGTCAAGCTTAGAGGCGTTAATTGGGAGTCTACTTGGTGTAGACTCTTCTTTCTTCTCTTTTATTGCTTTGAATGCAACGGATTGCACTTCGGGTGTGGAAGTGGCGCCTTGCTCCAAGTTGACAATATGTTTGGAGTCTTTGATCATAAGTTCAAAGCTCACAAACTTGCCAAATACCTCCTCCGGAGACATCTGTTTATATCTTGGATCTCCACGGATTAGTTGCACTTGAGTGGGATTATGAAAAACAAGAGATCTAATAATAACCTTGACCATTTCATGGTCATCCCACTTGGTGTTCCCGAGGTTGCGCACTTGGTTGACCATCATTTTGAGTCGGTTGTACATTGCTTGTGGCTCCTCACCTTTGTTGAGGACGAATCAATCGAGCTCTCCCTCGATCGTCTCACGCTTGGTGATCTTGGTCACCTAGTCCCCTTCGTGCACCGTCTTGTGAACATCCCAAATTTCTTAGGCATTTTTCAACCCTTGCACCTTATTACTCCTCTCGACACAAGGAGGCAAGGAGTATAGAAGTTGCTTGGGAATTAAAATGCCTTATTTGGGTGGCCTCATCAGAGTCATAATCCTCATCGCCCACCTGTGGTGCCTGCGCTCCGAACTCAACAATATCCCATATGCTTTCATGGAGTGAGGTTAGGTGGTGCCTCATTTTATCGCTCCACATACAATAATCCTCACCATCAAAATATGGTGATTTGCCTAGGGGTACAGAAAGTAAAGGAGTGTTTTTAGGAATGCAAGGATAGTGTAGAGGCATCTTACTATACTTTTTGCGCTCTTGGCGCTTCGAAGTAGTAGACTCGACGCCGGATGTGGAAGGTGTTGAAGAGTCAGTTTCGTAGTAGACCACCTCTTCATTTTCTTTTTCTTCTTGTCACCCTTCCTATGTGACTTGATGGAGGAAGTGGATTCCTCCTTGTACTTGTCGTCGACCTCCCTTGATGGAGTTCGTTCATTGTTCTTCCTTCCCGAGCCTTCGGGCCTTTCACTGGTGACCATCTCCCTCTTAGCATGTTCTCCCGACATCACTTCGAGTTGTTATACTCTAATGAAGCATCGAGCTCTAATACCAATTAAAAGTCACCTAGAGGAGGTGAATAGGCGAAACCTGAAATTTACAAACTTTAAACATGCTCTATGCTTGGGGTAAGTGTTAGAAATAATTCAGAGTGTGGAAGATAGTTCTCCTTGACGAGAGTTGCTCAATCAATGCGGATTGCTTTGGGAGCCAACTCAAATTAATATGAGTAAGGGAACTTTTAGAGAGATGAAAGAAAGGGAAAAAAATCAAGTGACGATCAACACAAATGAACACAGTGATTTGTTTTACCGAGGTTTGGTTCCAAAGAACCTAGTCCCTGTTGAGGAGGCCACAAAGGTCGGGTCTATTCCAACCCTTTCCCTCTCTCAGTCAGTCACACAAACCGGTCGAGGCTTCTCCTTAATCACTTGGGTCACTAAGATCCCGCAAGGATCACCACACACTTAGGTGTCTCTTGCTAGCTTTACAAAACACTTAGATGAATAAGAATGAGAAGGAGAAATCAATCCAAGCAACAAGAGCAACAAAAGAACACAAATGATCCTCTCTCAAGTCTCTAAGCAATTGAGTTGATTTTGGAGCTTGGATTGGATTGAATGCTTTGATTATGTCTTTGGAGTGTTTGCCTTTGCTCTTGTATTGAATGATAAGTGTTGGAGGCTTGGATCGCTTGAATGGTGGTGGTTGGGGGGTATTTATAGCCCCAACCACTATTCTAGCCGTTGTTGTCGATGGCACATCGGACAGTCCGGTGGTGTACCGGACATGACACTGTTCACTGTCCGGTGCCTGCCACGTCAGCAGATCGTTGGGGTTCGGAGCGGTTGACCGTTGAAGTCCTTTACCCTCTTGCGGCACCGGATAGTCCGGTGGCACACCAGACAGTCCGATGCTTTCTGACTTTGGAGCTCTGACTTCTGACTTGCGCACTGTTCACTTTTTAATGTACATCGTAGTCGATCGTTGGGCGCAGTTGACCATTGCTCCGTTGGCTCACTGGACATGTTCGGTGCACACCGGGCAGTCCGGTGAATTATTGCGGAGCGTCTCCTAGAGAATCCCGAGGGTGGCCAGTTCGTGGATTGCTTGGCCTGGGCACCAGACAGTGTCCGGTGCGCCACTAGCAGCACCAATGCTAGTCTTTGCTCCAATCTTGGTTGAGTCCCCAACTTAGTTTCTTTGTTGGTTTATTTTGAACTTTATGCACCTGAGATAAATGATAACTAGGCAAACTAGTTAGTCTATGTGGTTTGTGATGGACGTCAAACACCAAAATAGATTATAGGAAATGTTTTAAACCCATTTCCCTTTCTGAAATGTAGCTAAACATGTCCTTAACAGGCAACCGACTAGGGGTTTGCCGCTAACCCACGCCTAGAACTCCTCATACTCTTGGAACTCCTGGAAATCCTCCACCACGACTTCATCTTCTCCTGAGTAGTGGTTCCAATGCGGACAACCTAGGGGGTTGCTATGTAAAGCAAGAGTGAGTACACATCAACATACTCAGCAATTGTCCCGTTTGGCTGTAGTGGACTAGCTTTATGTGGGGTTAAGATCAAGAAGTTTCTTTTAGTTGGTCAGATAATTATTACTAGTAGAGAGCCGGGTTTTAGCATTAAACCCAAGTTGTTAACCCAAAAGTACTCTTTTCAAACGGAAAGAACACCAGAAACCATAATCATAATCATAATCACAATAAGAATCATCATTATCCTCATCATCATCTGTTATCATAGTATCTCTGATCAATGTGTCTCTAATCAATGGAGCTCCTAAGGCCGCTCAAAACCGCGAGCACGGCTGATATATTAGTTTCATAACACTCTGCAGAGGTTGCACACTTTACCCACGAGCCGTGATTACTTTTTGCCTCGGGCCGATCAAACTCTTAAACACTACCAAGGTGAATAGGCAAGGTTTCACTATGTAGCCTTTACAAAGATTCCCTGAGGCTGTAGTCGCCCGTTAGGTTTCCTAAATGTACCACACTCCTCCCCAAGTGGCAAACCACCCTCGATAGAGCGAGCCGCATACACCGAGCCCCATTGACGGCACGACGGCGAAGCAAATTACACCTCAGTTCCTCTAATTATTCAGCTAAGGGCAACCTATACCACCCTCATGGTTGTACTGTTTTCCCGGGTGGTCATCCAACTAACCAGTCCCTTACGGAGAGGCACTCGAGAAACCGCTCGAGTCCCCTTAAATGTCACAAAGCCATCATCATAATCAAAAGGGGAAAACAATGTATCATAAATAATCTCATCATGTTCATTGATTAGGGTGAAGCACTAGCATAGAGCTAAACCAAAATGATCCAACCCACGTAGGTAAACAAGGACATGATAAACAAAGCTAGTCAATCCTTAGGTATAAATTATGTAACTGCGAGGAGTGAATTATAAAATGTATAGGACATAGATGGGTCAAGGGACACTTGCCTTCACCAACCAGCTGCTGCTCAGGGTCTTCACCTGCAACTCCTTCGGACTCCGCCAACGGACCTGAAAGTCGCCTAGAGAGGGGGGTGAATAGGCAAAACCTAAAAAATATAAACTTTGAACACGCACTATGACGATACCGCCCAATTTATAAGAGCACAAGTACCAAAAACATCTGCTTCCACAGTTGTCTGCATACTTGAGTCCGTATAAATCCGGTTGATCGCCGAGCATCCCGGAGGACCTCGGTAAATCAACTCACAACTCAGATCGTAGATCAAGTAAATACACAATCACATACCAGAGTTTTTTGGCAGCGGAAATTATATTACAATAAGTTTACAAATAATAGATAGAAGTAAGTACAAAAGTTGCCTTGAAAGAATACAACTTTGAACAATATAGATATAACCATAGTTTTGAAATACATGCTAGCTCAGTGACAATTCTCCAGAAACAGCAGGGATGAAAACTACATAGAAGGCTGAGCCCGCCAGCACTTATCCACCATGCCCAGGCCTAGATCTTCACCTGCAACATGGTGGGATAAACCCTGAGTACTCAAATGTACTCAGCTAGACTTACCCGTCCAAAACCAGGAAATAATAAAGTAAAAGACATCAAGGATCATGCAAGGCTTTATCTGGAGCTGGCTCTTTCTTTTGGAAAAGTACATGAATTAATGTAGTTATTAGCATCTTAAGGGGTATCATGATAATTAATCATATTTTAGCATTTTAGCATTATTACCTAATTCTGCTGCACATCTAGGTTAGCACCTGATTAGCTAGATGTCATTTGCCAATTTGCTATGTCTAGTATAGCTTTATGAGTTGAATCTGACGCATTTGAACCCTAACTAAATTCTTCAAGTTTCCATTTTTGTACTTCTGTGCGAGGCTTTTCTTGGGATTCTCCCCCACTTCGAACTCTGGAAGTATCTTTTTCACTATCGACCCGGGATGGCTGGGGGACAGCATCAGCTTATTGGCGACACAAGTTTAGAGCTTCGCCGGGGAAGGAAAGTGGAGTACCTCGACATTCCCCTTAAGGATAGTATTAAAGGATGGCGCCTTGAGTGGTTCATCGTGGAAAACCACTGCAAATCTCTCCCCCTCGGTCAGGGAGCCAACCAGATGTTCGCACACCTAGCTGGGTAGAATCTCCTTCCTTTTCGGAGATAACTGAGGCGAAAGTATTACTTGCTGAGATCAGCCTGCTGAAGGATGGGGGTCTGACTGCTGAAGCTATGGTTGCTGATTTCGTCTTTAAAACATTCAACCCTTGAAGGACAGAATCTACCCGCTTACTTATATACCGGCGTCAATGATTCCACCCAGGTTACAAACAGGAGGATTCCCAATGAAGATTTGCTGAGCCGACTGGACATGATTCTGAGGGGCAGAGTCTCGAATGCTGGTGCTCTTGTAGCCTATTCTGTGTGGAACCTGCCGCCAAATAGGCCATTCTCTGAATTTGTCTCCGACCCTCCTGCTCGTGATGATAGCCTAGGTCATAGAGTGCGACCCTCTCCTGAGGACATTGAGGCCTTGATTGCTCCACTTTGGAGCCTTCCCGAGGCTGAGAGGCAAACTCATTTTGAGATGCCAGCCGACACTGATGAAGCTGAGATGGATGCCTGCTTAGTCTGCTGGCCGGGGAATCGTCCGACTCTACCCGCACCGAGCCGATGGCCATCACGGCTAGGCAAGAATTTGGTGAAGAGGTGGAGATTCGAAAACCGGAAGGTGTCTGCCAAAAGCGTTCACGCCGAGTGAACCGTCTGACTGCACCTGTTGAGGAGAAAAAAAAGAGGCGACTTCGGCGACTGTCGTGCTTGGATCAGGATGCTGGTCCTTCTGTACCGATCCCTGACGATGTCCTGGCGGACGCCATTCATGAGGCTGACGCCAAAGGCTGTGATGATGCGTGGGCTACTGGCGGCATGTTTGACGAGGATGAAGAGGAGGAAGAAGAAGAAATCCCACTGATCCGCAAGAACAGCCGTTACTATAGGGGCAGCAAGGGGGGTAGTGATATTCCCTCTCCGGCTCTATCGGCACTTGTCATTCTTCAGGGGCTTTCGATATCAGATTTTGATCAGGCACTGGAAGAGGTCATTCCTGAAGACATACTATCGAAGCCTCGTGAAGCTGACAATCTAACCATCTATTCAGAGGTCCCAGATGGTGGACTTTCAACGCTTGATTCCACTGGGCAAGAGGTAGCCCGGGTGGTGCCCCGCGCATCATCGACCTTGGAGGGCAGTCTTCCATGCAAAGACATTGATCCGAGTCATCCAACTCCTATGGAGGTGGCTGAGGTGCCTTCAGCCTTAGAGGTGGCTGATGTAGAAGACCCAGCCCCCGAGGGTGGCGCTGGCAGCTTCCCAGCCCCCGAGAGTGTTGCTGGTAGCGATCCAGCCCCTGTGGGTAGTGCTAGTCATAATCTAGCCCCTGAGGATGTTCAGGCATGCTCTCTCTCACTAATGCTTCCATGGATGTCCACATCGGGTCATCCCCAATCCGGTCCGAGGGGGTGACAGCAGCACATGCTTCTATGACCTTAACTGGCCAAGTCGCCTTAGAGGTCAGCGAGCCAGACGCCAGGAACCTGCTGTCTACTGGTGGGTCGAGGTCACCCCGGGTAGTGCTCTCGAGGTTGTTCCTACTGATCTTCCATCGTCAAGCCATGCACCAGCTCTTCCTGCCTTAGGTCTTCCACTATTCCTTTCTAATCTCCAGGTGAATTGGCCTTTTGCTCTATACATACTAGCGAATTATTTTTCTTCTGCTCATCTGTCTATGACCGCAGGATTTTGTTGACGGAGTATCCGCCCAATTGAGGTCTTGCGGAGCTGTTGTTCCCGAACAAGCTCTATCTCTGATGCAGTGGAATCCTTTGCTGCTCCAGAAACAGATAGAGGATTTAAAGGCGTCGAATGCTGGTTAGTGAACTTACGGTTTCTCTGGCTGCTTTAATTAATCAACTTATCTTTAATCACACATTCTCTTTCAGCTGCATTATCCGATATGGCTCAATGATGCTCTGATCTTGAGGAGAAGTATTCTCAGAGTCAGACCAACTTAGCTCAGACTTCTGCCTTTCTAGATAGTGCACGTTCTCTGATCTCTTCTCTGAATGCCTAGCTTGATTCTGAAAAGATGGCACATGAGGTAGACTTCCCTGGCTAACCCTGCTTTGTTATTATTGCCTTAATGTTGAATGTTGTTTTCTGCTTGCAGGAGGATAAACGAGCACTTGTCGCTTCTCATGACAATCTAGACAGGCGGTACTGTGATGCTAGTAACTCCTTAACCATCTTGGAAAGGAGCCACCACTTCACCATGTCTGACCTAGACCATTACCGCCACAAGCTGCAGGCATCTCTGGACGAAGTTCTGCGACTTGGACAACTGCTGTCGACCAAAGACTCCACCGTTAAGGACTTGCGCGCCTCCAAGAAACTTGTTGCGCAGGAACTGGAGGCCGCTCAGCTTGCTGTTAAAACTCTAGACAACAACTGCGTCGTCTTGAAGGCCCAGCGCAACAAAGCTATGGATAAGGCCGTTCGCGCTAGACGGATCCTGATGAGGAGGCCCAGCGTTGTGGTGCCTGACGATATTGTTGCTGATGTTAAGGCCGCGCACGATGCTGCGAGCCATCCTTCTTCTTCTGTTGCTCCTATGAAGGATACTGTTTGCAAAGATGTTTCAACAAAATGATGTCCTGTAAAAACACTTCATTTATTGAGTTAGTATATTTTTGGAGGATAGATGTAATATGAATTCTATGTGCACCTGACAGTTGTGTTAGAACTCGAATTTTCTGTGAACAGGGGCCAGAAAACGCCCCTGGCACTAGCAAGTAAGATGTTCTCTTTTTCCGAAGTGTTTTTAATCTTTGCTGGTCGTTCTAATATTAGGGTATAGTGGTCACCCTAAACGACGTGGATGCAAGTATACCGCGCTGGCTTAAGGCGTCTTCCAATTTAGGTAGATCGCCTTGCTGGTAGGGCATAGTGGTTACCCTAAGTCAAGTAAGCGTGAGTATGTCACACCGACTTAAGTCATTGCCGACTTAAGCCGATTGCTCTGTTAGTAGGGTATAGTGGTCACCCTAAGTAAGCGTGAGCATGTCGCACCGAATTAAGCCGTCGCCGACTTAAGCCGATTGCTCCATTAGGCATTAGCAGGGTATAGTGGTCACCCTAAGTCAAGTAAGCGTGAGCATGTCGCACCGACTTAAGTCATCGCTGACTGAAGCCGATTGCTCCGTTAACAGGGTATAGTGGTCACCCTAAGTCAAGTAAGCGTGAGCATGTCGCACCGACTTAAGTCGTCGTCGACTTAAGCCGATTGCTCCGTTAACAGGGTATAGTGGTCACCCTAAATCAAGTAAGCGTGAGCATGTCGCACTGACTTAAGTCGTCGCCGACTTAAGCCGATTGATCCGTTAGCACGGTATAGTGGTCACCCTAAGTCAAGTAGGCAAGCTGAATTCAAGTCTAGCCCAATTGAAGTCAGTTGTAAGTCAGGAGTCTGAGTGCTTTTGAAAGACGAAAACTTTATTGATGATGAAGTCCTCAAATTACAGAGTATAATGTTCCTTCAAGAACTTTGAGGCTTCGCTAAGGATAAAATTTTTTGAGGTGTTCTATGTTCCACGAGTTCCCCACTTCTGTGCCATCCATCTAAGTAAGCCGATATGATCCCAGCCGTGTGACCTCTGATACGATGAATGGTCCTTCCCATAGTGGTGACAGCTTGTGTCGTCCCTCCCCCGTTAGAATTCGTTGAAGGACCAAGTCTCCCACTACAAAGGATCAGTGCCGCACAACTTTATCATGGTAGCGCCTCAAGGTCTGCTGGTACCTAGCCGACTGAATTATTGTGTTCAGTCGTTCTTTCTCTAACACATAAAAATCTTCTAACCTGGTCGCTTCTGCCTCTGATCCATAAACCATGAAAAACGGGGTATTCCCATGCAGAGCTCGACTGGGTTGAGTTCTTAGACTCCAGACCACGTATGGCAGTTCCCTGATCCATTTTCCCGCAAGCTTTTCACTCTTGTCAAATACTTTCTTTCTGAGGGCTTCCAGTATCATTCCATTGGCTCTTTCTACCTGGCCATTGGCTCTTGGGTGTGCCACTGATGCGTACTTGATCTGGATGCTCCTTTGCTCATAGAAATCAAAGAACTCAGCGTTGGTAAAGTTGGATCCCAAGTCAGTGATGATGCTGTTTGGGATCCCAAACCTGAATATTATGTCTTGTATAAATTCCACTGCTTTGGCTGAGGTCAGAGAAGTGATTGGCTTGTACTCTATCCATTTTGTGAATTTATCAATGACAACCAGTATATGAGTATAGCCTCCCTGAGTTGTTCTCAAAAGCTACAAATCAAGAACAAGGCAACACAAATGTTAATGGTTAAAGACCTTCGTCCTTCATAACATTATCTCCCTTAGGATATAATGATCTTCGGACGAAGGTCATGAAGGACATACCTTCTTCCTTGCAATATACAAAGATATAAACATGATCGTATGAAACAAAGAAAAAGCATGAATAATCATTTTAGATCATTAGATTATTCATATTATCATCATATATCTTTGAACAAACATCAATGATATTAAATTACATTTGTACCGTCGGCTTGACAGAAGGTAAGAATCTGAGAGTGACGTGTGAGTGATTACAAGTCAGCGTGAACAGTACGTTGTTACTATTCATCTATTTATAGGCACAGGACGCAGCCTGGGTAAAATTACATTCATGTCCCTGACATTTGCTATTAGTCAAAGGGAATCTGTCAAGGACTAAACAGTCTTTTCCTTTTAAGTCGGTTTCATCCTCCACCATCATCCTTGTGCTGAGCCGAAGCTTCTCCATCCATAACTTCGGAGTTGGTCTGACCTTCTTCCAGATTACGCTTTTCATACCATGCATGCCTTCGTCTTAAAGCCGAAGCTTCCTGTGACAGTATACTATACTGGGAAACATGTTAGTCATATTTTTTAGGACCTTCGGAAGATGAAGGCCCCCAACAGTAGCCCCTCGCAGTATTGATTTGTTGTTTGACAAATTCAGACTGCGATGTAAACGAAGGCCTTTAGCCGAAGGTCCGAAAAAACACCTTCCCTTCGCTAGAATAGCGAAAGTCAATGACAAATGGGGCCCGCCAAGTTGCAATGCACTAGGCATATAAATAGAAACCCACAGCGACAACATCTGCTGCACCATTTCAGTTGCTTGTGCTGTTTTCTCAAATTTTAATTTTCTTGCTGTCAGATCTCGCTTGATTTGCGAGCTTCGTGATTTACACAAGTGCTCGTTAGATGTCTGAAGAGAAGAAGTGCTCTTGCTGGGTTCTACGAAGCTATGGAAAAAACAAACACAGAGAAGATTACAAATGAAACAATGGCTGATTTGTCTGAAGATTCTGAAGATAGTGATGACTATGATGTGGAAAGTGGGGATGAAGATGCCGAAGATCGACCCAGGCGGCCAAGTCATTCTATCTTCGGAAAGTCATCCATAAAACAGTCAGATTGATGCCATGAAGGGGAGGTATTTTCGTGATATGTCTATTGTGAGAGTTGGAGGGGACAACGCCGCCCCTACACCCGAGGAAAATGAGGTTGTTGTCTACAGAAGCTTTATGAAGGCGGGGCTTCGGTTCCCATTGAGCAAATTTTTGGTTGAAGTTTTGAAGACATTTGAGATCTTTCTTCATCAAATTACTTCCAAAGCTATAATCATAATGGGTATTTTTGTTTGGGCCGTGAGAAGCCAAGAGCTAGAACCGAGTGCGAAGTGTTTCTGCAACATGCACAAACTACTGTACGAGACGAAGGCCACTAGCAAAGAGCAGTATCACAACAACTTCGGTTGTTATGGCTTCATTCCTCGTACTGATGTAAGCTACCCAGTTCCAATATTTCGGAAAAGGTGGCTCGGGGCATGGATGGAGGAATGGTTTTATGTCAAGAATAATCTGATTGAAAGGGAGGACATAAAGGGGATTATCCAACGCCCTATATGGTCTCGCTTCGGCCTCTGAAGGCCTGCTACTGCGCATGGAAATGATACCGAAGCATGCTAGAAGGCCTTCAATAATGTTTGTGCCTTCATTGGCAAAAGAGACCTGGTTCAGGAGCACATAGCCTACAGGGTATGGCCTCTTATAGATAGCTGGGAGATGCCGAAGGAGACTTCTACTGGGTCCAGTCAAGGTGGCCTACTCTATCTAAAGTAAAGTATACCTTCAGATATAGAGGCGAGTTTGATGAGCCAAATGATGAATGGTTGAGCGGTATTGAGGCAACTAGCGATGAATTGCTTGGTGCTGACACTAGAGTCGAAGATGATGCTTTGACCTCAGCCTTCGGAGGTTGAGGCAAGAAAAGGTTGAATAGAGTTTTTGACGTGATTGGTTTCATATACCCTTATTATTGCTATCCCTCGTGAAAGCAGGAAAAGAAGAGGAAAACCACCGCTTCGGCCATCTCTATTGTACCGAAGGGCAAAAAGATCAAGGTCTTGACGCACCAGCCGAGATACATTGAGACAGCCACATTGCCGAAGCTGGGTGAAGGGACATCTTCCATTGCCGAAGCAGAACAACCAGCTCCTGCCATTCCTAGGGAAGACCTATCTGAATTGCCGAAGGTTCCTGTAATCGGGCCAGCCGAAACGTTGAAACTTGGTGCCGAGGCCAAAGAAGAGGCGCCCAAGGAGCCAAAGTTAGGGGAAAAGGTAGAGCTGCCAAAAATCTTGAGCCCACCGGCGGAGTCAGGATTGCCGAAGATAACAAGAGCTCCTGCAATAACTCCCAAGAGGATGAGAATGGCTAGCGTGCTAGACGCTGTCATGGAGACAACAAGGGCATTAACTCCTGCCCCTGCAAAGAAAATTGTTGAAGCTGCTATAAGTCGTGCTGAACCGAAGTTGGGCCCTCAGTGCCTGCTGAGACGGAGCCTACCGCAACTGAGGATATGGATGAGCAAGAATCTCTAGATGTTGGCATGGCTATGGAGAAGGATGTGGCCAAAAAAGCTAAATCTCATGCTCCCGAAGCACCGTCCGAAGATCTTGACTTTATTATTCGACATGCTTCGAGAAAAAGACTATCTGAAGAAGAAATTGCAGAAGTCAAACACTATGCCCGGGAACTGAAATACCCAAAGGGGGCCTTAGTGTTCAACGGCACTAACGAAGATGATTTCCTATACTGTCTCCTGGACAATAAAGAAATATTCGTCTGCCGGGAGATGGCAAAAAATATGGGATTTCCGAAGCTTGAAGCTGGTCCCTCCGCCATGTCAAAAGATGACCTTGCAGACAGTCTTGCATACAATAGTCTGAAGGTACAAAAGTGATGAACTTAAAAATAGATTATCTTGTCTTGTATACTCGTGCTGATTTTATCTTTCTGCAGAGCTTAATTCTTAGCAATGCTTTGAGGGCGCAAAAGAATGCTGAAGATGAAAGCTGCGTGATAGCCCTCGGCAACCTTCGGTCAGAAGTTATTAAGCTGAGAAATGAAGTTGTGGAAAAATATATAATCCTGGTTTCATTGGTGGATAAAGTGAAAAAGACGAAGCCAAATTTAAAACTCAATCTGAAGCTTATAAAGCCGAAATTGAAGACCTTCGGAAAAAACTTGCTGAAGCTAATGAAAATTGTGCACTTGCAAAAGCTAGTCAAGGAATAAGTGAATGGTCAAACGCTAGGCTGGAGAAAAATGGTGAGGAGCTTCGCTAATCCAAGGAAAGATGCTTCGGGAAATCCTTGGATTGCGTAAAGAAATTGAAAAACAGCTTTGCCAAAGTAGGTGCTTATTCTTCCGAAGAGAATTTTATTCGAGGTGACCCCGAGGGTGTTATTGATTGGATAAGCGGGGAAGCCGAAGCTTTTGAAGAGATCCTGAGCGATCACGGGGATATCTGTGCTTTCACTGGCACTCGAGGTATTGCGGCAATTCTGGAGAAGGCTGGTTGCGACCACGTTAAAGCTGCGGCCCAGACTAAAGTCGCCTTCTCCACAGACGACATGAGAGACCCTTCGGACGAAGCTACTTTAGTGGGTGGAAAGTTTTACTCCGATGTTTGGGTGAACGGTGGCCGAGAATTGGCCAATGAAATCATAAAGAAAAATGAAAAAGAAACCCATGATGCCCGAGAAGAAGCTAGGCGAGCCGAAGAAGATGCTGAGCGTGCAAGACGTATAGGTATTGTTTTTGAATTTTAGCTTTGGCTTTTATTTTCTGGCTTCGAACTAACAGTTTGCCTATTACAGCTGAACTGTCACCGCTGCCCGAGCCATACAACCCCCTAGCCGATCCGGTCATGAAAGAAGCACTGGATATAATGAGCGTTGTTAACTCCATCGTCGACGAAGTCGTCGACAGGCTGCTGAACGAAGCCACCGAGAAAATACTTAAGGAAGATTAAACTTTTATTGTAATGATACTATGTAACATTTGGTGTATGGAACAATTAATCAGACATGCAAATTATTGTAATATATTTCTTTACGATGCATGAAATTTACGCACATACCGTTTTTGAGCCTTCAGCGAAAAAACACCTTGCCTTCTTTTCATGCTTCGTAAATGTCGGGGACCATAATTAGGGGTACCCTCAAGACGCCTAATTCTCAGCTGGTAACCCCCATCAGCATAAAGCTGCAAAGGCCTGATGGGCACGATTAAGTCAGGGATCAGTCCACACGAGTGACTCGATCACGCTTCACCCGAGCCTAGCCTCGGCCGAAGGCAGCCGACCTCGAGAGACTTCCGTCTCGCCCGAGGCCCCCTTTTTATGGCGGACACATCACCGGCTTGCCCAAGGTCTTGGCTTCGCTCAGAAGCAACCTTGACTAAATCACCACACCGACTGACCAAATTGCAGGGGCATTTAATGCAAAGGTGGCCTGACACCTCTATCCTGACACGCGCCCCCGGCAGAGCCGAGGTGACCGCCGTCACTCCACCGCTCCACTGGCCAGTCTGACAGAAGGACAGCGCCGCCTGCGCCACTCCGACTGCAGTGCCACTCGACAGAGTGAGTCTGACAGGCAATCAGGCCTTGCCAAGGGCGCCACGGCGAACTCCGCTCCGCCCGACCCCAGGGCTCGGACTCGGGCAAAGACCCGGAAGACGGCGAACTCCGCTCCGCCCGACCCCAGGGCTCGGACTCGGGCAAAGACCCGGAAGACGGCGAACTCCGCTCCGCCCGACCCCAGGGCTCGGACTCGGGCTAAGACCCGGAAGACGACGAACTCCGCTCCGCCCGACCCCAGGGCTCGGACTCGGGCAAAGACCCGGAAGACGGCGAACTCCGCTCCGCCCGACCCCAGGGCTCGGACTCGGGCAAAGACCCGGAAGACGGCGAACTCCGCTCCGCCCGACCCCAGGGCTCGGACTCGGGCAAAGACCCGGAAGACGGCGAACTCCGCTCCGCCCGACCCCAGGGCTCGGACTCGGGCTAAGACCCGGAAGACGACGAACTCCGCTCCGCCCGACCCCAGGGCTCGGACTCGGGCTAAGACCCGGAAGACGACGAACTCCGCTCCGCCCGACCCCAGGGCTCGGACTCCACCCTGGCCTCGGCCGAACGACCTCCGCCTCACCCGACCCCTTGGCTCGGGCTCGGCCACGGCAACTGAAGGCAAGACTCAACCTTGGCTTCGGAGGAAACCCCACGTCGCCCTGCCTAGAGCACAGACCGCCACGTCAACAAGAGACGTCATCATCATCCTACCCCGAATCGACTCGGGTCACGGAGAACAAGACCGGCGTCTCGTCCGGCCAGCTCCGCCAGAGGGGCAATGATGGCGCTCCACAAGCTCTATGACGACGGCGGCCCCCAGCTCTCTTACGGAAGCAGGACAACGTCAGCAGGGACTCGACCGCTCCAACAGCTGTCCCTCCATCAGGCTCCGCCGCACCTCCGATAGCCACGACATCACGCCAGCAGGATGCCCAGATCTCTCCGGCTGCCACATCGGCATGTACCTAGGGCGCTAGCTCTCCCTCCGCTAGACACGTAGCACTCTGCTACATCCCCATTGTACACCTGGGTCCTCTCCTTACGACTATAAAAGGAAGGACCAGGGCCTTCTCAGAGGAGGTTGGCCACGCGGGACCGAGGACGGGACAGGCGCTCTCTTGGGGCCGCTCGCTTCCCTCACCCGCGTGGACGCTTGTAACCCCCCTACTGCAAGCGCACCCGACCTGGGCGCGGGACGAACACGAAGGCCGCGGGACTTCCACCTCTCTCACGCTCGGCTCCGGCCGCCTCGCCTCTCCCCCCTCCGCGCTCGCCCACGCGCTCGACCCATCTGGGCTGGGGCACGCAGCACACTCACTCGTCGGCTTAGGGACCCCCCTGTCTCGAAACGCCGACAGTTGGCGCGCCAGGTAGGGGCCTGCTGCGTGCTGACGAATAGCTCCCCGTCAAGCTCCAGATGGGCAGTCTCCAGCAACCTCTCCGGCCCGGGACGGTGCTTCGTTTCGGGGCTCTCGAGTTCATGTCCTTCGACGGCAGCTACGACATGATACTTCTTCCACCGCCGTGCGACCACGACAATGGCGGCCGACAACCCGCCCGCCGGCGGCGGAATCGACGACGTCTTCCCCGCGTGGTGGAAGAGCTATATTCGGGCTCGCTCCGTTCTCTCCCCCGCCAACGGAGGGGAAGGCGGAGCCGTCAAGGCCAGACGGGAGGCCGCGCTTCGTCAGCCGTCGAGCGAATCGACGCCCCCGACGCCCCGACGGAAGGCACGCCGGACGTCGACCTCGTGTTCGAGACGGAGGCGAGCGCCGTCCCCCCGCGGCACGCTGACCCTGAGCAAGAAGACGACGCCGGCGCGCTCACGGAAAGCCTGCAGGACGTCGCCCTCGAACCAGAGATGACGGCGCAACCAGTCCCCGATGTGACTACGTCGCTCCTCGTCGACCAAAAGGTAACGACTAACTCCCATCTTGCGTCATTTCGACTCGGCCTCCACCCGCCAAACGACCTCGATTTGGCGGGCGCTCTCATTGAGGCGAGTGCAACCCCACTGAGGTTCTGTATGCGGTCGCCTTGGGACCGACTGACGGACGTCTCGACCTACGGGCCCTCTGGGTCCGAGGAAGATGACGACCCCAGCATCGGTTGGGATTTCTCCGGACTTGGCAACCCCAGTGCCGTGCGGGACTTTATGACCGCATGTGACTACTGTCTGTCCGACTGTTCCAATGGAAGCCGCAGCCTTGGCGACGAGAGCTGCGGCCCAAGCCGCGAATGTTTCCACATCGAGCTGGGGGATCCCACCGAAGGCAACCATCTTGGTATGCCGGAGGATGGTGATCTCCCTAGGCCGGTGCCTCGCGCTGACATCCCACGGGAGCTAGCTGTGGTCCCCGCTCCGGCGGGGGGGTTACGACCCACAACTCGAGCAAGTCCGCGAGGCACAGGCCAGGCTCAACGAGGGAGCAGGAGCGCTTGAGACAATCCGTCGGGACGTCGGACAGGCATGGGTGGGCCGACCCCTGGCCGGAGAAATACGTCATCCGCCCCAAGGTCTCCAGCACCGTGTCGCCAACGACGTCAGGATCAGGCCGCCACCCGCATCCAGCGGGGTCGGTCAGAACCTGGCAACCGCAGCAATGCTCATCCGCGCGATGCCGGAGCCGTCAACCACCGAGGGTCGGCGGATCCAGGGAGAACTCAAGAATCTCCTGGAAGGCGCCGCGGCCCGGCGGGCGGAGAGCACTGCATCCCGAAGGCAAGGGTATCCCTCGGAACCTCATGCCGCGACTTCCCGATTCATGCGGGAAGCCTCGGTCTACACCGGGCGCACGCGCAACACCGCGCCGGCGGCCCCGGGCCACCTCGGCAACAAGCACCATCGACGCGACCGTCGGGCTCACCTCGACGAAAGGGTGCGCCGAGGCTATCACCCCAGGCGTGGGGGACGCTACGACAGCGGGGAGGATCGGAGTCCTTCGCCCGAACCACCCGGTCCGCAGGCTTTCAGTCGGGCCATCCGACGGGCGCCATTCCCGACCCGGTTCCGACCCCCGACTACTATCGTAAAGTACTCGGGGGAAACGAGACCGGAGCTGTGGCTCGCGGACTACCGCCTTGCCTGCCAACTGGGTGGAACGGACGACGACAACCTCATCATCCGCAACCTCCCCCTGTTCCTCTCCGACACTGCTCGTGCCTGGTTGGAGCACCTGCCTCCGGGGCAGATTTCCAACTGGGACGACTTGGTCCAAGCCTTCGCTGGCAATTTCCAGGGCACCTACGTGCGCCCCGGGAATTCCTGGGACCTTCGAAGCTGCCGGCAACAGCCGGGGGAGTCGCTCCGGGACTACATCCGGCGATTCTCGAAGCAGCGCACCGAGCTGCCCAACATCACCGACTCGGATGTCATCGGCGCGTTCCTCGCCGGCACCACTTGCCGCGACCTGGTGAGCAAGCTGGGTCGCAAAACCCCCACCAGGGCGAGCGAGCTGATGGACATCGCCACCAAGTTCGCCTCTGGCCAGGAGGCAGTCGAGGCTATCTTCCGAAAGGACAAGCAGCCCCAGGGCCGCCCATCGGAAGAAGCCCCCGAGGCGTCTGCTCCGCGCGGCGCCAAGAAGAAAGGCAAGAAGAAGTCGCAATCGAAACGCGACGCCACCGACGCGGACCTTGTCGCCGCCGCCGAGTATAAGAACCCTCGGAAGCCCCCCGGAGGTGCAAACCTCTTCGACAAGATGCTCAAGGAGCCGTGCCCCTACCATCAGGGGCCCGTCAAGCACACCCTCGAGGAGTGCGTCATGCTTCGGCATCATTTCCACAGGGTCGGGCCACCCGCCGAGGGTGGCAGGGCCCACGACGACGACAAGAACTAAGATCACCCAGCAGGGGGGTTCCCCGAGGTCCGCGACTGCTACATGATCTATGGAGGGCATGCGGCGAGTACCTCGGCTCGGCACCGCAAGCAAGAGCGCAGGGAGGTCTGCTCGGTGAAGGTGGCGGCGCCAGTCTACCTAGACTGGTCCGACAAGCCCATCACTTTCGACCGGGCCGACCACCCTGACCATGTGCCAAGCCCGGGGAAATACCCGCTCGTCGTCGACCCCGTTGTCGGCGATGTCAGGCTCACCAAGGTCCTGATGGACGGGGGCAGCTGCCTCAACATCATCTACGCCGAGACCCTCAAGCTCCTGCGCGTCGATCCGTCCTCCGTCCGAGCAGGCGCTGCGCCCTTCCACTGGATCATCCCTGGGAAGCGCGTCCAGCCCCTCGGGCGACTCGACCTCCCAGTCTGCTTCGGGACACCCTCCAACTTCCGAAGGGAGACCCTGACGTTCGAAGTGGTCGGGTTCCGAGGAACCTACCACGCTGTGCTAGGGAGGCCATGCTACGCGAAGTTCATGGCCGTCCCCAACTGCACCTACCTGAAGCTCAAGATGCCGGGCCCCAACGGGGTCATCACTGTCGGCCCCACGTACAAACACGCGTTCGAATGCGACGTGGAGTGCGTGGAGTACGCCGAGGCCCTCGCCGAGTCCGAGGCCCTCATCGCCGACCTGGAGAACCTCTCCAAGGAGGTCCCAGACGTGAAGCGCCATGCCGGTAACTTCGAGCCAGCGGAGACGGTCAAGGCCGTCCCCCTCGACCCCAGTGGCGACACCACCAAGCAGATCCGGATCGGCTCCGGGCTCGACCCCAAATAGGAAGCAGTGCTCGTCGACTTTCTCCGCGCGAACGCCGACGTCTTTGCGTGGAGTCCCTCGGACATGCCCGGCATACCGAGGGATGTCGCCGAGCACTCGCTGGATATTCGGGCCGGAGCCCGACCCGTCAGACAGCCTCTACGCCGATTCGACGAGGAGAAGCGCAGAGCGATTGGCGAAGAGATCCACAAGCTAATGGCGGCAGGGTTCATCAAAGAGGTGTTCCATCCCGAATGGCTTGCCAACCCTGTGCTTGTGAGGAAGAAAGGGGGGAAATGGCGGATGTGTGTAGACTACACTGGTCTCAACAAAGCATGTCCGAAGGTTCCCTACCCTCTGCCTCGCATCGACCAAATCGTGGATTCCACTGCTGGGTGCGAAACCCTGTCCTTCCTCGATGCCTACTCAGGGTATCACCAGATCCGAATGAAAGAGTCCGACCAGCTCGCGACTTCTTTCATCACGCCGTTCGGCATGTACTGCTATGTCACCATGCCGTTCGGCTTGAGGAATGCAGGTGCGACGTACCAGCGGTGCATGAACCATGTGTTCGGCGAACACATCGGTCGCACGGTCGAGGCCTACGTCGATGACATCGTAGTCAAGACTCGGAAGGCTTCCGACCTCCTCTCCGACCTTGAAGTGACATTCCGGTGTCTCAAGGTGAAAGGAGTCAAGCTTAATCCTGAGAAGTGTGTCTTCGGGGTGCCCCGAGGCATGCTCCTAGGTTTCATCGTCTCCGAGCGAGGCATCGAGGCCAACCCGGAGAAGATCGCGGCCATCACCAGCATGGGACCCATCAAGGACTTAAAAGGGGTACAGAGGGTCATGGGATGCCTCGCGGCCCTGAGCCGCTTCATCTCACGCCTCGGCGAAAGAGGTCTGCCTCTGTACCGCCTCTTAAGGAAGGCCGAATGTTTCGCTTGGACCCCCTGAGGCCGAGGAAGCCCTCGACAACCTGAAGGCGCTCCTTACGAAGGCGCCCGTCTTGGTGCCCCCGGCGGATGGAGAAGCCCTCTTGGTCTACGTCGCCGCGACCACTCAGGTGGTTAGCGCCGCGATCGTGGTCGAGAGGCAAGAGGAAGGGCATGCATTGCCCGTTCAGAGGCCGGTCTACTTCGTCAGCGAAGTGCTGTCCGAGACCAAGATCCGCTACCCACAAGTTCAAAAGCTGCTGTATGCTGTGATCCTGACAAGGCGGAAGCTGCGACACTACTTCGAGTCTCACCCGGTAACTGTGGTGTCATCCTTCCCCCTGGGGGAGATCATCCAGTGCCGAGAAGCCTCGGGCAGGATCGCAAAGTGGGCGGTGGAAATCATGGGAGAAACGATCTCGTTCGCCCCTCGGAAGGCCATCAAGTCCCAGGTATTGGCGGATTTCGTGGCCGAATGGGTCGACACCCAGTTGCCAACGGCTCCGATCCAACCGGAGCTCTGGACCATGTTTTTCGACGGGTCGCTGATGAAGACAGGAGCCGGCGCGGGCCTGCTCTTCATCTCGCCCCTCGGGAAGCACTTGCGCTACGTGCTGCGCCTCCACTTCCCGGCGTCCAACAATGTGGCCGAGTACGAAGCTCTGGTCAACGGATTGCGGATCGCCATCGAGCTAGGGGCCAGACGCCTCGACGCCCGCGGTGATTCGCAGCTTGTCATCGACCAAGTCATGAAGAACTCCCACTGCCGCGACCCGAAGATGGAGGCCTACTGCGACGAGGTTCGGCGCCTGGAAGACAAGTTCTTCGGGCTCGAGCTCAACCACATCGCTCGGCGCTACAACGAAACCGCAGACGAGCTGGCGAAGATAGCCTCGGGGCGAACGACAGTCCCCCCGGACGTCTTCTCCCGGGACCTGCATCAACCCTCCGTCAAGCTCGACGACGCGCCCGAGCCCGAGGTACCCTCGGCCCAGCCCGAGGTACCCTCGGTTCGGCCCGAGGTACCCTCGGCCCCCGAGGGCGGGGCATTGAACATCGAGGAAGGGCAGAGCGGGGCCACGCCAGACCAAGAGTGGCAGGCCCCGTACCTGCAATATCTCCGTCGAGGAGAGCTACCCCTCGACCAAGTCGAGGCTCGGCGGGTAGCGCGACGCGCCAAGTCATTCGTCTTGCTGGGCGACAAAGAGGAGCTCTACCATCGCAGCCCCTCGGGCATCCTCCAGCGATGCATCTCCATCGCCGAAGGTCGAGAACTGCTGCAAGAAGTACACTCGGGGGCTTGCGGCCACCACGCAGCACCCCGAGCCCTTGTTGGAAATGCTTTCCGGCAAGGCTTCTACTGGCCAACGGCGGTGGCTGACGCCACTAGAATTGTCCGCACCTGCGAAGGGTGCCAATTCTATGCGAAGCGGACACATCTGCCCGCTCAGGCTCTGCAGACAATACCCATCACCTGGCCCTTCGCCGTATGGGGTCTGGACCTCGTCGGCCCCTTGCAAAAGGCGCCCGGGGGCTACACGCACCTGCTGGTCGCCATCGACAAATTCTCCAAGTGGATCGAGGTCCGACCTCTGAACAGCATCAGGTCCGAACAGGCGGTGGCATTCTTCACCAACATCATCCATCGCTTCGGGGTCCCAAACTCCATCATCACCGACAATGGCACCCAGTTCACCGGCAAATTCTTGGATTTTTGCGAGGATCACCATATCCGGGTGGACTGGGCCGCCGTGGCTCATCCCATGTCGAATGGGCAAGTAGAGCGTGCCAACGGCATGATTCTACAAGGGCTCAAGCCTCGGATCTACAACGACCTCAACAAGTTCGGCAGGCGATGGATGAAGGAACTCCCCTCGGTGGTCTGGAGCCTAAGGACGACGCCGAGTCGTGCCACGGGCTTCACGCCGTTTTTCCTGGTCTACGGGGCTGAAGCTATCTTGCCCACTGACCTGGAATACGGCTCCCCGAGGGCGAGGGCATACACCGAACAAAGCAACCAAGCTAGCCGAGAAGATTCGCTGGACCAGCTGGAGGAGGCTCGGGACAGGGCCTTACTACACTCGGCGCGGTACCAGCAGTCCCTGCGACGCTACCACGCTCGAGGGGTCCGGTCCCGAGAACTCCAGGTGGGCGACCTGGTGCTTCGGCTGCGACAAGATGCCCGAGGGAGGCACAAGCTCACGCCCCCCTGGGAAGGGCCATTCGTCATCGCCAAAGTTCTGAAGCCCGGAACGTACAAGCTGGCCAACAATCAAGGCGAGATCTACGGCAACGCTTGGAACATCAAACAGCTACGTCACTTCTACCCTTAAGATGTTTTCAAGTTGTCCATATACCTCGCACCTACGCAAAGTTTAGTTGTCAAGGAAGGGTCGGCCTAGCCCCGGCAAAGCCCGACCCTCCCTCGGGGGCTAAAAGGGGGGAAACCCCCTCTGCGTCGAATTTTTTCTCGAAAAAGGACCTCTTTTTAGCAGGGTTTCTTCCGTGCCTCTTGACTACTTCGGAAAGCGGATCCTGGAAACGACGAGGTACACGTAAGCAGCCAAGGCTGACCGAGCCGAGGGACTCCTACGCCTCCGGGATACGGATACCTCACTCGTCCCTTTCTGCGATAAGTAACTTGCGCTCGGGTAAAGCGACTCCGTGGACCGAACGAGTCATCACGTTCGGAAGCTCTCCTGCCGAAGCAGTCCTTCAAGCTTTCTCGACTAAGTCGGGGACAGGGCCTCATGGACGGGTGAAAGTACGCGTAAGTGGCAAGGCCGACCGAGCCGAGGGATTCCCACGCCTCTGGGATACGAATACCTCACTCGTCCCTTCCGCGAAAAGCAACTCTTGCTCACGCAAACGTCCCTGTTACCGACAGAGTCCAGATGCTCGAAGCAGGAGGAAAAAAGACGCAGCTTCGCAAGCGCGACGAGGGCGTGTTCTTCTGGCCTCGGCGGCCGCAGAAAGCGCACGCTACAAGATGATCTGATCCTGCAGGCTCGGGTCTTCACGCCGAAGGGAGCCGTAGCACCCTCGGCATCGACGACGTCTACGGCAAAGCCCGACCCAGCCTCGGGCGGCGCCGAGGTCCAGGGGCTCCTCCAGGAATCCGGCCCGAGCAGGCGGCTCAACCGGTTACCCCTGAGGCCTCGGGCAACCGGCTTCCAAGGGCGCTAGCCCGATCCGAGGCCTCGACTGACCGACTTGGGCGTCGGCTCCGCTGACGGGCAACACGGCTAGGCTCCGGCCAACCAGGTTCCCCATTCTCGAGTCAACTCCGCCTCTGTTCATACTGATATCGCTACCCCCGGCCTCGATCCACCAAAGGGCGGCCGAGGGGTCTCTTCAACTAAGCTAGAGGAGCCTCACATAACAAGGCCGGACGGGCCGAGGGATTCCTACGCCTCCGGGATACGGATACCTCACCCGTCACCTTGACACAGGGGCAACTCATGCTTGGTAAAGCGGTTCAGATAATCAAACAGGCGAGACTTAGTGCTCGGAAATGAGGAAAAAACACGGCTCCGTGCCAAAATTACATACGCGTTCAGGCCTCGACAGCCACAATGGACAAAAACACTGGCATCCAAGGTGCCATCACAAACGGGACTCCGGTTCCGTCCCCGAGGGTATGAGCGACCTCGGGCATGCGGGGCGACGACCTCTGCAGCGGCAGCCATAGCCCTGGGTG
Source organism: Zea mays (assembly GCF_902167145.1). NCBI lineage: Eukaryota > Viridiplantae > Streptophyta > Magnoliopsida > Poales > Poaceae > Zea > Zea mays. The sequence goes on along the minus strand of NC_050099.1, from coordinate 151,656,957 downwards.
AACGCAGTCACCGGAAGGCTCTTGTTCGCGGTCCCACTCAAGGGATGCGAACAAGCCATCAAAGCCAAAGAGCGGGCCGCCTCCAAGCGCTCCGGTAGATCCTCGCTGCCGTCCTCGCCCCGAATGCGAGGGGGAAGACGGAATGTTGCGTCCTAGCTGGACAGCAACAGTTCGCCTTCCCCGGCATGACTGGAGGACGACTCCGTCGCAGCGCGGGAGGACGATTGCCACCACCAGAAGCTGGAAGAGGAGGTGGTTCGCCGACCCGCACGCGAGGTAGAGCCCCGGCTCGCCTCGGCCCCCGCCCCAGCGAGGATGACGAACGCACCCGACGCTGAGGGCGGGACCGCAGCCTGGTCTGTCTCTCCCCATCCAGGAGCTGGAGGTCACCGTCTTGGGTGGCCACCGGCGGAAGGGAGCAACCAGGCTGCCTGATGAAAATCCTTGAAGCCGAACGATGGCTGAGAGGTACCAACTCCCATGGAGTTGCATTCCTCCAACGAGGAGGCGGAAAGGCGGCGGATACCCCCCATCCGGGGGCTTGGAAGACGGGAAGACCCGACGCTTAAGGGATGAAGAAGACATGGTTGCCTTACGAAAGGAGCCTCCCTCCTTTTAAAGGCAACTCCCCCTACGTGCGCCCCCAGGCGCCGCAGGCCGAGTCTTCTCCAACACGCTCCAAGGCCCTCCCCTGCGACTCGGGGGCTGGGTCCCGCATGTCATGCAAGCCGGCTCAGGGCAGAAGAAGCCAAACCGCCGCGCATGGTGCGCACGACCGCCCAGCGGTTACAGGCGACCCCCCATTTCCGCCCAGACCAACGGGCAGAAGGGGCGGGCAGCCATGCAGGCGGCATGCAACCGCGCCAGATGGACGCGCTTCTCCGACTTCTGACACGCCAGCTTGGAACCCAGGCCCACGCGTCGAGCAACCGGCACGCCAGTTGCTGCATGCAAGCAACCGCACCACCACTTGTGCCACCACCGCGCCTCTTCGGTTGCGAAGCCTATGCCACGACTCGAGGCGACCCAACAGCGCCAGACTGGCGCGTCGGTCAAAGCGACCGAAAGTGGGCCGGCAGTAATGGCGGTGGCAGGCGGGCGGGCGCAGCGGTCACGTCGTCAGCCAGGCTCACGTCCCATCCTGAGACAGCAAGAGAGCCTCCTCTCACGGCGTGAAGACGGTGCACCCGTGACCCGTTCCTCGAACGGATCACCCGCGCGCAACGGCCGCCCCGCCAACCACTCGCCCCGTCGCATTAACTCCGCGGCGGGACACGCGGCGCCTCTGGAAGGAGGAGCGCGCGACGCTTCACCTTCGCCGTAATAACCGCTTCAGAAAAGGTACGCCACGTCGTCCGATTTCGTATCCTTTTCCGTTTTCCTCTTTCTCTATCTCTTGCAACAGGGACCGGGGAAGGGGGATACCCCGAAAGGGATCCTTCTCCGCGAAGGAACCGGGCTCCGAGCCCCCCATTACTGATCAGGGGTTCGAAGGCTGGCCCCCCAAGGGTTCAACAGCCGCCTCAGATCGCGTGGGCCCGACACCCACTACTGGTCAGGGGTTCGAAGGCCAGCCCCCCGAAGGGCTCCATGGCCGCCTCAGGCTACTCGGGCTCCGCGCCCATTACTGATCAGGGGTTCGAAGGCTGGCCTCCGAAGGGTTCACAGTCGCCTCAGACACCGAGCGAGGGATGACCAGGGGTACGTTCGATACATAACCGAGGCTCGGGCTGCGCTCCCGAGGTACCCTAGGACATTTCCGAGACCAGCGGGAACGATCTTGTAACGGAATCCCATCGGAGGGAGGCATCGAGCCCTCGGACCCCGTCGCCAGGGGACCGGGTCCGGCAAATCACCCGCAGGTACTTTTGGGCGTGCCTCTGGGCCCCTAGCCGACCCCCAACGAACGGGGCACGGACGTCCACTCGGATTACCCGCTTGCAGCTCACCGGAGACACCATGTTCGGTGCCCATCGAGGGTAACATGGCGCGCTCCCCCCCCTCCTCCTTGCGGAAAGGCGACGTAGGGGCGTATGTAAAAAGCCGAGTCTGTCCCTGATCGTCCTCTCACCCTGTGCAGAGGCTCGGGGGCTGCTCTCGCAAAAACCGGCTCCGGCCAAATCGTTGACAGCGTCAACATACCAGCCCGAGAGCTTGGGCCCCGACCGTGCACCCGGGCTACGGCCAGTTCGCATGAGGGAACGACCAGACCAGCCGAAGCGTAAAGCGAAGCATTAAGACCTCGAAGGAGTGTAACCACTCCTCCGAGGCCTCGGGGGCTACACCCGGCGGGTGCGCTCGCGCGCACCCACCGGAACGAAATGCAACCGAGAAAGGCTGGTCCCCTTGCAAAAAAGTGCGACGAAAGCCTCCAAGCGAGTGCTAACACTCCCTTCGAGGCTCGGGGGCTACTGTCGGGGACCATAATTAGGGGTACCCTCAAGACGCCTAATTCTCAGCTGGTAACCCCCATCAGCATAAAGCTGCAAAGGCCTGATGGGCACGATTAAGTCAGGGATCAGTCCACACGAGTGACTCGATCACGCTTCACCCGAGCCTAGCCTCGGCCGAAGGCAGCCGACCTCGAGAGACTTCCGTCTCGCCCGAGGCCCCCTTTTTATGGCGGACACATCACCGGCTTGCCCAAGGTCTTGGCTTCGCTCAGAAGCAACCTTGACTAAATCACCACACCGACTGACCAAATTGCAGGGGCATTTAACGCAAAGGTGGCCTGACACCTCTATCCTGACACGCGCCCCCGGCAGAGCCGAGGTGACCGCCGTCACTCCACCGCTCCACTGGCCAGTCTGACAGAAGGACAGCGCCGCCTGCGCCACTCCGACTGCAGTGCCACTCGACAGAGTGAGTCTGACAGGCAATCAGGCCTTGCCAAGGGCGCCACGGCGAACTCCGCTCCGCCCGACCCCAGGGCTCGGACTCGGGCAAAGACCCGGAAGACGGCGAACTCCGCTCCGCCCGACCCCAGGGCTCGGACTCGGGCAAAGACCCGGAAGACGGCGAACTCCGCTCCGCCCGACCCCAGGGCTCGGACTCGGGCTAAGACCCGGAAGACGACGAACTCCGCTCCGCCCGACCCCAGGGCTCGGACTCGGGCAAAGACCCGGAAGACGGCGAACTCCGCTCCGCCCGACCCCAGGGCTCGGACTCGGGCAAAGACCTGGAAGACGGCGAACTCCGCTCCGCCCGACCCCAGGGCTCGGACTCGGGCAAAGACCCGGAAGACGGCGAACTCCGCTCCGCCCGACCCCAGGGCTCGGACTCGGGCTAAGACCCGGAAGACGACGAACTCCGCTCCGCCCGACCCCAGGGCTCGGACTCGGGCTAAGACCCGGAAGACGACGAACTCCGCTCCGCCCGACCCCAGGGCTCGGACTCCACCCTGGCCTCGGCCGAACGACCTCCGCCTCGCCCGACCCCTTGGCTCGGGCTCGGCCACGGCAACTGAAGGCAAGACTCAACCTCGGCTTCGGAGGAAACCCCACGTCGCCCTGCCTAGAGCACAGACCGCCACGTCAACAAGAGACGTCATCATCATCCTACCCCGAATCGACTCGGGTCACGGAGAACAAGACCGGCGTCTCGTCCGGCCAGCTCCGCCAGAGGGGCAATGATGGCGCTCCACAAGCTCTATGACGACGGCGGCCCCCAGCTCTCTTACGGAAGCAGGACAACGTCAGCAGGGACTCGACCGCTCCAACAGCTGTCCCTCCATCAGGCTCCGCCGCACCTCCGATAGCCACGACATCACGCCAGCAGGATGCCCAGATCTCTCCGGCTGCCACATCGGCATGTACCTAGGGCGCTAGCTCTCCCTCCGCTAGACACGTAGCACTCTGCTACATCCCCATTGTACACCTGGGTCCTCTCCTTACGACTATAAAAGGAAGGACCAGGGCCTTCTCAGAGGAGGTTGGCCGCGCGGGACCGAGGACGGGACAGGCGCTCTCTTGGGGCCGCTCGCTTCCCTCACCCGCGTGGACGCTTGTAACCCCCCTACTGCAAGCGCACCCGACCTGGGCGCGGGACGAACACGAAGGCCGCGGGACTTCCACCTCTCTCACGCTCGGCTCCGGCCGCCTCGCCTCTCCCCCCTCCGCGCTCGCCCACGCGCTCGACCCATCTGGGCTGGGGCACGCAGCACACTCACTCGTCGGCTTAGGGACCCCCCTGTCTCGAAACGCCGACAGTAAAGAAAGAAGCCCATTTTTATGTCGAAGCTGTTGTGATGAAATTGTATTTGTCGAAGGTTTGCTTCGTGCCTCAGCACATTTTCATTCAACAAAGAATTGCCGAAGACCTGCTTCGTATCCAATCTTTTTGCCATTGATGCGATATGATGTATGATGTAATGTTATGCGGAATGATGCGATGATATGATGCAATATGATGGTTATGCCGAACACACACACACACACCCACACTGGAACAACCAAGACTCTGCATCCCCTTAGGGACGTCTTTGGAGTCTTTAAGCTCTGCATCCCCTTAGGAATGACTTTGGAGCTTCTTCACCTTATATTTCGGTGGCATCTAAGCTCTGCATCCCCTTAGGGACGACTTTGGAGCTTCTTCACCTTATAGTTCGGTGGTATTTTGGCTCTGCATTCCCTTAGGAACGACTTTGGAGCCTTGGAACTTACTCTGCGCTCGCTTAGGAACGACTTTTGTAGCTTCAAAACTTACTATGTGCTCCCTTAGGAACGACTTTTTGTATCTTCGGAACTTACTTCGCTGGCTTAAGAATGTATTTTTGTAGCTTCAGAAGTCTGTTAGAAAGAAGCATTTTACTTAATGATACGGGCACAGGTATTACATGAGACCAAAATTAAGTCCTTCGTTACTTGTTTTTTACACAAGAAAAATAAGGTGACAGAAAATAAAAAGATACATCAGGGGTAGGATATTCTTTTAGTAGATATGCTTGGATTCAGGCACAGTGCTGTTGACTGTGCGAGCTTCGGACTCATCCCGAAAATCACGCTGTTGCCGTGCGTGTTGGTGCCCTTCTGGCTGTTGGCTTCGGGTCTGAGTAGGTGGTAATGGGAGCTGGGCCCAGGAAGGCTTGAGAGTGCCTTGCCGAAGCGATAGAAGCCGAAGGTTGTTGATTGCCTACGTACTCTGGTACATAGGGAGAGTAGCATGAAGCAGTATGTAGGACCTGCTTTGGCTGATTCTGCCGCGCCTCAGCTTCGGCAATCTCCTTTTGCTTTTGAATTGTGACTTGGCATGTTCTTGTGGTGTGGCCCTTGTCTTCACCATAGAATAAACTATATAGCCTTCTGGGCTGATCTCCGTATCTCCCTCCGAAGCCCTTGCCGCCTCTGCCCCTTGGGACTGGTGGCCTAAAAGAGCTTTGTTGTTGCCCTGAAGATTGGGAGCTATGTTGTAGCCTTTGAGGCTGGCTTCCTCTGTCATCACTTAGGTTGGTATTATGGATTGATCTGACGTGCCTAGGGTGAATTCTTCCACCGAAGCCCTTGGTCATCTCAGAAAACCTGTATGCTTCTTCCCTTCTTTGGCAAAAATCATTATCAGCCCGGATGTACTCATCCATCTTCTGAAGAAGCTTCTCCAGTGTTTGTGGGGGTTTCTTGGCAAAATATTGAGCTGTAGGTCCTGACCGAAGCCCCTTGATCATGGCCTCAATGACAATTTTATTAGGCACTGTAGGCGCTTGTGCTCTTAGACGCAAGAACCTTCAGACATACGCCTGAAGGTACTCCTCATGGCCCTGCGTGCACTGAAACAAAGCCTGAGCAGTGACTGGCTTCGTCTGAAAGCCTTGGAAGCTAGTGATTAGCATATCCTTGAGCTTCTGTCTTGATGTGATTGTTCCTGGCCTAAGAGACGAATACCAAGTTTGAGCTACACTTTTGACTGCCATGACAAAGGATTTTTCCTTGACTACAATATTGCCCCCATATGAAGATATGGTTGCCTCGTAGCTCATTAGGAACTGCTTCGGGTCTGAGTGCCCATCATACATAGGAAGCTGAGGTGGCTTGTATGATGGGGGCCATGGGGTAGCCTGCAACTCTGCTGCTAGAGGACAAGCATCATCAAAAGCAAAATTACCATCATGGAAATCATCATACCATTCATCATCGTTGTACGAATTGTCTTGACGAAGCTCTCTGTATTGAGGCCTTCGGTCTTGGTCATCTTGGGTGATATGACGCATTTCTTCAGCGGCCTCATCAATCTTCTTCTGAAGATCAGCGAGACGAAGCATGTTTTCCTTCTTCCTCTGAACCTGTTGATGGATGACTTCAAGGTCCTTGATTTGTTGGTCTAACTCCTCCTCCTGAGGTGTTGGAGTGGTAGCCTTCCTTTTCTGGCTTCTAGCTTCGTGTAATATATCTTGATTAACGTCCAGTGGTTGCAATGCAGCCCCTGGCCCTGATGACTTCTTCGGCGGCATGACGAAGGTCAAAGCTTGCCGAAGGTGGTCGAGTGAGTTCACCGGAGGTGGGCGCCAATGTTGGTCACTTGTTCTCAAAAGCTACAAATCAAGAACAAGGCAACACAAATGTTAATGGTTAAAGACCTTTGTCCTTCATAACATTATCTCCCTTAGGATATAATGATCTTTGGACGAAGGTCATGAAGAACATACCTTCTTCCTTGCAATATACAAAGATATAAACATGATCGTATGAAACATAGAAAAAGCATGAATAATCATTTTAGATCATTAGATTATCCATATTATCATCATATATCTTTGAACAAACATCAATGATATTAAATTACATTTGTACCTTCGGCTTGACAGAAGGTAAGAATCCGAGAGTGACGTGCGAGTGATTACTAGTCAGCGTGAACAGTACGGTGTTATTGTTCATCTATTTATAGGCACAGGACACGACCTGGGTAAAATTACATTCATGTCCCTAACATTTGCTATTAGTCAAAAGGTAATCTGTTGAGGACTGAACAGTCTTTTCCTTTTAAGTCGGTTTCATCCTCCACCATCATCCTTCTGCTGAGCCGAAGCTTCTCCAACCATAGCTTCAGAGTTGGTCTGACCTTCTTCCAGATTACGCTTTTCATACCATGCACGCCTTTGTCTTAAAGTCGAAGCTTCCTGTGACAGTATACTATACTGGGAAACGTGTTAGTCGTGTTTTTGAGGACCTTCAGAAGATGAAGGCCCCCAACACTGAGCTTTCTTGAAGGGTTCGATCATGTCCAGCCCCCAGCAAGCGAACGACCATGTTACAGGAATGGTCTGCAGCTGCTGTGCGGGTAAGTGATGTTGCTTTGACAGGAATTGGCATGCCTCACACTTCTGAACTAACTCGGCTGTATCACTCTTCGTTGTTGGCCAATAGAAACCAGATCTGAAAGCCTTCCCGACCAGAGTCCTTGACGCTGCATGTACTCCACACTGACCGGCATGAATTTCATCTAACAATTGCTTCCCGGTAGCCGAGTGAATACATTTCATGAGGACTCCTACTGCACCTCTCATGTACAGTAAGCCCCCTATGAGGGTGTAGTGGGTCGACTGCCTCGCAATGCATTGCGCTGCAGCCTTGTCATCCGGTTCTTCTTCATTTTTTATGTACCTAATGATAGGCTCTCTCCAGTCATTAGGGTCCGACTCTAGTTGGCTCAAGGTGTTGCACTCTTCCACCTGATTCGAGAGGATGCTCGGCTGTGATATTTCTTGGACGAAGATCCCAGGTGGAGTCTGGGCCCGACTGGATCCCAACTTTGACAACGCGTCTGCTGCTCCGTTGCGGTCTCTTTCCACGTGATGGAACTCTAATCCTTCGAATTTGCCCTCTAGTTTTGGCGCAGCTGCGCAGTACTTGCCCAAGGAGTCAATCGAGCAATCCCAGTCTTTGTTCATCTGGCTTATGACCACTAGCGAATCACCATATACCATCAGTTTCTTGACGCCGAGTGATACGGCGATGTTTAACCCGTGGATCAGTGCTTCATACTCTGCTGCATTGTTTGATGCTGGAAACAGTAGCTGGAGTGCGTACTTGAGTTGTTCACCTCTAGGAGCAATAAAGAGGATCCCTGCACCTGCTCCTTGCAGCTTCAACGAGCCATTAAAGTACATTCTCCATACTTCCATAACTTCTAGGTTGTTCGGGACCTGGTGTCCAGTCCACTCTGATACGAAGTCAACCAGCGTCTAAGTCTTTATTGCTGTGCGGGGCCGGAACTCTATGTCGTGAACTCCTAGCTCACACGCCCACTTGCCTATCCTTCCAATAGCTTCTTTGTTGTGGAAAATGTCTCCTATTGGAAATCATGTGACTAATATGACTTCGTGGTCGTCAAAGTAGTGACGGAGCTTGCGAGCGGTTAGGAGTGCCGCGTATAACAGCTTCTGGACTTGAGGATACTTTATCTTCGAGGGCTCGAGGACTTCACTGACGAAGTAGACTAGATGTTGCACCAGGTATGCATGTCCTTCCTCCACTCGCTCGACTACTAACGTGGTGCTTACCACGTGAGTCGTGCAGGAGATGTATAACAACAGATCTTCCGCCGACTGACTCGGTGTAGCTTGGTGTGGTGGCTTGAGTACTGGTGGTGTAGTCAAGAAGTTCTTAAGTGCCTCTAGAGCTTCTTGTGCCTCTATGGCCACTGAAACTTGTCCACCTTTTTGAGCAATTTGTAGAACGACATGCCTTTCTCGCCTAGCCTTGATATGAATCTGCTCAGGGCTGCCATGCACCCAGTAAGCCTCTACACCTTTTTCTGTGATTGTGGCGCCTCCATTCTCATGATGGCCTCGATTTTTTCCGGATTAGCCTCAATCCCTTGGTGGCTGACGATAAACCCGAGTAACTTCCCTGTGGGTACCCTGAAAACACACTTTTCTGGGTTGAGCTTCCACCGGTAGCGCCTCAAGCTATTGAAGACCAGCTACAAATCTTTAATGAAGTTTTCTGAGTTTTTTGTTTTAATTACCACATCATCGACGTAGGCTTCCACTCGCTTGCTGAAAGTCGCCTAGAGGGGGTGGATAGGCGGAATCTGAAATTTATAAACTTAAGCACACACTACAAGTCGAGGTTAGCGTTACAATTAAATCTGAGTCCGAAAGAGAGGGAAAACAAATCAACCAAGAAATAAAGCGGATGACACGGTGATTTGTTTTACTGAGGTTCGGTTCTAATGAACCTAGTCCCCGTTGAGGTGGTCACAAAGACCAGGTCTCTTTCAACCCTTTCCCTCTCTCAAACGGTCACTTAGACCGAGTGAGCTTTCTCCTTAATCAAACGGGTCACTTAGACCCCACAAGGACCACCACACACTTGGTGTCTCTTGCTTTGATTACACGTGTCTTGAGAACAAGAATGAGGAAGAAGAAAGCCAACCAAGCAAACAAGAGCAACAAAGAAACACAAATGATCCTCTCACAAGTCTAAATGTGCTAGAGTGGAATTGGAGACTTTGAGCGGATCGATCACTTGAATTGTGTCTTTGGAGTGGTGTCTATTGCTCTTGTATTGAATGTGAAGTAGTGAATGCTTGGATGGTTGGATTGGAGGTGGTTGTGGGGTATTTATAGCCCCCAACCACCAATTCAACCGTTGGGGCAGGCTGCTATCGATGGGCGCACCGGACAGCGTCCAGTGCGCCAGCCACGTCACCCAACTGTTAGGGTTCTGACAGTTTCGACCGTTGGAGCTTTGTCTTCATGTGGCACCGGACAGTCCGGTGTCACACCGGACAGGGCCTGTTCACTGTCCGGTGCGCCTTCTGGCGGCTGCTCTGACTCTGCGCGAACTGTCCACGCACTGTAGAACTTTTGTAGGTGTCTGTTGCAGTCGACCGTTGCGCTGGAGTCGTTGCTCTGCTGGTGCACCGGACAGTCCGGTGAATTATAGCGGAGCGCGGCCTCATAAACCCGAAGGTGAAGAGTTTGAAGTCGATCGGCAATGGTGCACCGGACACTGTCCGGTGGCACATCGAACAGTCTGGTGCGCCAGATCAGGGTTCTTTTTGGTTTCTTTTGCTCCTTTCTTTTGAACCCTAACTTTGTTTTTTTATTGGTTTGTGTTGAACCTTTATGCACCTGTGGAATATAATCTAGAGCAAACTAGTTAGTCCAATTATTTGTGTTGGGCATTCAACCACCAAAATTATATTTAGGAAAAGGTTAAACCCTATTTCCCTTTCACTTGCCCCATTGATCGGCTAAGCATGTTTGGATGTCTCTTTGGTAAGTTGCTCCTGCGTTCTTGAGGCCGAACGGCATGGAGGTATAGCAGAAAGCTCCAAACGGGGTGATGAAAGCAGTCTTCTCCTCGTCTTCCTTTGCCAGGCTAATATGATGGTATCCAGAATAACAATCTAGGAAGGACAACATAGAACAGCCAGCAGTCGAGTCGACTACCTGATCTATTCTAGGGAGACCGAAGGGATCCTTCGGACAATGCTTATTGAGATCGATAAAGTCGACGCACATGCGCCAATCCACTTTATTCTTTTTTAGTACAAGAACAGGATTTGCTAGCCACTCAGGATGCAACACCTCCCTAATGAACCCTGCAGTCACTAAGCGGACTAGCTCAACACGAATAGCTTCTCTTTCATCAGGCGTGAAACGATGTAGCTTCTATCGAATCAGCCTTGCTTGAGGATAGACCTTCAATTTGTGCTCGGCCAGTTCACTCGAGACTCCTAGCATATCCGCAGGTTGCCATGCGAATATGTCTCGGTTACCTTGCAGGAACAGGACGAGAGTGCTTTCCTATTTGTCGTCAAGGCATGATGGCAGTCTTGCGCTCATCGGCGAATCCCAGGTTGATCCTCTTAGTCTCCTCAGTCGGCCGTATAGAGGTCACGGCTTGAGCTTCGTTAGTGGGTATCACGAGGTCTTCCTCCGGCTTTGTGTTCGCCTCTACGGGGGAAGTTGTCAGGGGTCCAACAGTAAGGGCTGCCTGGATGGCTCCCCGAAAGCATTCCGCGGCGCCTTGGAAGTCAGCGCGCACGGTGATGATTCCTTGCAGTCCCGGTATCTTCAATATCATGTATGAGTAGTGCAGAATGGACATGAACTTCGCCAGTCCTGGTCTGCCGATGATGGCGTTGTACCCGTAGTCGAAACACGCCACCTAGAACCATAGGAACTCGGTTTTGTAGTTCTCCGGAGTCCCAAAGGTGACGGGCATGTAGATGTGCCTGAGTGGGTACTCTCCTTCGGTCGGCACGATACCAAAGAAGGGTGTATCTGACTCGGTGAGGTCTTTGAGTGCAACCCCCAGGGCTAGGAGTGTCTGGGGAAAAGTAACATTAATGCTACTTCCTCCGTCCATTAGTACTTTCTTTACCCTGCTCTCTTGGATCACCGGATCAACGAGGAGCGGGTACTTGCTAGGGTGGTTGAAGTTGAGCCATTGATCCGCTCGGCTAAAGGTTATTGCGTGCTCTGACCACCGATAAGGAGTTGGGGCACTTGTGGTTTCCGCCAGGACCTGTCGGTCATTGAGCTTCTGCTGCCTTCTGTTCTCCTACGACCTGTGTCCTCCGAAGATGGCGTTGACCACCTTGTCAACGCGTGGGAATGCTCCACCCCCTCCCCCTTCTGGTTGCTGAGGCTGCCTAGGCTCGCTGGGCCCTCCTCGTGGTGGGGGAGGTGGTAGAGGCTGGAACAATCGGCCGTGTCCGATGGAGTGCTTGAAGTCCTTGTAGTTCCGTAGGGTATGGCACATGTCCTTGTGGTACGGGCACTGGGCATCGAGGATGTCATCTAGTGTCCGCTCGCCTCCGCGGGACGCACCTCAGGCTCGAGCGACGGGTGGTCCGGCGGTGTGTACCTCCTCACGAGGCCTTTTCTCCCAGCGCCTGTCGGGTTGCTGGTTCATGTCACGCCGTGGCGCTAGTGGCGCAGGTTTCATTCCTACAATGAGGTCCTAGGCCCGCTCGTCAACGGTGATGTAGAGGTCCACCTCTCGAAATAGTTGTTCAGAGGTGGTTGGCGCTTTCTGAAGTATGGCTCGGATGAAGGCCGAGTCACTGGATCCCTGGTAGAAATCTTCAATCACTGTTGCCTCGGTGACTTCAGGGATGCGATTTCTCATGGTCCGAAACCTCTTGAGGTACAACCAATGTGTTTCATCGCCCTATCTCCTGATGGATTTGAGGTCCCATGGCTGCGCCGGCTTGTCAGAGAGGGACTAGAAGTTGGCAATGAAACACCGACTAAAGTCGCTCCAATTGTCAATGCAGTGTCATGGCAAGTGTCGTAGCCACTGCAGTGCATCTTGCCCAAGGACGATGGGCAAATATGTCGTCATCACGTCTTCTGTTGCCCCGGCGGCCCGGGCGGCGGTCATGTAGACGGCCAACCAGCCCCCAGGGTCCTGCTTAGGCTCGTACGTGTCGATGTTGGAGACTTTGAAGTTAGGGGGCCACTGGATGGCCCAGAGACGCGGAGTAAGCGTGGAGACTCCGCATGTGTCTTCCTACCAGCGTTCATGGTGTCGATCTCGAGGAGGGGAGTCGGTGATGTGTCACCTCGACCGTCCCTAGATTGGGCCACTAGTTGAGGCTGCAGCCGACTCAACTCGGGTGGCGTGACTTCAGGCCGGGACGCCGTGGTCCCGGTCATACTCCTCTCGGCGCCTTATCTCATTTTCGTTTCATCGGTTGCGTGAGGCGTTGATGGAGCTCCGCGCATCCCGCCGACTATTGATGTCGTGTCGTAGGTTGCTCGGGGGATGAGCGATGGGTAGAAGGTGGCTAGCTGCCCAAGTAAGCAGCCACCGATAGCCTTCAACGTCCTAAGTTCGCGGGAGACCATCAGCTATCTAGGCCAGCACTCCTCTGACTTCGCTTGGCGTATTCATCGCGCTGGCGAAGTTAGGGTTTAGGTTTCGAGCGAAGATGTGATTCTCTCAGCGTAACCTTGTGCCCTGCTCGGCTTGTTCGCGCTCTCAGTACTGAGCTTGTCGGCAATCACGTCGGCGAGAATTCCTCCTTTCTCGGTATACCCGCTCGTCGGGGGTTTCTCCCACTTCTGAAACTTCATCCCGAGATACGGGCTTAGCTGGGTCCTGCTCCCTAGCCTCGTGATGTTGCCAAATATTTCGGCGCATGTTCCTTCGTTGTCGTGCTTCACGCTGGGGAGGCTCTTCCCCCTGCACGGTCGGCTCGTCGTCGGAGATGGGAGACGATTCCAATCTCCCCCGATGAAGAGGATGTCGGGGTAGAAATGATTTGTTATGATGGCGAGCTTATTTCTGTCCTCCTTTGAGGGCGAAGGTGCCGGAAAGATAACTTGATGAAGCTCCGTTCCCTTTCTCGGAACGCTTGCTTCTTTCTTTCTTGTAATCCGCGTCCACTCCCTTGTGGGCGAAGTGAGAAGTGGACTTCTTCGGGCAGGTAAAGTCCTGATTTTTTGTTTGTAAGAAGCAATCTTTGCTCGAGGCGCAGGAGGCTGCACTGTCCGTTGTTTGTCTTCAGTTTTCCTAGGGATCTCCAAGGAAAACTTCTTCTCCGGCGGATCTGCTATGAGGTGCAGAGTTCCTTTCTCATCTGCTATGGACAAGATGGTTCCAAAGTAGAACATGGATCCAGAACGAAGAGCGATCTTGCACTGGGAAGTGACGACCATTGAGCTAGCTGAGGTCAACGAAACACCCCCTACCTGGTGCACTAGCTGTCGGTGTTTAGAGTCCGACCGCACACCCAAGGTTACCCCTTGCGATGCTTTTGGGTAGGACGGTGTTGTTGATTGTAACTCAATGGTTCGTGCGAGATGCACGAGAGACGACATGCAATTTTCTACAGGTTCGGACCGCTTGGAAAGGTGTAATACCCTACTTCTTGGGGTGGATCTTTATGTGGTAGGTTACAAGGGAAGTCTTCGGAATGGAGAGAGACTAGTGAGATAGGTTGATGAATGATGGAAAGGATGGGGTACCCCCTAGGCCTTATATATTCGACCATGGGGCACTACATGCATATATGATGATGATGTATACCCTAAATAATAGTGAACCGACTGAACTGATCTTCCTATAATCTTGCCGACTTATCCCTAACCCGTTCCGATATTTAAGGGCACTGTACGCGGGAAAATCAGGTGGACGCTAAGGATAGCGTTCACGTCTAACGGGGTGCTTGGGCCTGAGTCTGCTTCTTTCTTGTGTCGGCCCACTTTGTTGGTAGTTCTCTCCTGGCCCACGAAGGGATGGCCTTACGAGGTAACAGGCTAAAAGCCTCTTGCGAGGCCTTCTTGCCTTCTAGTGGACCCGGGGATATCTGTCCCCCACAGTGATTACTCAAATTCAGCAATATATCATTAAGTAGACAAGCAAGAGTAACCCAACCCTTAATTGTAAGTATTCATGTCATCATCATTAATCAATATCAATATAACCATTCTCATGGTTCTCAAGGTGTGGTTCTTACTACGATGAGATAGCTCAAGTCAAGTGCTCACTATTCAGGAGCGATGGCGATTCAAATTGATTACTAACCAGCTGGCGGGGTATTCCTAACACAAATCATACCCACATTACTTCGTGGGATATGGTCACCACCATACTCATTCCAGTAGCAGCCTCGCTGCACATCGCGGATTCCACAAGGGCCACCATACCCAGGGACCGCGTGACTACCAGAGGGTTAGGGCATACCATCCACCATGGGTCATCTCGCCGTGTCCCCGTCACTCCTCAACCACACCGGTAGGTGCACCGCAAGGTAGAATCCGGCTAGAATAGTATTCTGGCTTCGCGGTCGGAACGAGTTATCCAGCCAGCTAAGTGTATAGGCACAAGTTCAACATGACTCGAGGGACCACAACGGTACGGTCATTAATCGACACAAACGGGTATAGGTATACACCAAGACCTCCATGCCTTGTGTTTCTTATCTTCATCCTGCCCGGTCTCATATTAACTTCATATTATCTATTGATATTTCCAATGACTGTACCCAAATCAAGCATAAGGTAAGCACAAGTACCTTGCAGGTGACAGAAATCACCTGACTTCTAACGTCTAAGTAGACCTAAGCATTTAAGCGTACTTAAATTACCCAGGTGGCAAAGATAGGGATAACAAGGGTAATCAAGGGTAAATGCAACAATTGTTTTCGAACAACTACTACAACTTAATGCAACAATCATAGGCAGGTAGGTGAATAAAATAATTATTGCAAACCATGAGACTTAGATGCTGGGGCTTGCTTGGAATCCAACACTACATTAGTGTTTGTTAGCGGGGACCCACTTAATGAAGATCCACTTGATCAGTCCATCATCTTCGGGTTTAGCACTCCACATCACATCCTTCACGTGGTATGTCTAGCGTACCTGATGATATGCACGATGCATATGTATGAGCATAATAAGAGTAATGCAAGACCATAAGATGCTACACAATTGTGAAGTAAACCCAAATGGCGAGGCACTACAACACTCATACACAAGCACTAGCCAATTCTATAACATAGGACATACAAATCTATATTGCTTAAGACATGTGATACTCGACCTATACTTAACTTAGTGTACACGCAAGCATAACATGGGGATAATAACTTGAGTGTAACAACCACAAGTATTCCTCAATCAAGAACTACTTAAATCTGCTTAGCCAAACAAAACAAGTCCAAGCGATTAACTACACACTTGCAGTTTTTGGACAGCAACACACCATGTACTTAATTTAGCCATAACCAGAGATTTAGACATCCAAAATAGGTGAACTAAGGCTTTCTGGAAATATAATAAAATGATCTACAAAACATTTATAATCATCACATGCCAATTCAATACTTAACAAAGTCCAACAATACAAAGGAGGTGTAGATGTCCAAATTTGGACAGATTCAGTCTTCCGACTTTAAACAGCCATAACTGAAGCTTTAGACCACCAAAAATAGTGATCCATAACTTTCTGGAAAGCTTATGAAATGTGCTACAACTTTCTTATACTTACTAAGAGCTTATTCAATGTTTAATTTGGTAGAATAGTGCAATACTTTAAATCTGGACAGAACCTAGACAGATTCTGAGATTGGACTTGTGAGAAGTGTAACACCCTGAATTTGGGGTATAAAATTTCTTTCTAATTATCACCCAAATTCATGTGTTACCCTTCTCTCTCCCACTCTAGGTTTTATCTCTCTATATATTCTCTCTCCCTTTTCCCCTTTTAAGTAGAATTAGCTTAAATTTAGGGGATCTATTTATTTATTTTTGTTAAAACATTATGAGTCATGACATGTTGCATCATGCTGAGTCTAAAATATTCTTTGAAGTGTTGCACATGTTTGAATTTATTTGAATTTGAAACCTACTTTGAATTTGGAATTGAAAACCCTATAGAAAAGAAATAGAAAAGGAATTAGAAAATCCAGGGAAAAAGAAAAAGGAAATGCAGCCCAGCCGGCCCAACTCAGCCAGCCAGGACGTGCGCCTGCGCCGCCTGACAGACAGGTCCCGCCTGTCAGCGGCAGCTCTCTCTCTCGCGCGCTCCCTCTCTCTCGCTCTCTGTCCACTGGGGCCGACCCTGTCGGTGCCGGTTTCTTCACCCACGCTCTCCTCCTCTCTCTCTCTCTCTCTCTCTGTCTGTCTCGCAGGCCCGGTTCGCCAGTTGTTGAGTCGTTGCCCCACGCGTCCCCTTTTCTCTCTCTGCGCCGTGGGCCTGCCTCGTCAGACCCGCCCTCCCCGCGCCCGCCGTGGACCGGCGAGTGCGCACTCGCGCACGTCGCCGGATTTCTTGGCCATGACGCCCGCCCACGCGCCCAGCTCCCTTCTTAGAGCCTCACCAGCGCCCGCACTCGCTCCCCTGCCGCATTTCACACAGCTCCGCCCTCTCTCGTGCTCTGCCCACGCCGCAAGACGCCGCCGGAGACCCACGACCGTGTTCCCGACCATCTAGCTCGCCGGAGACCGTGCCAAGCCTCCTCGAGCTCCGCCCCAAGGTGAGACACCTGTACCTGTGCCCAATTTTCCCTATTGCTCTCTATGCTCGGCCAATTTTGGCATCGCCGGTGCTCGGCCGCGGAGCTCCGCCGTGCTCGGCCGGTGGCCGGCCAATTTAGCCCGGACTAGTTTCCCGAAGTAGGTCCCTGTGTCACCTCTACCTCTGCTGAAGCTAGCCCAGGCCTTAGCGTGCCTTAGGCCCCCTCCCCGTGGCCAGAATGCCTCACCGGAGTTCCTCCGGTCCGCCCGAGACCTTCTCCCCGCCGTTCTCCCCTTTCTGCTCGCGGATTCATAGCCTCTTCCCCGCCATTGAGTTCGTCATGGCGTTCTCTCCCTCTCTGCCAAACTCCGGCGACCCCGGAGCCACCCTAACTCGCGCCAGCCTCAACTCCGGCGACTTCACCGCCGTGGAGAGAAGCAGCGCCGCCCACAGCTGTTCATCCTCCCTGGTCTGATCCCCTCCGTCCGATCTTGATCGCACGACCCAGATCGTGGATACTGCTTCACGCACACGCGCCCTGCACCCCTGGCCCGCCTGTCAGCGCCCGTGTTCCCTAGCGCTAGGCCCGCTCGGTCAGTGCGCCCTCCCCCTCTGTCGCTGACATCCCCTGGCCCACCTCTCAGCACTCGCCCGCCTGCGCGCGCGCCCTCGGCCGCAGATCTAATCTCAGCCGTTGGTTTTAGATCTGACGGTTGAGGGAGTCTGATACCTCTTCATGTGGTTGTTTTGCGTAAGAAACTCTCGGTTTGTTGGAAATAAACCCGTCGTCCCTGGTTTTCGCGCGCAAGCCCCTGTAATCTTGCAGATTTAACCATAGACTTTTAAATAATCACAGAATTAGACCTAATTTCATATTTTGAATTCCCAAACTTGTTTATTTCATATCTTTTGCATATGAACTCCAAATTTAGTGATTCAAATTGCAAAATGTTCATAGGATTATTCTCTGTTTAAATAAAATAGTCTCATTTACTGTCTACACATTCTAATTTTTGTGATTAAGTATGAATTAATGTAGGTGTAGATTTGCTTATTTAATAAAATAAATAAAAGGAGAACCCTAGAGATTCAAACATGTTTAATCTTGTAAGATTAATGATGTGTAACACATGAAATCATCTCTGGTCTAATTTTTAATTCACAATAAAATAAATTGAACTATGTTATGTATTTGTGAGTAACACTTAGAGAAATAGCCATCTATTTCCAAATGAGGTTAGTTTATGTTATAGTTATGTTATACTTTGAAATCATTATCCCTTATATAGTATTGAGTTTTTTAAGATGCATTCCTATGATTTAACATGTTTGGTGTGTTGTTCATTTGTACTTTTCAAATGTATTGAATGCATGCTCGCTTTATTTAGACAACGAGCAGTCCGAGGTTCCTGAGTGTGTTGTTGGAGACCTCACTGAGCAACAACCTGGTGAAGGCAAGTGTCCTCTGACCTATTATGTCCTACATACTCTATAATTCATTGTCACACATTACTTTATGAAACCTAAGGACTGACTAGCTTTGTATGTACCTTATCCTTGTTTAATTTTTGGGTTATCATGGTTAGCATTTTGCTATTGCCTTAACTTTAATCAATGAACATGATGTGAACATTTATGATACGATACTGTTATCCTGATTATGTTGATAATCTTGTGATACTCTAGGGGGCTCATGCCTTTTTCCTGAGTACCTCTCCGTAAGGACCTGTTCATGGAGTGACCACCCGGGATAACAGTGCAACCATGAGGGTGGAATAGGACGCCCTTAGCTGATTAATTTGATGAACCTAGGGGTGTAGTTGGCTTTGCCGGAGGGTCATCAATGGGGGTCGAGGCGTAGTGCTCGCTCTGCCAAGGTTGGGGTGCAGAGGTTCATTCGATTTGGTTTTGTTAGTCACCAACCTTGGGGAGGTGTACTGCGTTTGTACGACTAGCGAAACCTAACAAGCAGCTATGCACCAGGGGAGTCTTTGTAAAGGCTACATAGTGTATCCCTGGTCATTCACCTCGGTAGTGAAGATCGGGTATGTACAACCTAGGATGGAAAAGGGATCACGACTCGTGGGTAAAGTGTGCAACCTCTCCAAAGTGTTAGAAACTGGTATATCAGTCGAGCTCACGGATAAGAGCAGCCTTGGGATCCTCTTTGATTAGAAGAACTTTGGATACTTTTATGATGATGGTTAACAATGATGTTATAAATCTGATCTCTGGTATTTCCTCTTTTGAGGGAGTACTTTTGGGTAATAACTGGGTTATTACTAAGGCCCTGTTTGGCACCGCTTATTTTCAGCTTCTTCACAAATTTAAGCAGAGGTTCTGCCAAACAGGCAGCTTCTGCAGCAGCTTATCAGTTCAGCTGCTTCTCAGAATACACTAAAAGCAGCCAACAAGCAGAAGCTGCTTTTCACCAGCTTCTCAGATAAGCTGCTTTTTCAACAAGCACCAGCTGTGCCAAACAGGGCCTAAAACTTGGCTCTACTACTAATAATAAATATTTGACCAACTAAAAGCAACTACTTAACCCCAACCCCATATACAGCTAGTCCACTTTAGCCAAATGGAACATTTGTTGAGTACGTTGATGTGTACTCACCCTTGCTTTACACATCACCCCACCCCAGGTTGTCCCCATTATACTCAGTGCTCAGGAGGTGATGCTGGCAACATGGAGGACTTCGAGGAGTTCTAGGAATACAACGAGTTTTAGTTTACTTAGTGGCAAACCCCCAGTCAGCTGCCTATGTAGGCTTATCATCTACGTTTCGTTTCTCCGCACTTTGATAGTTTTGTTAAATACAATGGTTATGTATTAGAATCTGTGGATGTCTTGGACATCTTGATGTAATAAAGTACCTTTCCACTATTTATTTCAAGCATTGTGTGATGATGTCCAATTATGTAATCGCTGTGTACGTGAGTTTCTGATCCTGGCACGTACATGGTTCGCATTCGATTTACCTTCCAAAACCGGGTGTGACATAAGTGGTATCAAAGCCTTGCTGACTGTAGGTCCGCTAACCTAGACTAGAATGGTCGACCTAAGGACTATAGACCCCTAATCTTACCTTGATCTTTAGAGTCATTTCAAAAGTTGGTCATCTTGACCAACTCTATGTTATCTACTTATCTCAAAAGGTTTTGTCTCACTTTTCTTTCTGTTTACTTTCTGGTCTCTTAGTTCTACTCTTACTCTTGTGCTTACGATGTCTTTTGTAGATGGCCCGTATCAGGTGCACTGCACATAAGTCTATGATCCCCTTTTCGCCTTCTCGCCTGGCGGAGCGTCCACTACGTCGCACGGTGCTAGGTCAGTCCAATCACCTGGAGAGACTGCATCGTCGCCTGCACGAGGAGAAGGAGCGTCGACGCCAGGAGCAGGAGCAACAGGACTCTTCCCCCTTGCCTCAGTAGGAGGTGGAGTCTGAGAGGCCGCCTTCCCCTGCACCTCAGCCAGAGATGCCCCTTGCACCACCACATGACATCCCGGCTGCTGGAGGAGACCCTAACGGAGACGGAGACGACGACGATGCCGGTGGAAAGTTCGAGCCATGGCACGGAGCTCTCGGAGGAGCCGGAGCCAGAGGGATGGATCTCTAGACCCATCACTCATGACGCCGCTCGCGGGTGTCACTTCCACGATGCTCTCGTGACACCCTGCTATGTCGGGCCTTCGACCGACACACTTGGTCCATCGAGTACCGTTGTGTAGTCTACCAGCATCGTCGCGGGTTATACCCAGACCAGTGGGAGGCTACTTGCTTGGTGCGCCGTCCGGACGATGATCTCCGGGGTGCAGAGGCCTTCTCGGAGCACTATTCTATTACCGAGAGGGATACTACCGAGGCAGCCATGCAAGATGCAGCACAACGGGCACTTTCTCAGTATTGCTCGTTGTTCAGCGGGATAGCTGATGGCCTCGACCTGAAGTACTACCCTCGTCGTTCGATCGGCAGTGCTGGAGATGTGATTGTCTCGCCAGTTGGTGAGGGCAATCCTAGGCTGAACAACATGGTCAACTTGGCTGTCGTGCTCAACACAGAGTTGGACCACGCCCCTGACGAGTTGGGCAAGGTTCGGGCGGAGGTTGCGGAATTGCGTGCTGAGTGCGCAGCATGCCACTATCTGGATGGTGGTTCTCCTGCCCCTGTCAGGATTCAGCACCTTTACCGTTCACCGCCCCGTGGTCGCTTCAACTATGGTACCCCAGACTGTAGGACCCGGATAGATTTGGATCCCTAGATCGACAGAGTCGGAGTCTGTAATAATGCTTAGTTCAGTGCCTTAGTCTAGTCAGTTTTAGTTAGAGTTAGTTTGCTTATCTTATGTTGGATGCTTGTTATGATGGACATGTACTGAAGTTGGATCTTTGTAATGATTGTCACCAAGGTGTGGGTGTCCCCTGCAACTTGGTGTAGTTATTAATAAAGTTAGTTATTTAGTTGGGTAATCCATTTATTTCCACTTTCCTCTTTATCTGAGAAGCTGTCAGTGAAGATGATCATTTGTTCAGTGCTATGAGGATTTTCTATACATCTTTTCTTATGCTGAAAAACTGCAGAGTCAGATTTGAAATATGTGTGTGATTTCTACAGATGTCTGAGAATAGGCGCAGAGGTGCGAGGCGTGCTCAGCCAGAACAGCAGGCACCCCAAGAGGAGGCAGCCCCACAGCAGCATTTGCCACCGCCACCCCCAATGACCATTGAGCAAATGTTCTTGATGCAGACCCAAGCAGTCCAAGCAATTGGTCAGACCTTAGCAGCTATACAGCAGGTGCAGCAGCAGCTACCACCGCCTCAGCCTCAGGTGCAAGTTCAAATGCCTCAAGTGCCCAGAGACAAGCGGGCAGAATTCATTAGGGGCCATCCCCCAGTCTTTGCCCACTCTGTTGATCCCATGGACGCCGAAGATTGGCTGCGTACCGTGGAGCGTGAGTTGCACATTGCCCAGTGCAACGATCGTGAGAAGGTGTTGTACGGTCCCCGGCAGCTGAGGGAAGCAGCCCAGTCTTGGTGGGAGTCTTACCTTGCCACCCATGCCAACCCTAAAGCCATCACTAGGGAAGAATTCAGGGACAACTTCCGTCGCTACCATGTGCCCAAGGGATTGATGATAGTGGGGAAGGAGGAGTTTCTCGCCTTGAAGCAAGGACCCTTGTCCGTCAGCGAGTACAGGGACAAGTTTCTGCAGCTGTCGCGTTATGCCCCAGAAGATGTCAACACGGATGCCAAGAGGCAGTACCGCTTCTTGACTTGATTGGTTGATCCCCTCCACTATCAGCTGATGAACCACACCTTCCCTACCTTCCAGCATCTGATCGATAGAGCAATCATGACAGAAAGGAAGCATCGGGAGATGGAGGACAGGAAATGTAAGATTGGTAGATCTCAGGTCGGAAGTAGCAGCCGTCCTCGCTACTCAGGCAACCCACCTCAGCCATTCAAGCAAGGTCACCAGCACCAGCAATACCAGAGGCAGTTTCCTCAATAGCAGCAGCAGTACCGTCACAACAACAAGCAAGGAGGAAATCAATACCAGCGTCAGAGCAACCAGGCAACCCGTCTTCCTGCCCTAGCAACCAACCAGAACAACCAAGCAGCGCCAACGCAAGGAGGAAGTTGTGCATGTTTCCACTGTGGGGAACAAGGCCATTGGGCGAATCATTGCCCAAAGAAAGCAGCTCAGCAATAGCCAGCTCCCAATGCCACAGTCAGACAGAATGCAATACAGCAAGGAGGCAACAACCGTGGGCAACCTCGTGCCCAGTATGGAAAGCTGAACCACTTGGAGGCCGACACAGTCCAGGAGACTCTAGGAGTGGCACTAGGTACATTTTAAGTCGAGTACCATTCTGCAAATGTGTTATTTGATACTGGAGCAACGCATTCTTTTGTGACTGCATCATGGGTAGAAACACATAATATACCAGTAGCACACATGTATCCACCTATGAGGGTTAGTTCAGTTGGTGGAAGAACCCAAACGGATAGATTTTGCCCTAGTACAAGAGTTCAAATAAGGGGGATAGAGTTCCCCACTGATTTAGTAGTTATGGGAAACTAGGATACAATTATAGATGTCATCCTAGGGATGAATTGGCTAACCAAGTATCAAGCCAGTCTTAGCTGTGATAAGAGAATGGTGAAGTTAGTGTCCCTATCAGGAGAAGAAGTGTGAGTAGAGTTTGTCTTGTCTGGACCAAGGGAAGGAAGCTGTCACCAAGTCATCGCCCATATTGAGGAGATTAAACCATCAGAGGCTATCAATATAGTATCAGAATTCCCAGATGTGTTTCCCGAGGAGTTACCGGGTATGCCACCTGAAAGGAAGGTTGAATTTGCCATAGAGCTTATACCAGGCACCGCCCCCATTTCCAAGAGAGCCTACCGAGTGTCTAGGCCAGAGTTGGTGGAACTCAAGAAGCAGAATGATGAGTTGTTAGAGAAAGGCTACATCAGACCGAGTACCTCGCCTTGGGCAGCCCCAGTGCTATTTGTGGAGAAGAAGGATGGCATGAAGAGGATGTGCATCGATTATCGAGCCTTGAATGAGGTTACTATCAAGAACAAGTACCCCTGCCCAGAATTGAAGATTTATTCGATCAATTGAGAGGAGCCAGTGTGTTCTCGAAGATAGATCTGAGGTCAGGCTACCATCAGCTCAGAATCCGACCCTCAGATATACCGAAGATGGCATTCATCACCAAGTATGGATTGTATGAGTTCACGATCATGTCATTCGGTTTGACGAATGCGCCAGCTTACTTCATGTACTTGATGAACAGTGTTTTCATGGACTACCTCAACAAGTTCATAGTAGTGTTCATTGATGATATTCTTATATATTCCCAGACCGGTCCAATGCTTCACCACCTGAGAGAAGTCTTTTTTCTCCAAAATTGATCCTTTTGATTGGACTTTCTTGTGAGCTTTCCTACCGGTTAGACAAACATAGTTAGCTTCTAGTCAAAATAACCAAGAGGAAACTTACCTTTTCACCGAAATTTGCATTATCGCTCAAACAAAGTCCTAGAAGCACTTTTCTCACAGATTTGAGTTAGAGCTCAAACAAAAGTGCTAGAAACATAGTACTATGCAAATGCAACTTATCTAAGTACTCAAACCTCATGATTTTACCCTTTTTCCAATAGTTGCACTTTCCATCCTCCATTTCAGCTCTTTAGGACCACTAGTAGAAAAGAGCTCTAAGACTGCAGTAGGGTCCAATTTTTACTGACAGTTTCGGTTATCAAGCGCTAAGTGTATTCCCAGTGGTAGTTTCTTAAAAATCGCATGTAGAAATCATATTTCATCAGAAACTGCCACTATAAATCATTTTTATCCTAAATTGTTTTCAGTTTTTAAAATGACCTCGTATCAAACTAGTGGACCTGTGGAGGTTTTCAAATGACCTCGTATTGAACTAGTGACGGTTTTCTACAGGCGGACTTCTACATGTGCTTTTTTGTACTAGTGAACTTAGTACCTTCAAATTGCTTTTAAGTGGACATGTGCTCATACTCATATGAAAATGTTGAATTAATGTGGGCCTGGCCTAAATTAATATTCAATAATAGTCAATGCTAAAGGCCCACTTTAATGCTACGGTGTACTAGCACTTTAGTACCATATCAGAAGTTCAAGGGACAATTCAATCAACTTAAATAGGTTGACTATTGGTGCATCTATTGAGAGGCTGAGAAAAGGATGAAGGACTGCCACAGGCGCGCGCGCCGCCGGCCGGGCCGGGCCGTGGCCAAGGCCGTGACCGCGGCCGTGGTAGATCATACCTTGGTCCAAGTATTCCTTCCTAATGGTTGCGCATTTTGCCTAGAGTGATGACCGTTCATTACTGTCGTACGTTACTGGTCGTTTTCTGTGTTTTGGCTAGTAACGAACGAGCTGTAATGGCTGTCAGCTAGTAGTGGACGTCACTAATGGCGTCAGTTTCTGGCTGGCTGTAACGGTAGCTCTGATGGTGACCGTTACTGTCTGTTGGCCTCCCTCTGCGCGTGTATATATATGGAGGAGGTGTGGCTGCTTCTGGTGTTGGACACCACAATATGTACTCACTCTGCACCAATCAATCTCAGACACGTTGCACACAACCATTCCAGTCCCACCTTCTACGAGCACAGAGAGTGTGGGAGAGCAGGCCTCCGAAATCGCCATCCACAAAGCGACACTTGCACGGATGTGCAGGCGATCAGGTTTTTGGGGAGCGTACTCGCGACTGCTCGCTTTGTCCGCCCGACCAACTCTGATCAAGTTCTTTGTCGCCGACGCTGTTCGATGGACTGCACTGCGTATATCTGCCTGCATCGACTGAGTACGACAACATCGAACATACACACAAGATGTCTCGTGTGAATGGAGCCACTGATGCCTTGAGCATCGGTCCCTCCGCGGGATACAATCTGTTCTTTGTATTTATGCATATTTTACTGTTGTTTACTGCTTATGTGAGTAGTGATACACATATACACATACATGTCATCACATACATCACTGTGATTTTCTGGATTAAATTAAAACTGAAAATTCCTATTTCCCTAACAATCCAAAAACCTGATATTAGGCATTTTTCTTTTAGTGGTTTTGTTGCTGCGTTAAAACCAAGTGAACCTTTTGATGGGACATTTTATAAGAGGTGGTGCAGTAAGATGATATTGTGGTTGACTGCAATGAACTGCTATCACGACGCTCTGGGGAAACTCGAACAGTTTACTCCTGAGGAGGAGAGAATGTTCGACGTTGTCGATAACCTATTTCAAGGCGACATGATTGGTGCTCTTGCCAACAAGTATGTTGATTCTTATCTAACGTGCACATCTACAAAAGAGTTATGGGATGCATTAGATGAGAAGTTCGATATTTCTAATGCTGGTAGCGAGCTGTACATCATGGAGCAGCTGTTTGACTATAAGATGGTTGAGAACAATCATGTAGTTGAACAGGCTCATGAAATATAAGCACTGGCTAAGGAACTTGAACAGTTCTCATATGTCTTGCCTAACAAGTTCGTGGCTGGCAGTATTATCGCTAAGCTGTCACCTTCTTGGACAGATTTTGCTACCATTCTAAAACAAAAGAGATAAGAGTTTAGCGTGGCTGAGCTTATTGGATCTCTTGATGTTGAGGAGAGGGCGAGAGCAAAAGACACTTGTCGAAAAGGAGTTGAGACTTCTAGTGCCAATATGGTACAAAAGAAGAACTCCAATGCGTCGCATAATAATAAACATAAGAACAAGCAACTGAATGCCATGAAGCCCAAGCAGGCAGCCTCATTTAAAAAAGAACAAAGGAGCTGGTTGCTTTGTTTGCGGGAGTACTGATCACTGGGCAAGCGCTTGTCCAGACCGCAAAATTAAGCAAGAGAAAAAACTAGCTCAAGAGAAGAAAATATCAAACATGGTTGTTAGCGAGACCACAGAAGAAACATCGGAGTATGGTAATCTTTTACCTACTGTTCTTTCAGTGTGTCAATCCCCTGAGTGGTGGGCTGACACTGGTGCTAACATTCATGTGTGTGCTGATATTTCTTTGTTTTCTTCTTATCAGTGCAAAGGGGCTAGAGCCTTGCTGATGGAGAACGGATCACATGCGCGTGTTCTTGGTGTTGGTACAGTCATTCTGAAGTTTACTTCGGGAAAGACGGTGCTATTGAATAACGTGCATCATGTCCCCTCCATCAAAAAGAATCTTGTTACTGGCTCGTTGCTATGTCGAGATGGCTATAAACTTGTGTTCGAGTCTAATAAATGTATACTGTCAAAGTATGGGACATTTGTTGGAAAAGGCTACGGTAGTGCAGGCTTGTTCCGCTTATCTCTTCATGATGTGTGTAATAAGTCTGTGAACAATGTGATTTCAAACGAGTCGTATATAAGGGTGAAAACGGGTCGGGTATACCCGCCGGGTACCGGATACGGATAGTATAAATACCCGTTTTTTCGGATACGAATACGAATATTTTTATATTCGGGACAGATACGGGTAATACCCGGATAGTGCAGCTTCGGATTCGGGTCGGATACGGAGCCAATACTACCCGGTAAATACCCGGATATTCGGGTCGGATACGGGTACCCGGAATTCGGGTACCCGTTTTTTCTTTTTCTGCATAATAATATAGTTATAAAATCATAACTTTTACATATGAAATCAGATGAAAATAAAGTTTATATAAAAATTATAGAGCTTGAAGAGATCTATAACTTTGTAGTACATCACATTTTTGTTTAAACACATCTTTAGGTCAAAATCATTAAAATAGTGTCCAAATTTATATAAAATTAATAGGCTTTATCATTTTCATGTGGGGACTCAAGGTTATCTCCATGTGAGAACTGAAGGTTATCTTTTTTATAGACTATTTATTAGTATTGGTAACTTCTTTGCAATTTTCCATCGACGCTATAATATTTTTATGAATTTAATTGTATTTTGATGATTTCCTACAACAAGAAATTAATAATACACAAAATAGCCTCAAATTTTTTTAAACTTTTACGAAGGAACAACATATCTTTATACTACTTATTAAGTCAATAGTGTAGACTACGGCACTACCATGACTCCACCCTCCCCCGCCTACGCACGTGCACGCGCCCCTCGCCCACCCAACCGCCCCATCTGCCTCTTTTGCGCCGGACACACGCACGCCGCATGCCGTGCATGGCAGGCCCGCACCCCCTTCTTGATGAGGACATCCTCCACTATTACCCGTTGGCAAAGATGCAATTGGCCTAGTTGGCCCAATTGTAGTCGGATGGCGACCGTGTGAGCCTGAGAATTATCGCACCTCGCTTAACTTGGGAGGAGGAAGCCACTTTAAAAGGGAGAGCCACCCTTCCCCCATTGGACTAGTCTTTTGGGGCGATTGAGCCTTTCCCTGAGTTGGGTGTGCTTAATGAACTGTTGGGCTCCGGGCAACCCTAATTTGTTGGGCCACGGCCAACCCCACCTGGGCTGGGTGTATCATCTGGTATCAAAGCTAGGGCCCATTTTAAGAAGGTGGGAATGATGAGGACATCCTCCACTATTACCCATTGGCAAAGACGCAATTGGCCCAGTTGGCCCAATTGTAGTCGGACGGCGACCATGTGAGCCTCAGAATTATCCCACCTCGCTTAACTTGGGAGGAGGAAGCCACTTTAAAAGGGAGAGTCACTCTTCCCCCATTGGACTAGTCTTTTGGGGCGATTGGGCCTTTCCCTGAGTTGGGTGTGCTTAATGAACTGTTGGGCTCCGGGCAACCCTAATTTGTTGGGCCTCGGCCAACCCCACCTGGGCTGGGTGTATCACTTCTGCCCTTTCGTGTAGTGCAGCTGCACGCCGCCCCGTGTCTGCGTCCCCGCTCGCCCCACCCCCGCCTCGTGCGATGCCCGGTGCCCCGGTCCTGTGCCCTCACCCCTCACACCGTCGAGACCACCATCTCCGCTCCGTCAGAGATCTCTCCCAGGATGGCATTTCGACATATTTTCATGTCATTAAAAATTCTATATTGACTCTTTAGAAATAATTTGTGCGATATTGATAATGTTTGCCACACGGATTTTGCATATCATAGCGATGTTTGTCGTTCTGTATCTATATTCATACAATTTTTTACTCTCGTGGCAACGCACGGGCATGGACCTAGTGTTTATATATAACCATAAAAAATGTTTGAATCATAAGATCTATAAGAATCACATGTTTCTTCTATTTCACTTTAACTTATTTGTATGAGCTACATGTGAAACCACTCTAAGTATCCAAAGTTTCAACATAATCAGTATTTTACTTTATCATTTTCATGTGAGGACTTGAGTTATCTTTGTATAAAATATTTATTAGTTTTTGTAACTTATTTACAATTTTTGAGTGAAACTAGAATATTTTATGAATTTAAGTGCATTTTGATAATAATAATAATAATACACAAATAGCCCAAACAATTCATAAATTTTTACGGAGACACAACACATATCCACATATAGTTCTAAAAAACATTTGGACTATAAAATCCACAAGATGCTAGTGTTTCTTCCATTCCACTCCTACTTATTGCGTGAGTTACACGTAAAATCACTTCATGTATCAAAGTTTCAACATAATTAATACTTCACTTAACATTTTTGCAATTTTGGATCGAACTAGTGTATTTTATGAATTTAATTATATTTTGATGATTTTCTGTAGATATTTCGTCTATTTTATTTCCACTTATTGCGTGAGTTACACGTGAAATCACTCTAAGTATCCAAGTTTCAACATAATCAATACTTCACTTTACCATTTTTATGTGGGAACTTAAGATTATCTTCTTATAATGTACTTGCAATTTCGTGGCCGAACAAGAATATTTTATGATAAACAACTAATGTATTATCCGACAAGTATCCGATATCCGACCAAATAATATTCGTATCCGTCACTTATCCGCCCGGATAAATATCTGGTCCCTGTATCCGTATCCGTCCCGTTTCTAGCTATTCGTATCCGATCCCAAATCCGTTTTAAATACATTAGGTTAGGATACAGGATGAGCTACTATCCGTCCGTATCCGCCCGTTTTCACCCTTAGTCGTATATTTAGCATTCATGACTTTGTCACATCAATTTTGGTTGTGTGTCGCGGTTAGCAAATTTAAATTTAATCCCGAAATTTGATTTAGTCAAAGGTTCTAAGTGCCACGTGCGTGCAATTTCAGCAACCTCACAAGCCTCATAAGGCTGCAGAGGCGAGGAACTTGGCACCACTAGACTTAATGCATTTCGATTTATGTGAGATGAACAGAATATTCACTAACGGAGGCAAACGATATTTTATTACTTTTATCGATGATTCTACTAGATTTTGTTATGTGTATCTCTTAAAGTCAAAAGACGAAGGTTTGCATTATTTTAAGACCTACAAAGCTGAAGTGGAAAATCAACTCAAGAGGAAAATTTAAAGGTTAAGGTCTAATCGTGGTGGAGAATATTTTTTAGGTGATTTTTTCTGATTTTTGTGTGGAACATGGTATTATTCATGAGGGGACACCACCATACTCACCACAATCCAATGGGGTTGCTGAGAGAAAGAACCGTACTCTAACTGATTTGGTTAACACCATGTTAGAGACTTCGAGACTATCTAAGGAATGGTGGGGTGAGGCGATCTTGATAGCATGTCATGTCCTGAATAAAGTTCCCACAAAGAACAAAAAAATCACAACATTCGATGAATGGGAAAAGAGGAAATTAAATATCTCCTATTTGTGCACCTGGGGTTGTTTGGCCAAAGTGAATGTGCCAATTAACAAGAAGCGCAAATTAGGACCAAAAACTTTTAATTGTGTTTTCCTTGGGTATGCTTTTCACAGCATTGGATATAGGTTCTTAATTATAAACTCTGGAGTACCAAACATGTTGGTTGATACTATTATGGAGTCTACAGATGCTACGTTTTTTAGGACGAATTTCCCATGAAAGCTACACATGACACGTCTAATGGTGAACCAACGAAACCCCATGAGCATTTTATGTTGGTAGAACACAATAAGGAATCCCATATATATAATCCTGTGGAAGATGACAATGTATCAACTCGAAAGAGTAAGAGACCAAGGATTGCAAAGTCCTTAAGTGATGATTACATTGTATATCTTGTGGATGACACACCAAGTACCATTAAAGAGGCATATTCCTCTCCTAATGCTGACTTTTGGAAGGAAGCAATAGGGAGTGAGATGGATTCTATTATGTCTAATGAAACTTGGGAGGTCGTTGAGCATCCTTATGGGTGTAAGCCCATTGGGAGTAAATGAGTGTTCAAGAAAAAGTTTAGAACTGATGGTACTATTGAAAGGTACAAAGTGAGGCTTGTAATTAAAGGCTATTCACACAAGGAAGGTGAGGATTTCTTTGATACTTATTCACTTTTTCCCCGATTGACCACAATTTGTGTGCTACTTTCTCTGGTTGTCTCTCATGGTCTTCTCGTCCATCAAATGGATGTTAAGACAACATTCCTAAATGGAGAGCTAGATGAGGAAATCTACATGGAGCAACCAGCTGGGTTTGTAGCAAACGGTCAAGAAGGCATGGTGTGTAAGTTATTGAAATCTTTATATGGCCAAAAACAAGCACCTAAGCAATGGCATGAAAAGTTCGATAGAACTTTAACACTGCCGACTTTGTTGTGAACAAAGCAGACAAATATGTATATTATCGATATGGTGGGGGCGAAGGAGTAATTTTATGCCTATATGTTGATGACATTCTAATCTTGGGGACGAGTCTTGATGTGATTAAAGTGACAAAAGACTTTTTGTCTAATAATTTTGAAATGAAAGATTTGGGAAAAGCTGATGTTATTCTTAACATTAAGTTACTAAGAGAAGACGATGGTGAGATCACACTGGTGCAATCCCATTATGTGGAAAAGGTTTTGAGTCGCTTTGGTTATAGCGAATGTGAACCTGCTCCAACACCTTATGATCCTAGTAAGCTATTGAAGAAAAGTTGAAGGATAGCTAGGGATCAATTGAGATATTCCTAAATAATTGGTTCAGTCATGTACTTAGCTAGCGCTACGAGGCCTGACATCTCGTTTGCTGTGAGCAAACTTAGACAGTTTGTTTTAAATCCAGGAGATGATCACTGGCATGCTCTTGAGAGAGTTCTACGCTATCTAAAAGGTACTATGAGTTTGGGCATCCATTATACCAGGTACCCAACAGTACTGGAGGGTTATTGTGATGCAAATTAGATATCTGATGTTGATGAGATATATGTTACAAGTGCATATGTGTTTTCACTTGGAGGTGGCGTTGTTTCATGGAAGTCTTGCAAGCAGACCATCTTAACGAGGTCGACTATGGAAGCAGAACTCACAGCATTAGATACCGCTTCAGTTGAGTCTGAGTGGCTTCGTGAACTCCTTATGGATTTACCGGTGGTTGAAAAACCTGTGTCGACTATTTCTATGAACTATGATAATCAAGATAAAAAGTTCTAAGGATAATATAAAGTCGACAAGGCACATAAAGAGGCGTTTAAAATCTATCAGGAAATTGAGAAACTCTAGAATAATAGCGTTGGACTATGTCCATACGTCTAAAAATATGGCAGATCAATTTACTAAGGGACTATCATGTAGTGTGATAGATAGTGCATCGAGTGAAATGGGCCTATGATCCACCTAAAGTTTATCATAGTGGTAACATGTTCTATGTGATCAGAGATCCCGTGAATTAGAATGGTGAAACAAGCTAGTGGTAGACTGAGAGGAAAGGCCCTTAATAAGGTTCATTTCAGATGCACATCTTTTCTTACTGTAAGGTAGGTTGGTGTTTACACCTTAATATGTTCCAAGTGGCTTTATGAAGCAAAGATGTTGTCCTACAGAACATCTTTAGAGGAATATACATATATGGGTTAACTGCTAGTCACAATTTATGAGATCTGGGTGGTCTCTAGATACCCATGAAAGGCTATGGAGTTTGACTTATATGCTCCAACTAGAGGGAATGCGCTCGACAATCTAGTACTGGTAAAGAGTTTAGATGAAACTTATTCCACACAAAACTACCAATTCAAGGCCTAGTCCATTGTGCAGTTGTGGTCAAGTGCAGTCTAGATTCTAGGTGGATGTTCAAATTAACAGTCTCTATCGAAACACCAGTATATCAAACGTTTGAGATGATGAGAGCATTTTAGTGTGACTTAACATTTGGTGGGATTGTTGAATTAATGTGGGTCTAGCCCAAATTAATATTCAATAATAGTCAATGCTAAAGGCCACTTTAATGCTACGATGTACTAGTACTTTAGTACCATACCGGAAGTTTAAGGGTCAATTCAATCAACTTAATTAGGTGGACCATTGGTGCATCTATTGAGTGGCTTCGTGGCCGTGGTAGATCAGACCTTGGTCTGAGTAGTCCTTCCTAACGGTTACACATTTTGAGCTAGTAGCGGATGTCACTGATGGCATCAGTTTCTGGCTGGCTGTAACGGTAGCTCTGATGGCGACCGTTACTGTCTGTTGGTCTCCCTCTGTGCGTGTATATATACGGAGGAGGTGCGGCTGCTTCTGGTGTTGGACAGCACGGTACATACTCACTCTGCACCGAACAGTCTCGGACACGTTGCACACAGCCATTCTCGTCCCACCTTCTGCAAGCACAGAGTGTGGGAGAGGAGGCCTCTGAAATCATCGTCCGCAGAGCGACACGTTCACGGATGTGCGGGCGATTAGGTTTTTGGGAGCATACTCGCGACTGCTCGCTTTGTCCGCCTGACCAACGCTGATCAAGTTCTTCGTCGCCGGCGCCGTTCGGGGGACTGCACTGCGTACATCTGCCTGCATCGACTGCGTACGACTACATCGAACATACACACGATATGTCTCGTGTGAATGGAGCCACTGATGCTTTGAGCATCGGTCCCTCTGCATGGTACAATCTGTTCTTTGTATTTGTGCATATTTTTTTATTGTTTACTGCTTATGTAAGTAGTGATACACATATGCACATACATGTCGTCACATACATCACTGTGATTTTCTGGATTAAATTAAAACTGAAAATGACTATTTCTCTCACAGAACTAGTTAGTCCATGTTGGTGCATTAAACACTTAATCACGAAAACAGGTAAATGACTATCTAGTACATTTCCTTTAAGTCCCCCTCTCTCGTGACCCTGTCGTCCCCTTCTCTTCCTCTCACTCCCGCCGCTGCCGCCGCCATCGTCGACCCTTCCTCTCTTCTCGCCGGGAATTCTGTTGGGAAACGACTAGAAACAGGTCTAGACCTCCCTTATATTTTGTTGGGGATTTAGGAGAGGGACAGGTCTAACGCATACCCCCGGTCCACCGCCAAGGAGTATAACTACTGCCGTGTACAGTAACAGAGAATAACTTCGTTTTACCAAAACCGAAAAAACAGCCATAAGATCTATCTATCTATACCGACAGGAAAGGAAGCAAGCAAACAGAGGGAGATGCTGTGCGTGCTCCACCGAGTCACGCAAAGAGAAACACCGCATCATATGTACGCGCCCACAGGCCACATGCGCGACAGTCGACACACAGACATATACAGGACCACAGCAGGGGGGGAAACCCCCTTGGATCGGGAGAACCCCATGCATCATCACACCAGCCCCCGCCCCGCAACGGCGCCGACGCCGGCTCCGGCTCCAGACCCGGCCGGTTGGGGGATCATCGTGAGATCCCAGTAGTAGTAGCAGCAGCAGCTAGGCGATTGATCGGTGGGTCGGCGGCATGTCCGGATGCATGCATGGCTCGATCGATATGGTGATATGGATGGACCACGGGCCAGGCCACGGGGTCCCCCGGCCGGCCATTACGTGCCCTGTCGGAGCTGGATCGATCGCGTGGGCATGCAGCTGTGCGCGATCTCCAAACAAGACGCGCGCGAAGATGCCTGCCTCGCAGGCGCCGGTAGCTCTTGGACGGGGGCTCGATCGCCGTGCATGGTGGTGGTACATCGTGCGCGCGCGCGCGACGCGATGACGTGAGATCTCTGCCAGCTGCGCCGCGAGTCCAAGAGACCGCGAGCAGCTACGTGACTACGTGAGTGGCAACCGACCCATAGGTAGGCGATAGGGGATGCAGATGTCCTGCGCTGACTGAGTGACGGTACCACGACACGAGCAAAACTGCTGCAGCTTCAGAAGAACGCCAGAACGCATCATCTCGTACATATGGGCCGGTTTGGCAGTCTCGCTCATTGAGACGTACGTGCAGTAGTACATGTACATGGCTAAACGGGTGGCCCGCCTCGGCACTAGCACGATCAGACACGGTCTGTTTGGCCCGTTTAATAGCCGTGTCGTACCGGCACGGCACTAGTACCTAAGACCAGATCCAAGCACGGCACTAAGCCTTCTTAGCCGTGCTGTGCCGACACAGTGAGTCCGACCGGGCCGTAGTGCCAGGGCCGGCCCGAGCACTACGCCACAACAATACAGTTAAAGCATACTAAAATATATAATATTAAGTTGTTTAGTGCAACTTAATATGGAGGCCATTTTCTTACTAAGACAACTTATGGAGAGATTCAGAGAACAAAAGAAAGACCTGCATATGGTCTTCATAGACTTGGAGAAGGCTTATGACAAAGTACCTAGGAGTGTAATGTGGTGGGCCTTGGAAAAACACAAAGTAGCAACAAAGTACATTAATCTTATTAAAGATATGTACACTAATGTTGTGACAAGTGTCCGAACAAGTGATGGAGACACCGATGACTTTCCAATTAACATAGGACTACATCAAGGGTCGGCTTTGAGCCCTTATCTTTTCGCTTTGGTGATAGATGAGGTCACAAGGGACATACAAGGAGTTTTACCGTGGTGTATGCTTTTTGCCGATGATGTGGTACTTATTGAGGAGAGTAGGAGTGGTGTTTCTCAAAAGTTGGAATTGTGGAGGCAGACGCTGGAAGCAAAAGGTTTTAGGCTTAGTAGGTCTAAAACAGAGTATATGAAGTGTGATTTCAGTGCCATGGGGTATGAGGATGGCGATGTTAGTCTTGATGGGCAAGTGGTACCCAAGAAAGACACTTTTCGTTACTTAGGATCAATGCTTCAAAAGGAGGGAGACATCGATGAGGATGTCAGTCATAGAATTAAAGCCGGATGGTTGAAGTGGCGACAAGCTGCGGGTGTCTTATGCGACCACCGGGTGCCACGCAAACTAAAAGGCAAATTCTACAGGACAGCAATCCGGCCGGCTATGTTGTATGGAGCAGAATGTTGGCCCACTAAAAGACGACATGTCCAACAACTAAGTGTGGCAGAGATGCGTATGTTGCGCTGGATATGTGGCCACACAAGGAGAGATCGAGTCCGGAATGATGATATACGAGAGAGAGTAGGAGTGGCGCCAATTGAGGAGAAGCTTATGCAACATCGCTTGAGATGGTTTGGACATATCCAACGAAGACCTGAAGAGGCACCAGTGCATATCGGAATAATTAGGCGTCCCGAAAATGTGAAGAGAGGTAGAGGCCGACCAACTTTGACGTGGACAGAGGCTGTGAAGAGAGACCTGAAGGAGTGGAATATTGATAAAGAGCTCGCCGCAGATAGGAAGGGGTGGAAGTGTGCAATTCACGTGCCAGAACCCTGACTGATAGTTTCGCTTTTCCTCCTTAATCGTTTGACCTTTTCTTGTGTCCATTTTAGATCTTGCTGGTCCTTGTGGGTTTTATCTCTTTTATGTGTTTCCCCGTTTCGTTGTTTTCGGTTCTCCTTTGCCTTTGTTTCCCTTTTCTGTTCTTTGGGGGTTGAGCTCTGAGGTTTTCATACGGGGTTTCATCTCTAGCCTACCCCAACGTGCTTGGGACAAAAAGGCTTTGTTGTTGTTGTTGTTGTTGTTGTTGTAAGTTGTTTAGTGCAATGGCTGCCTTATTAAAAACGTATCTAGTTAAAAACTCACCCTTATGAGAAAACCCTAAATAGAAAAAAAAGTACAACCCACAACTTATTTAGTGTTCTTACATAGTTCTTACATATCACAGACAATGTTTAGAGTTTAGTTACAGACATATCAACTGAAATAAGATGAAACTAGCTAAATAAGATCAGTCTTCGACATGTAGTAGAGTAGATTAGGGTTTACGGTTCAAACACAAACCACAAGTAAAGGTCACAAATTAAGCACTTACCAGTGCCTAAACGTGCTTTTGAGATAATCGGGTCGTGCCTATGCCGGCCCACCGTGCTCGACACTCGGCCCAGGCACGGCATTAGCCATCGAGCCGTGCCGGCACGGTCCCGGCTCCAACCATATCGTGTCGTGCCCGGGCACTATAGGCCGTGCCGTGCTCCGGGCTGGCCCGATTAGCCTAGCACTATTGGCCATCTATATTGCATGTTATACATCGAGTAATAAAAAAATATAAAAGTGCACCGGCAGGCAGGCAGCACAGCGGGACGAAAGCATGGAGCGTGGCCAGTGAAAGGATCCCCCACGCACAGTGCGTATCTGCATCGACAAAGACGCGCAACGTCAACTCGTCCTTCCTCGCCAATCGCCGCCAGTCCAGGTGGTCCCTTCCCCGACCTGTGCTCGGCAAGCATGTCATCAGCACCAGGAGCAAAGCGCGCCGTCTCAGCTTTTGTTATTATCGGTGCTGTGTGCATCACGTGTAGAGGACGGGTTTACATTGAAATTCAACTTACACCTAGCCGGTCTACATTGAAGTTATATGATTTCAGATATACAACACTTAGATTTATATATATAGTATGTGACAGCTTTTTAGAAATATTCTCAAATTTTTATCACAACCTCTACATATGATAACATGACATATCGACAAGTTTCATTAGTTTCTGACTTTATTTGTGTTTTATGCAATTTTAAAACAACTGGATGACAAGTTCACGGTCTTGTTTCGTGAGCATGGTGCTCAAAAAACCGATCTGGTCCTGAAATGGGCCGTAACTTGTGCTAAATAACATGAACATCATTTTTGCATTCACGATTTTCCATCTTTCGAGTGACTTGCAGTTCAAGTCTGAATTATCCAAAGAAATTCAATTAAACGAACTAAATCTAATAGTTATAGCAAACACTTTGATAATTGTGTAAAAACTGAACATGTAGGTCTACATACTGTAGGAATACACCATAAAAAGTATGGTGGAAAAGATAAAAAAAATATACTCCGCCGAGTGTCAAAGGAAGACAGTCGGCAAAGAATGCTTTGTCGAATGTGTGCCGGGGGACACTCGGCAAATAAGTCAGTTTGTCGAGTGTCGCCTAAAGCACTCGGCAAAGAATATTTTAAAAAAATAAAAATCTTTGTCGAGTGTCGGATCGTGGGCACTCGACAAAGCTAATTTATGTAACCGCCGTCGTCCGCGCCCCAAAGCACACATTTCTCACTAGCGCTTTATAGCACCGCCGCCGTCCGCGCCCTGCCCTCGTGCGCCCGCACCGCCGCACCTGCAGGCTCCCGCGCCATCGTGCCCCGCCGACCCTGGTTTCCTCGCGCCGCTGAGTGCCTCGTCGACACCGGTAAATCACTTGGCCCTATTTGTTTCGTTGGAATTGAATTCCAATCTAATAATCATAATTTAGACACAAACTAATTAAGTAATATATTTGTATATGTAATCTATTGGTATATTATCCTAAATCATATGAGAGAGATAGATATACACTACACTTATGCTATAGAGAAACAAGTAGAAGAGTGTGCTATAAGTTGTACATTAGCAAAGTAGCATGTAACTACAGAATCAATTTGTGGTGTATAGTGTAAGGTTTGGAGGATGTCCTTGGTAATTGGAGCATGTCCTTGGTGGAGATCTAACTTTGACTATGATAGGGTTTTGCCGATTAGATATGGTTGTCGGTCATCGTGTCGTTTGTATATGTATGTGTCAGCCATCGTGCTATTAGTTTTATTTACAGGTTTTAGAAACCTCCCTGAGCGGAGGAGGTGCTGCCGAAATTTTTTGTTGATAGACTTGTGTTTATTTATTTGCAGAGGTCTTTTTAGCCGTTGCGGGTCTGCCTGCACTGCGTCGCGTCGCCACTGCACCGACCTGCCACAACCCCGCTAGGCTGACTCCACCGCCACTCTAGGTATAACCCAGTTAGGTGTCTCCCATTCGAAAGAGATACCACGTAGATATGTAGATCTTTGCATATCTACAAATGTATCTGTTTCAAATTGTCCATGTTATTTTACAGTCGCGATTGCGTAGATGGGGTTAGTTTCCATGGTCTACTCTGATCCGAGATAGAGTTTCGGTAGCATCTCCATGTCGTTCTCCGAACAGTACACTCTCCCTGCCAGGACAGAGAACAGCAGGGAGGTGCTGCCAAAATTTTGTCTCGGATCAGAGTAGAGCATCGAAACTAACCCCATCTACGCAACCGCTATGGGATTAGGACCTATCTTCACCTATTATAAGGTAGGAACGTAGTGTACATGCATTACATGTTTATATTACACTAGTCGGTGTTTTGGACCCGCGAGGACCCTCGACCGAATAGTGAATTTGTTGTTGCATGTCCCAGCCCAGATGGGTTGATGCAAGATGGAACACAAGCGGGGGGGAATGAGGCTTATATTATCGTGCACCGAGGTGCTCGTAGTAGGGGTTACAAGCGTCCCGAGAGAGCGAGAGCGAGAGCGAGAGAGAGAGTCCCTGCGTGCTGCCTGTCTCGTCTGCCCCACGTCCCTGCGTTCCCCTTGTTGACGTGTTGCGTCCACGTATCTCAACGTGCCTTAGGAAGGCCCTGGACATCCCCTTTTATAGATACAAGGAGATGCCCAGCTGTACAATGGGGGTGTAGCTATGTGCTAACGTGGCTGGCGGAGAAATGCCTTGAGCCCTGTATGGGTGCTAACGTGGCTGTCGAGGAAGTGCCTTGAGCCCTGTAGAAGCATAGCTGGTAGTGCGGCATGGATGCTGCTGATGTTCTCTTGCTTTCGTAGGAGGTTGAGAGCAATCCGACGTCATGGGCGCATGCGGGGAACCATCATTACCTGTTACCGGAGTAACCTTAGATGGGACACCGGCCTTGTTCCTTCATAGCCTGAGGCAGCTAGCTAGGAGTAGGGTAATGATGTATCCTTTGTAGCGTAGTCGGTCCGAGGCTGAGGTCGGGCGAGGCGGAGACTTCTCCTGAGGCCGAGGCCGAGGTCGGGCGAGGATGTGACTCCTCCCGAGGCCAAGGCCGAGGCCAGGGGTCGGGCGAGGCGGAGACCTTCTCCCGAGACCGAGGCTAAGGCCGAGGTGAAAGGGGAATGTGCCCCTGAGCCATTTCTAAGTATTTTGGTGATTGAGTGCCAACACAAGTGGACTTATGTTAATCTATGCAAAGTTATGGACAAAGTGCAAATCAAGTAAAAAGGTATGTTCTTAAGACTTAGTACATTGTTTTGGAGACTAATGATTTGTGTGTAAGTGCTGGAAACAGGAGAAATCAAGTTGGAAAAGAGATGGCTTTGTTCAGCCAAAGACAGCTCGATCTGGGTGCACCGGACTGTCCGGTGGTTCATCGGACAGTGTCCGGTGCGCCAGGCTGACTCTGGCGAACTAGCTGCTCTCGGGACTTCGACAGCGGCGTACGGCTATAAATCACCGGACTGTCCGGTGGTGCACCGGACTGTCCGGTGAGCCAACAGTCGGCCGGGCCAACGGTCGGCCGCGTAATCCGCGCGCGACGCGTGGCAGAGCCAACGGTCAGAAGGGGGCACCGGACTGTCCGATGCGCACCGAACAGTGTCCGGTGTGCCAACGGCTCCAAAGCGCCAACGGTCGGCTTCGCCAAAGAAGGAAAGAAATCCGCACCGGACAGTGTTCGGTGGTGCACCGGACTGTCCGGTGCGCCAGGCGACAGAAGGCAAGAATTGCCTTCTTCAAATGCTCTCAACGGCTCCTAGCTGCCTTGGGGCTATAAAAGGGACCCCTAGGCGCATGGAGGAGCACACCAAGCATTCCTTGAGCATTGTTGATCACTCACACTTCATTCTTGCGCACTTGTTCGACATTCTTAGTGATTTGAGCTTCGTTCTAGTGAGAACCTTGAGCTATTGTGTTGAGCTCAAGTCTTGATCTTGTGTGTGCGTATTTGCTGTGGTTCTGAGTGTGTTGCTTCCCTCCCTTACTCTAGTGCTTCATTTCGATTCTCATTGTAAGGGCGAGAGACTCCAAGTTGTGGAGATTCCTCGCAAACGGGAAAGAGTAAAGCAAAGAAGATCACCGTGGTATTCAAGTTGATCATTGGATCACTTGAGAGGAGTTGAGTGCAACTCTCGTCCGTTGGGACGCCACAACGTGGAGTAGGAAAGTTTTGTACTTGGCCGAACCACGGGATAAATCCTCGTGTCTCTTGTGTTTGTCCTTACTGTGTCTATTGTGGTTCACAAGAGCTCTCCTTTGATTCCATTGTGCTAACACCTAATCAAGTTTTGTTGGATTAAGTTTCAAGTTTTTACAGGATCACCTATTCACCCCCCTCTAGGTGCTCTCAATTGGTATCAGAGCAGTTCTCTTCAAGAAAGGGACTAATCGCCCGAAGAGATGGATCCTAGGGGCAAGGGGATGGTGGTCAATGATAAGGAGAAGGAGTCCTTCGTCAATGATCCAAAAGATGATAAGCCTACTGACTCGGGCTCAAGCCACAAAAGAAAAGACGGGAAGAAGAAGAAAACAAGGCGCATCAAGGAGATCGTCTACTACGACGACAGCGACGAGTCCTCTTCTTCCCAAAAGGACGATGACAACTACGAGAAAAAGAAAACGGTTAATTCAAACTTTTCTTTTGATTATTCTCGTATTCCGCAAAATGTAATGCTCATTTACTCTCCATTCCACTTGGTAAACCTCCTCACTTTGATGGAGAGGACTACGAATTTTGGAGTCACAAAATGCGTAGTCACTTGTTCTCTCTCCATCCAAGCATATGGGAGATAGTAGAGAATGGAATGCAATTTGATAGTAGTGATAGTCCCATGTTTATTAATGAGCAAATTCACAAAAATGCACAAGCTACTACTGTTCTTCTAGCTTCATTGTGTAGGGATGAATACCATAAGGTGAGCGGCTTGGATAACGCCAAAAAGATTTGGGACACCCTCAAAATCTCACATGAGGGGAATGACGTCACCATGCTCACCAAAATGGAGTTGGTGGAGGGCGAACTTGGGAGATTCGCAATGATCAGGGGCGAGGAACCAACCCAGACGTACAATCGGCTCAAGACCCTCGTCAACAAAATAAGGAGCTATGGAAGCACGTGATGGACGGACCACGACGTCGTTCGCCTAATGCTAAGGTCTTTTACTGTCCTTGATCCGCATCTTGTGAACAATATTCGTGAAAATCCTAGGTACACCAAGATGACGCCCGAGGAGATACTTGGAAAGTTCGTGAGCGGGCGGATGATGATCAAGGAGGCTAGATACGTTGATGATGCTTTGAATGGTCCAATCCACGAGCCTCAAACTGCTGCTCTCAAAGCAACGAGGAGCAAGGAGGCGCTACCTAGCAAGGTGGCACAAGTTGAGGCGGCAGGACTCAATGAGGAAGAGATGGCCCTCATCATCAAGCGCTTCAAGACGGCGCTAAGGGGTCGCAAGGAGCACCCCAACAAGACCAAAACGAAGGGGAAGCGCTCATGCTTCAAATGTGATAAGATTGGTCATTTTATCGCTAATTGTCCTGATAATGATAGTGACCAGGAACAAGGGAACAAGAGGGAAAAGAAGAAGGCTTACAAAAAAGCTAAGGGCGAGGCACACCTTGGAAAGGAGTGGGACTCGGATTGTTCGTCGTCCGACTCCGACAACGAAGGACTCGCCGCCACCGCCTTCAACAAAGCGTCCCTCTTCCCAAATGAGCATCACACCTGCCTCATGCCAAAGGAGAAGAAGGTAAACTCTCGAAAATCCACTTATGCTTCTTCTAGTGAGGATGAGTCTAGTGATGATGATGAAATAGACTATGCTAGTTTATTCAAGGGCCTAGATAGAACTAAGATTGATAAAATAAATGAATTGGTTGATGCTTTGAATGATAAGAATAGATTGTTAGAAAAGCAAGAAGATCTCTTATATGATGAGCATGATAAGTTTGTAGAGGCACAAAACTCCCTTGCGTTAGAAATTAAAAGAAATGAAATGCTCTCTTGTGAATTGTCTGCATGCCATGACCTTATTTCTAGCTTAAAGAGCATAAATGATGATTTGAATGCTAAGTTAGAAATAGCCAATAAAACAACATCTTGTGTAGAACATGTTGCAATTTGCAATAGGTGTAAAGATTTTAATATTGATGCTTGTAGTGAACACCTAGTTTTAATTTCTAAATTGAATGATGAAGTGGCTAGTCTTAATGCCCAACTTAAGACTAGCAAAAAT
The DNA here is from genome assembly GCF_902167145.1 of Zea mays. Classification (NCBI taxonomy): domain Eukaryota; kingdom Viridiplantae; phylum Streptophyta; class Magnoliopsida; order Poales; family Poaceae; genus Zea; species Zea mays. Next base: position 151,614,131 of record NC_050099.1, on the reverse strand, counting down.
GATTTTGATAAACTAAAATTTGCTAGGGATGCCTACACGGTTGGTAGACACCCCTCAATTAAGGATGGTCTTGGCTTCAAGAGGGAAGTCAAGAACTTAACAAGCCATAAGGCTTCCATCTCCATCAAGGAGAAAGGGAAGGCCCCTATGGCAAATAGTATTCAAAAGAACCATGCTTTCTTATACCATGATAGGAGATATTCTAGGAATATTCATCATGATAGGAGTTGCAATGATGTTGATTCACATGCTTATGATTCAAATGCAATGTTTGCTTCTAGTTCTTCTATGCATCATAGAAATTTGGCTAGGAAAAATGCTATGCCTAGAAGAAATATTGTTCATGTTCCTAGGAAAGTAATGAATGAACCTTCTACAATTTATTATGCTTTAAATGCTTCCTTTGCTATTTGTAGAAAGGATAGGAAGATAGTTGCTAGAAAATTAGGGGCAAAATGCAAGGGAGATAAAACTTGCATTTGGGTCCCTAAGGCTATTTGTACTAACCTTGTAGGACCCAACAAGAGTTGGGTACCTAAGACCCAAGCCTAAATTGCCTTGCAGGTTTATGCATCCGGGGGCTCAAGCTGGATTATCGACAGCGGATGCACAAACCACATGACAGGGGAAAAGAGGATGTTCTCTTCCTACGTCAAGAACAAGGATCCCCAAGATTCAATCATATTCGGTGATGGGAACCAAGGCAAGGTGAAAGGGTTAGGAAAAATTGCTATTTCATCCGAGCACTCTATTTCTAATGTGTTCTTAGTTGAGTCGCTTGGATATAACTTGTTGTCTGTGAGTCAACTTTGTAATATGGGATATAACTGTTTATACACAAATGTAGATGTGTCTGTCTTTAGAAGAAGTGATGGTTCATTAGCTTTTAAGGGTGAACTAGACGGCAAACTCTATTTAGTTGATTTTGCAAAAGAGGAGGTTGGTCTAGATGCATGCTTAATTGCTAAGACTAGCATGGGCTGGCTGTGGCATCGTCATTTAGCACATGTGGGGATGAAGAACCTTCACAAGCTTTTAAAGGGAGAACATGTAATAGGTCTAACAAATGTTACTTTCGAAAAAGATAGACCTTGTGCAGCTTGTCAAGCAGGTAAACAGGTGGGAAGCTCTCATCATGCCAAAAATGTGATGACAACATCAAGACCCCTGGAGCTACTTCATATGGACCTCTTCGGACCCGTCGCATATCTAAGCATAGGAGGAAGTAAGTATGGTCTTGTTGTAGTTGATGATTTTTCCCGCTTCACTTGGGTATTCTTTTTGCAGGATAAAACTGAAACTCAAGGGACCCTCAAGCGTTTCCTAAGGAGAGCTCAAAATGAGTTTGAGCTCAAGGTGAAAAAGATAAGGAGCGACAACGGGTCCGAGTTCAAGAACCTTCAAGCGGAGGAGTACCTTGAGGAGGAAGGAATCAAGCACGAGTTCTCCGCTCCCTACACACCTCAGCAAAACGGTGTGGTAGAGAGGAAGAACAGGACGCTCATAGACATGGCAAGGACAATGCTTGGAGAATTCAAGACACCCGAGCGGTTTTGGTCGGAAGCCGTGAACATGGCTTGCCACGCCATAAACCGGGTGTACCTTCATCGCCTCCTCAAGAAGACTTCGTATGAGCTTCTAACCGGTAACAAACCCAATGTATCTTACTTTCGTGTATTTGGGAGCAAATGTTATATTCTAGTAAAGAAAGGAAGTTCTAAGTTTGCTCCCAAAGCTGTAGAAGGGTTTTTGTTAGGTTATGACTCAAATACAAAGGCGTATAGGGTCTTCAACAAATCATCGGGTTTGGTTGAAGTCTCTAGCGACGTTGTATTTGATGAGAGTAATGGCTCTCCAAGAGAGCAAGTTGTTGATCTTGATGATGTAGATGAAGAAGACATTCCAACGGCCGCAATGCGCACCATGGCGATTGGAGATGTGAGGCCACTGGAACAAAAGGAGCAAGATCAACCTTCTTCCTCAACAATGGTGCATTCCCCAACTCAAGACGATGAACAGGTTCATCAAGAAGAGGCGTGTGATCAAGGGGGAGCACAAGATGTTCATGTGATAGAGGAAGAAGCGCAACCGGCACCTCCAACCCAAGTTCGAGCGACGATTCAAAGGAATCATCCCGTCGACCAAATATTGGGTGACATATGCAAGGGAGTAACTACTCGGTCTAGATTAGTTAATTTTTGTGAGCATTACTCCTTTGTTTCTTCTATTGAGCCTTTCAGGGTAGAAGAGGCCTTGCTAGATCCGGACTGGGTGTTGGCCATGCAAGAGGAGCTCAACAATTTCAAGAGAAATGAAGTTTGGACACTGGTGCCTCGTCCCAAGCAAAACGTTGTGGGAACCAAGTGGGTGTTCCGCAACAAACAAGATGAGCACGGAGTGGTGACAAGGAACAAGGCACGACTTGTGGCAAAAGGTTATGCCCAAGTCGTAGGTTTGGACTTTGAGGAGACTTTTGCTCCTGTGGCTAGGCTAGAGTCAATTCGCATATTGTTAGCCTATGCTACTCACCATTCTTTCAGGTTGTTCCAAATGGATGTGAAGAGCGCTTTCCTCAACAGGCCGATCAAGGAGGAGGTGTACGTGGAGCAACCCCTTAGCTTCGAGGATGAACGGTACCCCGACCACGTGTGTAAGCTCTCTAAGGCGCTCTATGGACTTAAGCAAGCCCCAAGAGCATGGTATGAATGCCTTAGAGACTTTTTAATTGCTAATGCTTTTAAGGTTGGGAAAGCCGATCCAACTCTATTTACTAAGACTTGTGATGGTGACCTTTTTGTGTGCCAAATTTATGTTGATAACATAATATTTGGTTCTACTAACCAAAAGTCTTGTGAAGAGTTTAGCAGGGTGATGACTCAAAAGTTTGAGATGTCGATGATGGGCGAGTTAAGCTATTTCCTTGGGTTCCAAGTGAAGCAACTCAAAGATGGAACCTTCATCTCCCAAACGAAGTACACGCAAGACTTGATCAAGCGGTTTGGGATGAAGGACGCCAAGCCCGCAAAGACTCCAATGGGAACCGACGAACACACTGACCTCAACAAAGGAGGTAAGTCCGTTGATCAAAAGGCATACCGGTCTATGATAGGGTCTTTACTTTATTTATGTGCTAGTAGACCAGATATTATGCTTAGCGTATGCATGTGTGCTAGATTTCAATCCGATCCAAGGGAGTGTCACTTAGTGGCTGTGAAGCGAATTCTTAGATATTTAGTCGCTACGCCTTGCTTCGGGATCTGGTATCCAAAGGGGTCTACCTTTGACTTGATTGGATATTCAGACTCCGACTATGCTGGATGTAAGGTCGATAGGAAGAGTACATCGGGGACGTGCCAATTCTTAGGAAGGTCCCTGGTGTCATGGAGTTCTAAGAAACAAACCTCCATTGCCCTATCCAGCGCTGAGGCCGAGTATATTGTCGCAGGACAGTGTTGCGCGCAACTACTTTGGATGAGGCAAACCCTCAGGGACTTTGGCTACAATCTGAGCAAAGTCCCACTCCTATGTGATAATGAGAGTGCTATCCGCATAGCGGATAATCCTGTTGAACACAGCCGCACAAAGCACATTGACATCCGGCATCACTTTTTGAGAGACCACCAGCAAAAGGGGGATATCGAAGTGTTTCATGTTAGCACCGAGAACCAGCTAGCCGATATCTTTACCAAGCCTCTAGATGAGTCGACCTTTTGCAGGCTGCGTAGTGAGCTAAATGTCTTAGATTCGCGGAACTTGGATTGATTTATAGCATACATGTGTTTTATGCCTTGATCATGTTAATGCATTTTGTTGTTTGTTTATGGTGCTCAAGTTGTACAAGCACTCCCCGGACCTCACAAGTCCATTTGCATGTGATGCTCATATTTAGGGGGAGTTGTGCTACAACTTGACCCTTTGAGACTAACTGTGTGCTTGAGTTTGCTTAATTTAGTCTCAAAGGAGGTTTGAAAGGGAAAAGGTGGACTTGGACCATGCAAGACTTCCACTGCACTCCGATGAAAGAGTAACTGATTTCGAGTTCATCTTTGTACTCTTATTGCCTTTTTACTCTTAGTTGAAGATTTTGGTGAGGCAATGGGGTTAAAGGGGTTTTGGTGCTTGATGCCAAAGGGGGAGAAAATAAGGCCAAAGCAAGAAATGGATCAGCTACCACTTGAGAATTTTGAAAAAGTAGAGTTAGAGTTTTTGTTTGTCAAAATACTCTTGTCTGTCTCTTATTGTCAAAAGTTGATCTTGTGGGGAGAATATTTGATTATGGGAAAAAGGGGGAGTTTTTGAATCAATTTCTCTTGAAATATCTCTCTTTATGTTTCAACAAGTGTGTTTGACTTAGAGATAGGAAATTGAGTTGATTTGCAAAAACAAACTAAGTGGTGGCAAAGAATGGTCCATATATGCCAAATTTGAACCAACACAATTTTGAGTTCTAATTTGTATTGATGTTGCACTTCCTTTATTTACTTTTTATTGTGTTGGCATAAATAACCAAAAAGGGGGAGATTGAAAGGGGAATTTGCCCCTGAGCCATTTCTAAGTATTTTGGTGATTGAGTGCCAACACAAGTGGACTTATGTTAATCTATGCAAAGTTATGGACAAAGTGCAAATCAAGTAAAAAGGTATGTTCTTAAGACTTAGTACATTGTTTTGGAGACTAATGATTTGTGTCTAAGTGCTGGAAACAGGAGAAATCAAGTTGGAAAAGAGATGGCTTTGTTCAGCCAAAGACAGCTCGGTCTGGGTGCACCGGACTGTCCGGTGGTGCACCGGACAGTGTCCGGTGCGCCAGGCTGACTCTGGCGAACTAGCTGCTCTCGGGACTTCGACGGCGGCGTACGGCTATAAATCACCGGACTGTCCGGTGGTGCACTGGACTGTCCGGTGAGCCAACAGTCGGCCGGGCCAACGGTTGGCCACGTAATCCGCGCGCGACGCGTGGCAGAGCCAACGATCAGAAGGGGGCACCGGACTGTCCGGTGCGCACCGGACAGTGTTTGGTGTGCCAACGGCTCCAAAGCGCCAACGGTCGGCTTCGCCAAAGAAGGAAAGAAATCCGCACTGGACAGTGTCCGGTGGTGCACCGGACTGTCCGGTGCGCCAGGCGACAGAAGGCAAGAATTGCCTTCTTGAAATGCTCTCAACGGCTCCTAGCTGCCTTGGGGCTATAAAAAGGACCCCTAGGCGCATGGAGGAGCACACCAAGCATTCCTTGAGCATTGTTGATCACTCACACTTCATTCTTGCGCACTTGTTCGACATTCTTAGTGATTTGAGCTTCGTTCTAGTGAGAACCTTGAGATATTGTGTTGAGCTCAAGTTTTGATCTTGTGTGTGCGTATTTGCTGTGGTTTTGAGTGTGTTGCTTCTCTCCCTTACTCTAGTGCTTCATTTTGATTCTCATTGTAAGGGCGAGAGACTCCAAGTTGTGGAGATTCCTCGCAAACGGGAAAGAGTAAAGCAAAGAAGATCACCGTGGTATTCAAGTTGATCATTGGATCACTTGAGAGGAGTTGAGTGCAACTCTCGTCCGTTGGGACGCCACAACGTGGAGTAGGCAAGTTTTGTACTTGGCCGAACCACGGGATAAATCCTCGTGTCTCTTGTGTTTGTCCTTACTGTGTCTATTGTGGTTCACAAGAGCTCTCCTTTGATTCCATTGTGCTAACACCTAATCAAGTTTTGTTGGATTAAGTTTCAAGTTTTTACAGGATCACCTATTCTCCCCCTCTAGGTGCTCTCACGAGGCCTGAGGTCGGGCGAGGCGGAGCTCCCTGTTGCGCCTGAGGCCGAACTCGTGGGAGATCGTGACTCAGTTTTACCCTGGTGGTTGGCACAGTAGCCGGAGCGGGGCGAACAGTGCTATTTTCCTGTCAGATCGGTCAGTAAAGGGGCGAAGTGACTGCGGTCACTTCGACCTTGCCGACTGAGGCACGCGTATCAGGATAAGGTGTCAGGCGATCCCCGCATTAAATGCGCATGCGATACGGTCGGTTTGTAAGGCGATCCGGCCGAGGTCGCTGCACGACAAAGTTTGCCCAAGCTGGGCTTCTGGCGAGCCGAGGGTGCGCCCACTGCCTGGGGAGGCCCTCGGGCGAGGCGTGAATCCGTCCGGGACTACTGTTCCTGCCCGAGGCCGAGGCTGGGCTCGGGTGAGGTCGCGTCCCTTGGTAGACGAGGCCCTGACTTGAGTCATGCTTATCAGCCTTTGCAGTTTGTTCTGAAGATGTGTTTCAGCCGTGTTTAGGAGCATTGGGGGTACCCCTAATTACGGTACCCGACAGTAGCCCCCGAGCCTCGAAGGGAGTGCGGGCACTCGCTTGGAGGTTCTATCGGATTTTTGCAAGGGGACCGGCCCTTCTCGGTCGTGTTTGGTTCCGATGGGTGTGCGCGAGCGCACCCGTCGGGTGTAGCCCCCGAGGCCTCGGAGGAGTGGTTTGACCCCTCTGAGGTCTTAATTCTTTTTTGTGATGCCTCGGTCGGCCTTGTTGTTCCCTCATGCGGCCTAGCCGTAGCCCGGGTGCACGGTCAGGCTCTGAGTTTTCACGCTAGTTTGTTGACGTGGTCAACGGTTCGGCCGTAGCCTGGTGCGAGAGCCGCCCCCGAGCCTCTGCATGGAGCGAGAGGACGATCAAGGACCGTCTCGACTTTTATTGTACGCCCCTTCGTCGCCTCTTCGCAAGGAGGATGGGGGGGAAAGCGCCATGTTACCCTCGGAGGGCACCGAACATGGTGTTTCCAGTGAGTTGCTAGCGGGTGATCCGAGTGGGCGCCCGAGCCCCGTTCGATAAGGGTCGGCTAGTGGCCCAGAGGCGCGCTCCAAAAGTACCTGTGGGTGATTTGCTGCACACGGACCCATTCGATAGGGCCCGAGGGCTCGGTGCCTCCCTCCGGTGGGATTCCATTACAAAATCGTTCCCGCTGGTCTCGGAAATGTCCTAGGGTACCTCGGGAGTGTAGCCCGAGCCTCGACCATGTAACAGACGTACCCAAGGTCATCCCTGACTCTGCATGCTCTAGGGCGGCTGTCGAGCCCTTTCGAGGGGCCAGCCTTTGAACCCCTGATCAGTAGAGGGCTCGAAGCCCGAGTACTCTGGGGCGGTTGCCGAACCCCAGAGGGCGCAACCTTCGAACCCCTGATCAGTAGGAGGGCTCGGGGCCCGTTTCCTTCAATGAGAAGGATCCTTTTCGGAATATCCCCTTTCCCGGTCCCTGTGGCAAGAGAGAGAGAGAGAGGAAAAGGATATGAATTTAAATAATGTGGCGCACCTTTTTTGACGCGGTCATCATGACGGAGGTGAAACGGTGCCCGCTTCTCCTGCCGGAGGTGTCGCTTGCCCTGCCAAGGAGTTAATGCGACGGGACGGGCGATTCGCGGGGCGTCTGTTGCGCGTGTGCGAGTCATTCGAGGAACGGAAAAAAACCGTTTCACCTTCGAGTTTGAATTTCACGACGGGTTCGGGCGAAGTTTTGGGTGGATTTCGCCCGGGCCTTTATATACCAGACAGAGGGGCCGATGGTGGTTCTTTACCCTGCCATTTGCGCTTGCCTTCTGCTTTGGTTTCCGCAACCTAAGAGAATACCCAGAGGAAAGAAAACTGCGCACCTCATTCCCTCCGCCTCCACCACCTCCGTTCGGCGATGGCTGACAAGGTGACCGTCGTTCCGCCGCTCGACCCGTGGCCTTTCTCCACCGTTGCTGTGGAGGATCTGGAGGCCCTTGTTGCCGATGGTTTGCTCCGTCCTCTCTCCGGTGGGCCGCAGCCGGAGTGGATGGCCCCCGCGAGCGAGGTCGACCCGACTCCGCCGGGGTATGTGGTCAGTTTCATCCCCTTCCATGAGCGAGGGTTTGGAGTGCCAGCGAGCCGCTTCATGCGGGCGCTCCTGCACCACTACGGGGTGGAGCTACATAACTTCAACCCCAACTCTATCGCGCAAGCGGCCATCTTCGCGGCGGTTTGTGAGGGTTTTTTGGGGATTGACCCTCACTGGGATCTGTGGACCCATCTCTTCTCCACGGAGTTCTTCGCCGCGACGACGGAGGCGAAGAAGGTCCATACGGCGGTGCGGGTCGGTGGCTGCACCCTCCAGCTGAGGCCGGGGCGCGCGCAGCAGTACATCCCGGCCTCCCTTGTGTCTTCGAACAAGGGGTGGCAGAACCGGTGGTTTTATCTCTGGAACGATGGCGGGATGCTTCCGCCGTTTTCTCAACGAGTGGTGACCGCCGCCGTCATTAACTGGCGCTGAGGGGCCACACGCGAGAACCAGGAGAAGCCCCAGCCTATTCTGCAGGCCTTGTAGAAGTTACGAGATGCGGGCCTCACCGCTACGGGGGTCGTCGCCACTATCCATCGTCGGAGGGTGCTCCCTTTGGTAGAGCGGCGGTTGCGGCTCGCGGAGATGAAGTCGGGGGTCGATTCGGAGGGCTCGCGGATGTCCTCGACCTCCCTCTCCACCGACGACCTCCTCAAGCGGGTAGCAAGTACGGTAGGGAGGCCGGATGCTGGCGCCCTTAGCCATCCCGCGATGCATCCCGACCGTGGGTATGTGTCCCTGGTAAGTGTCTGATCCTCCTTCTGTTTTGCGTCGAGTTCTCTACGCCTTTAATTCTTACTGTTGGGATTTTTGTTCGTCCCCAGGGGTTGAGGATTTATAAACCCGTCCGGCCGCCGGTCCCGGAGGACGCGGCAGACCGAGCCGCGTGGAGGCTTGCCGTGGAGAAGGAGAAGGAGAAGAAGGACACGGAAAAGGCCCGAGCTCGTGAGAGGATGCTAGCTCGGGAAGCCTTGGAGAAGCGTCATCGGAGGCAGGCGAGGGATGGGCTCCCGAGGGAGTCGTCGCCGGAGACGCCTGACGACGACGATGATGATGATGATGATGATGATGATGACGACGAAGACGACGACATGGCGGCCCGACTTGGCCTCAGCCCGGACCCGAGGCTGGGCCAGGGGTCGCCGAGCCAGCCTCCAAGTGGGCTGGCACCATCAGTGCCTGGGGCCGGGACACCAAGGTCCCAACCCGAGGAGCGGAGGCAGGCCGAGGGGGTACTTGACCCCTTGGCCGAGACAATTGTTGTGACTGCGGGGGGTCAGGCCGATCCGCCTGTTCCCCAAGAGCAAGTGCCCACGCTGGCTGCCCAGGAGGCAGGTCCCTCGACCGTCGTGACGACGCCTGGGAAGGCCGCTCCCTCGGCGCCTCGGGCGTCCAAGGCGGAAACGGTGCCAAAGCCGGTGGCGGGGCAACCCTCGGCAGCGCCTACGGGGATAGGGGCCCGAGGGGCCTCCCCACAGGCACGATTGGCCTTGCCTCGGAGCGGGTAAGTATCTGAGGATACCTCTATTTTGGTTCTTTCATTGTGTGCCTTGAACTTGCTCTCTCTTTCTTTCAGCAAGCGGAGGTAGGGCTTGGCTGGTCTGGCCCCCACGAAGGCCCTTAAGACGAAGCCGGCTTCGGCGGCCGGTGCTGTGGCGCGCCATGTCGGTTGGTTAGCCTCCGCGCAAGGCGCCCTCCAGCGGGGGGGCCCAGGCGGCACGAGTTGCCATGGGGCAAGCTTCCCTGGCTGACCCCCTGTTGGAGCGGCCATCACACCAGGGGAGGCTGCTGATGCAACCCCAAGCCCGCCTGACTTGTTGTCGGCGCCAGCATCGACCCCCACCGGGGCTGTCGCTGATTCGCCCGCGGAGCCGCCCGTTGCTGCCGACGTCGGGATGGTTGAGGTGCCGCCACTCGTGGTCATCCCCGACCTCCCCGTTCTCGGCCACGAGGAGAGGGCGGCCGTCGTTGCTGAGGCTGGTGATCAGAGGCCCGCCACCTTAGCCGAGGAGAGGCCCAGTACCTCGACGACGGTGGTACCCGATGCGTCGGCTGAAGAGGGACCCGACGCCTCGGTGGACGGGCGTGCCGAACCGTGGCCTGTTCTGGGGAGCAGTGACCTTATCCCTACATAGCCCTATCCCAATGAGTGGCGTGGACAGCCGCTCCGGTTCTGGGGCCGCGGCACCTCGGAGCCCCTCCTCTTCCTCAACGACGAGTTGGAGGAGAGGGCTCGGGATAGTTTCTGTGAGTACACCGAGGCGGCGATGAGGTCGCTTCGGTCGACTATGGAAACCCTTTCCAGGGACGTTCCCAGGGTTTTCCAGGTAAGGATTTAGACGTACACCTCGCGTGACCGGAGCATTCTTTGTGACATCTTGTTTTCCTTCCTCAGGAGCTTGCGGACATGAGCACCGCCAAGTCGCTGTTCATCTGCCGCGAGAGCGACGTCTGGGATTTGCTGCAGTCCTAGTGGGTCGCGCTTACCGAGGCCAATGAGCACCTCGCCCAACGGAGCGCCGAGGTGGCGGACCTTCGGCTGCTCTACGATGAGCTGAAGTCTGAGGTGGCGCGGACAGAGGTGGCGTCAACGCGAGCAGAGGCTTCATCGGCTTGGGAGCAGGTGGCTTGCCAGGCCGAGGAGATGCGGCAGTGGCAGCTGGAGCTTGGCCAGGCTATCAGTGAGCGAGACCAATCTCGGAGCCAAGCTGCCGAGGCCGTGAGCCGGGTTGAGGCCCTTATGGGTCAGTTGGCTGAGGCTACGGAGCGGCTAGCCAAGGCGTCCGCTCGGGCCGGGACCCTTGCGGAGAGCCTGGCCGAGGCTGTCGGGTCTGCCCAGTCCGCATAAGCCGAGGCCTCGCAGCAGCGTGCCCGGGCCGAAGGTATGTTTTGCCCGCTTTGTGACTTTGTTTATGTCCCCATTCTTCTCCTCGTGTCTGAAGAATGTTGTCCTGCTGTCTGTAGGGTTCGAGACGGCTCTTAACGAGGTCGTCAAGAACTGCAAGGCGCTTGCCGAGACGGCTGAGCAGAAGGAGGCCGAGCGTATGGCCATGTCCGAGGCTATCTCAGCGCTTTGCCAGACCTTTGGCCTTGACGGCGTCCCCTCGGGTAGCTCCCCCCAGAGTCACCTACGGGCCTTGGGCAGCAAGTGCACAGCAGACTCCGTGGGGCGCTGCACCACGGCGTCAGGCGGGCCTTCGCCGTGCTCGCTTCTCACTACGATGTGGATCTGGAGCGAGTCAGCGAGGGGTACTGCTTACCCGATGAAGAGGAGGCTGCCTTAGTCGAGGTCCAGAGGCTTGACGCGGCTGTCGAGGGCCCAAGCGCGGCGCTGGCTTCCTCCTTTGAGGTGGAGGTCCTTCCGCCCGTGTCGCCGTCAGAGGCCTTGCCAGATTCTGCCGAGGGTGGAAACGACGCCGAGGGTGTCGCTCCTCCCCCTGCCGATGTCTGAGCCTGCAAGAACAGTTTGTTCTAAGTATGCGCATGTTTTTTGTGGCCGCTGAGGCCAAAACATTTTAATTGTTGAATTATAAAGTTGTGTTTTCTTTCCTCTCGTTTCGAGCGTTAAGACTTGTTCGGTAGCAGAATCCCTTGTCCGAGTGTGAGTTACTTCTCACGGAAGGTGATGAGTGAGGTATCTGTATCCCAGAGGCGTAGGAGTCCCTCGGCTCGGTCGGCCTTGCCTCTTACGTGTTCTCTCGTCGTTTTTAGGATTCCGTTATCGATATAGTCGGACAGCACGAAAGTCGTTTTGGTAGAAAGGTTTTCGAGCGTTAGGACTTGTTCGGTAGCAGAATCGCTTATCCGAGCGTGAGTTACTTTTCGCGGAAGGTGATGAGTGAGGTATCCGTATCCCAGAGGTGTAGGAGTCCCTCGGCTCGGTCGGCCTTGCCATTCAAGGTCTCTCTCGCTCGTCTTTAGGGTTCTGTTATCGACGCAGTCGAAAAGCACGAAAGACGTTCTAGTAAAAGACTTTTCCGAGGAAAATTTTGACGCAGAGGGGGTTCCCCCCTTCTAGCCCCCGAGGGAGGGTCGGGCTTTGCCGAGGCAAGGCTGATCCTTCCTTGATGGTTAGACTTTATTTACGCATGTAAAGAAAAGCAAGATACATGAACGACTTGAAACATTTTACGGGTAAAAGCGACGTAGCTGTTGGATGTTCCAAGCGTTGCTATAGACCTCGCCTTGATCGTTGGCCAGCTTGTATGTCTCAGGCTTCAAAATCTTAGCGATGATGAACGGCCCTTCCCAGTGAGGAGTAAGCTTGTGGCGTCCTCGGGCGTCTTGTTGCAGCCGAAGTACCAAGTCTCCCACTTGGAAGCCTCGGGGCCGAACCCTTCGGGCGTGGTAGCGTCGCAGAGACTGTTGATACTGCACCGAGTGTAGTAAGGCCACGTCCCGAGCCTCTTCCAGCTGGTCCAACGAATCTTCTCGGCTGGTCTGGTTGCTTTGGTCGTCGTAAGCCTTTGTCCTCGGGGAACCATATTCTAAGTCCGTGGGTAGGATGGCCTCGGCCCCATAGACTAAAAAGAACAGCGAGAAACCCGTGGCCCGGCTCGGCGTCGTCCTCAGACTCCAAACCACTGAGGGTAGTTCTTTTATCCACCGCTTGCCGAACTTGTTGAGGTCGTTGTAGATCCTCGGTTTTAGTCCCTGCAAAATCATACCGTTGCCGCGCTCCACCTGTCCATTTGTCATTGGGTGAGCTACGGCGGCCCAGTCCACACGGGTGTGGTGGTCTTCGCAGAAGTCCAGGAACTTCTTCCTAGTGAACTGCATGCCATTGTCGGTGATGATGGAGTTTGGGACCCCAAAGCGATGGATGATGTTCGTAAAGAACGCCACCGCTTGCTCGAACCCGATGCTGGTTAAGGGTCGGACCTCGATCCACTTGGAGAATTTGTCGATGGCGACCAGCAGGTGCTTGAAGCCCCTAGGTGCCTTCTGCAAGGGACCGACAAGGTCCAGACCCCATACGGCAAATGGCTAAGTGATGGGTATTGTTTGTAGGGTCTGAGCGGGCAGGTGCGTCTGTCTCGCGTAGAATTGACACCCTCGGCAGGAGTGTACAATCCTAGTGGCGTCGGCCACCGCGGTCAGCTAGTAGAAACCTTGTCGGAAAGCGTTTCCCACGAGGGTCCGAGGTGCTGCATGGTGACCGCAAGCCCCCAAGTGTATTTCTTGTAACAGCTCTTGTCCTTGGGCGACGGATATGCATCGTTGGAGAATGCCTGAGGGGTTGCGGTGGTACAACTCTTTTTCATCACCCAGTAAAACGAATGACTTGGCGCGCCGAGCCAGCCGCCGAGCTTCGGCCTTATCGAGGGGCAGCTCTCCTCGGAGGAGATATTGCAGGTACGGGGTTTGCCAGTTTTGGTTTGGCGCAACCCCATTCCGCTCTCCCTCGATGCGCAAGGCCTCACCCTCGGCGGCCGAGGGTACCTCGGGCTAGGCCAAGGTCTCGTCGGGTTCGGGCGCGTCATCGAGTTTGACGGATGGTTGATATATGTCCCTGGAGAAGACGTCCGGGGGAACCGTCGTCCGCCCCGAGGCTATTTTTGCCAGCTCATCGACGGTCTCGTTGTACCGTCTAGCAACATGGTTGAGCTCCAGCTCGTAGAACTTATCTTCCAAGCACCGAACTTCGTCGCAATAGACCTCCATTTTTGATCGTGGCAGTGGGAGTTCTTCATGACTTGGTCAATGACAAGCTGCGAGTCGCCCCGAGCATCGAGGCGCCGAACCCCTAGCTCGACGGTGATGCGCAACCCATTGACCAAAGCCTCGTACTCGGCCACGTTGTTTGACGCCGGAAAATGGAGGCGCAGCACGTAGCGCACATGTTTCCCGAGGGGTGAGATGAGAAGCAAGCCAGCACATGTTCCTGTTTTCATCAGCGACCCATCGAAGTACATGGTCCAAAGTTCGGGCTGGATTGGAGCTGTCGGCAATTGGGTGTCGACCCATTCAGCCAGAAAGTCTGCCAAGACTTGAGATTTTATGGCCTTCCGAGGGGCGAATGAAAGTGTTTCGCCCATGAGCTCCACTACCCATTTTGCTATCCTACCCGAGGCCTCTCGGCACTGGATGATCTCTCCCAGGGGGAAGGTTGACACCACAGTCACCGGATGAGACTCGAAGTAGTGTCGCAACTTTCGCCGTGTCAGAATTACTGCGTACAGTAGCTTCTGGATTTATGGGTAGCGGATCTTGGTCTCGGATAGCACCTCGCTGATGAAATAGACCGGCCTCTGGACGAGCAGCGCATGCCCTTCTTCTCATCTCTCGACTACGATTGCGGCGCTAACCACCTGAGTGGTTGCGGCTACGTAGATCAAGAGGGTTTCTCCCGCAGCGGGGGGCACCAAGATGGGCGCATTGGTAAGGAGTGCCTTTAAGTTTCCGAGGGCTTCCTCGGCCTCAGGGGTCCAAGTGAAGCGCTCGGCCTTCCTCAAGAGGCGGTACAAGGGCAATCCCTTCTTGCCGAGGCGCGAGATGAAGCGGCTCAGAGCCACAAGGCATCCCATGACCCTTTGTACTCCTTTTAAATCTTTGATGGGTCCCATGTTGGTGATGGCCACGATTTTTTCTGGGTTGGCCTCGATGCCTCGCTCGGAGACGATGAACCCTAGGAGCATGCCTCGGGGGACTCCGAAGACACACTTCTCGGGATTGAGTTTCACGCCCTTTGCACGCAGGCACCCGAAAGTCACTTCGAGGTCAGAGAGGAGGTCGGAGGCTTTCCTTGTCTTGACAACGATGTCATCGACATAAGCCTCGACCGTTCTGTCGATGTGTTCTCCGAACACGTGGTTCATGCACCTTTGGTAGGTTGCACCTGCATTCCTCAACCCAAATGGCATAGTAGTGTAACAATACATGCCAAAGAGTGTGATGAAAGAAGTCACGAGCTGGTCGGATTCTTTCATCTTGATTTGGTGATAGCCTGGATAGGCATCGAGGAAAGACAGGGTTTCGCACCCAGCAGTTGAGTCCACAATTTGATCGATGCGAGGCAGAGGGTAGGGAACCTTTGGACATGCTTTGTTTAAACCAGTGTAGTCTACGCACATCCTCCATTTCCCACCTTTTTTTCTTTACAAGCACAGGGTTAGCTAACCATTCTAGATGGAATACCTCTTTGATGAACCCCGCAGCCATCAGCTTGTGGATCTCCTCACCTATGGCCCTGCGCTTTTCTTCATCAAAATGGCGCAGGTGCTGTTTCATGGGTCGGGTGCCGGCTCGGATGTCCAGTGAGTGCTAAGTGACATCCCTCGGTATGCCTGGCATGTCCGAGGGACTCCACGCAAAAATTTTGGCATTTGCGCGGAGAAAGTCGACGAGCACTGCTTCCTATTTTGGGTCGAGCTCGGAGCTGATCCTGACCTTCTTGTCAGCGTCGTTGCTGGGGTCGAGGGCGACGGACTTGACCACCTCGGCCGGTTCGAAGTTGCCAGTGCGGCGCTTCGCATCAGGCGCCTCCTTGGAGAGGCAATCCAGGTCGGCGATGAGGGCCTCGAACTCGGTGATGGCCTCAGCGTACTCCACGCATTCCACGTCGCACTCGTAAGCGTGGCGGTACGTGGATCCGATGGTGATGGTCCCGTTGGGGCCTGGCATCTTGAGCTTGAGGTACGTGTAGTTGGGGACGGCCATGAACTTGGCGTAACACGGTCTTCCCAACACCGCGTGGTAGGTCCCTCGGAACCCGACCACCTCGAACGTGAGGGTTTCCTTTCGGAAGTTGGAGGGAGTTCTGAAGTAGACGGGCAAATCAAGTTGCCCAAGGGGCAGGACGCGCTTACCGGGGATGATCCCGTGGAAGGGTGCTGCACCGGCCCGGATCATGGACAGATCTATCCCCAAGAGCCCTAGGGTCTCGGCATAGATGATGTTGAGGCTGCTGCCTCCGTCTATGAGGACCTTGGTGAGCCTAGCATTGCCGATGACAGGATCGACAACGAGCGGGTACCTTCCCGGGCTCGGCATGCAGTCGGGGTGGTCGCCTTGGTTGAAGGTGATGGGCTTGTTGGACCAGTCTAGGTAGATCGGCGCCGCTACCTTCACCGAGCAGACCTCCCGACACTCCTGCTTGCGGTGCCGAGCCGAGGCGTTCGCCACATGCCCACCGTAGATCATGAAGCAGCCGTGGACCTCCGGGAACTCCTCTTCCTTATCGCCCCCTTCTTGTTGTTGCCTTGGTCCTTGCCACCTTCTGCCGAGGGTCCAGCATTGTTGAAGTAACGCCGGAGCATGTCGCACTCCTCAAGGGTGTGCTTGACGTGACCCCTGTGATAAGGGCACGACTCCTTGAGCATCTTGTCGAACGTGTTGGCCCCTCCGGGAGGTTTCCGAGGGTTCCTGTGCTCGACAGCAGCGACGAGATCCACGTCAGCGGCGTCGTGTTTCGCCTGCGTCTTCTTCTTGGCCTTCTTCTTCGTGCCTCACTGGACGGACGCCTTGGGGGCGTCTTCCTTTGGTCTTCCCTGAGGCTGCTTGTCCTTCCGGAAGATGGCTTCGACCGCCTCCTGACCAGAGGCAAACTTGGTGGCTATGTCCATCAATTCGCTTGCCTTGGTGGGAGTCTTGCGCCCCAGTTTGCTCACCAGGTCTCGCAAGTGGTGCCAGCGAGGAATGCCCCGATGACGTCCGAGTCGGTGATGTTGGGCAGCTCGGTGCGCTACTTCAAAAATCGCTGGATGTACTCTCGTAGGGATTCCCCTGGCTACTGGCGGTAGCTTCGGAGATCCCGTGAGTTCCCAGGGCGTACGTACGTACCTTAGAAGTTTCCCGCGAAGGCCTTGTCCAGGTCGTCCCAGTCGGAGATCTACGTAGGGGGCATATGCTCTAGCCATGCCCGGACAGCGTCGGAGAGGAAAAGGGGGGAGGTTGCGGATGATGAGGTTGTCGTCGTCTGTCCCTCCCAGCTGGCATGCCAGCCAGTAGTCCGCAAGCCACAACTCCGGCCTTGTCTCCCCTGAGTACTTGGTGATGGTAGTCGGGGCTCGGAACCAGGCCAGGAACGGCGCCCGTCGTATGGCCCGGCTGAAGACTCGCGGACCTGGTGGCTCGGGCAAGGGGCTCCGATCCTCCTCACTGTCGTAGTGGCCTCCGCACCTGGGGTGGTAGCCTCGGTGCACCCTTTCCTCGAGGCGGGCTCAACGGTCACGGCGGTGCTGCTTGTCGTCGAGGCGATCCGAGGCCGCAGGCGTCCCGTCCCGTGTGTGCTCAGTGCGGACCGAGGCCTCCCGCATGAGTCGGGAGGACGTTGCGCGATGCTCCGAGGGGCACCCTCGCCTTCGGGAGGCGGAGCTCTCGGCTTGTCGGACTGTGGCATCTTCTAGGAGATTCTTGAGTTCGCCCTGGATACGCCGCCCCTCGGTGGTGGATGGCTCCGGCATCGTTCGGAGTAGCATCGCCGCTGCAGCTAGGTTCTGGCCGGCCCCGCTGAAGGCCGGGGGCAGCCCTGCCCTGGCATCATCAACGATACGACGCTGGATGTCTCGGGCTCGATGACGCGCTCCTTCGGCGAGTGCCTTGCCTGCCCATTCCTGCTCGATGTTCTACCGGAGCTGCACGAGCCGCCCTGCTTCTTCGTCGAGCTTGGCCTGCACCTCACGAAGTTGCTCAAGCTGTGTGTCCTGACCCCCCCGCAGGGACTGGGACCATGGCTAGCTCCCGCGGGATCTCAACGCGAGACGCAGGCACAGGGGCGTCGTCATCTTCTGGCATGCCGAGGTGGTTGTCTTCGCCATGATCCCCCTGGTCGATGTGGAAACACTCGCGACTTGGGTCGTAACCCTCGTCGTCGAGGCTGTGGTCATCGTCGGAGCAGGCGGAGAGGCAGTAGTCACATGCGGACATGAAGTCTCGCATGGCACTAGGATCACGAAGTCCGGAGAAATCCCAACCAAAGTCGGGGTCGTCTTCTTCCTTGAAACCCGTGGGTTCGGAGGTTGAGACGGTCGTCAGTCGGTCCCAAGTTGACCACATATGGTATCCTGGAAGGTCAGGATATGCCCTTGCGAAAGCGCTCACCGAAGCGGGGTCGCTTGGTGGATCGAAGCAGAATCTAAAAGGGACAGGGTGGAAAACGGACGGTACCTTTTGGTCGATGGACAGTGGTGAAGTCACGTCAGGGACGGAATGCACCGTTATCTCAGGTACGAGGCTAACGCCCAGCAAGTCCCTCGTGAGGGTGCTGGCGTCATCAGTCCGCTTGTGGTTGGCACGTTGCGGGGAAGCGACACCCGTCGTTGTCTTAGGTGCGAGGACAACACCCGACATGTCCCCCGCAGGGGTGCCGGCATCGTCGACTCGCTCTGGTGCCACCTCCTACATGGCCACGGTTGCCCTGTCTCCTCCTCCTCCGGTGAGGAGGATGGCAGGACAAACCCGGGTGTTCCTCTTCTGCCACGGGGGGAAGTCGTCGTTGAGTTCGCCGCCGCCGGGCGAGCCGATGACCGTCGTTGCTGTCGCGCTGCGAGGGGAGGAGTACCATGTCGTAGCTGCTGTCGCAGGACATGAACTCAAGACTCTCGAAGCGGAGCACCGTCCTCGGCTGAAGAGGATACTGAAGGCTACCCATCTGGAACTCAACGGGAAAGTATTCGTTAACACGCAGCGAGCCCCTACCTGGCGCGCCAACTGTCAGTGTTTTGAACCTGCGAGGACCCTAGACCGACTAGTGAATTTGTTGCTGCGTGTCCCTGCCCAGATGGGTTGATGCAAGATGGAACACAAGCGGGGGGAATGAGGCTTATATTATCTTGCACCGGGGTGCTCGTAGTAGGGGTTACAAGTGTCACGAGAGAGCGAGGGCGAGAGCAAGAGAGAGAGAGTCCCTGCGTGCTACCTGTCTCGTCTGCCTCGCGTCCCTGCGTTCCCCTTGTTGACGTGTTGCATCCACGTATCTCAACGTGCCTTAGGAAGGCCCTAGACATCCCCTTTTATAGATACAAGGAGATGTCCAGCTGTACAATGGGGGTGCAGCTATGTGCTAACATGGCTGGCGGAGAAGCGCCTTGAGCCCTGTACGGGTGCTAACATGGCTGTCGGGGAAGTGCCTTGAGCCCTGTAGAAGCATAGCTGGCAGTGCGGCATGGATGCTGCTGACATTCCCTTGCTTCCGTAGGAGGTTGAGAGCAATCCGACGTCATGGGCGCATGCGGGGAACCATCATTACCTGTTACCGGAGTAACCTTAGATGGGACACCGGTCTTGTTCCTTCATAGCCTGAGGCAGCTAGCTAGGAGTAGGGTAATGATGTATCCTCTGTAGCGTAGTAGGTCCGAGGCTGAGGTCGGGCGATGCGGAGACTTCTCCTGAGGCCGAGGCCGAGGTCGGGCGAGGATGTGACTCCTCCCGAGGCCGAGGCCGAGGCCGAGGCTAGGGGTCGGGCGAGGCGGAGACCTTCTCCCGAGACCGAGGCGGAGCTCCCTGTTGTGCCCGAGGTCGAACTCGTGGGAGATCGTGACTCAGTTTTACCCTGGTGGTTGGCACAGTAGCCGGAGCGGGGCAAACAGTATTTTTTCTGTCAGATCGGTCAGTAAAGAGGTGAAGTGACTGCGGTCACTTCGTCCTTGCCGACTGAGGCACGCGTGTCAGGATAAGGTGTCAGGCGATCCCCGCATTAAATGCGCATGCGATACGGTCGGTTGGTAAGGCGATCCAGTCGAGGTCGCTGCACGACAAAGTTTGCCCAAGCTGGGCTTCGGGCGAGCCGAGGGTGCGCCCACTGCCTGGGGAGGCCCTCGGGCGAGGCGTGAATCCGTCCGGGACTACTGTTCCTGCCCGAGGCCGAGCCAACGATCAGAAGGGGGCACCGGACTGTCCGGTGCGCACCGGACAGTGTTTGGTGTGCCAACGGCTCCAAAGCGCCAACGGTCGGCTTCGCCAAAGAAGGAAAGAAATCCGCACTGGACAGTGTCCGGTGGTGCACCGGACTGTCCGGTGCGCCAGGCGACAGAAGGCAAGAATTGCCTTCTTGAAATGCTCTCAACGGCTCCTAGCTGCCTTGGGGCTATAAAAAGGACCCCTAGGCACATGGAGGAGCACACCAAGCATTCCTTGAGCATTGTTGATCACTCACACTTCATTCTTGCGCACTTGTTCGACATTCTTAGTGATTTGAGCTTCGTTCTAGTGAGAACCTTGAGATATTGTGTTGAGCTCAAGTTTTGATCTTGTGTGTGCGTATTTGCTGTGGTTTTGAGTGTGTTGCTTCCCTCCCTTACTCTAGTGCTTCATTTTGATTCTCATTGTAAGGGCGAGAGACTCCAAGTTGTGGAGATTCCTCGCAAACGGGAAAGAGTAAAGCAAAGAAGATCACCGTGGTATTCAAGTTGATCATTGGATCACTTGAGAGGAGTTGAGTGCAACTCTCGTCCGTTGGGACGCCACAACGTGGAGTAGGCAAGTTTTGTACTTGGCCGAACCACGGGATAAATCCTCGTGTCTCTTGTGTTTGTCCTTACTGTGTCTATTGTGGTTCACAAGAGCTCTCCTTTGATTCCATTGTGCTAACACCTAATCAAGTTTTGTTGGATTAAGTTTCAAGTTTTTACAGGATCACCTATTCTCCCCCTCTAGGTGCTCTCACGAGGCCTGAGGTCGGGCGAGGCGGAGCTCCCTGTTGCGCCTGAGGCCGAACTCGTGGGAGATCGTGACTCAGTTTTACCCTGGTGGTTGGCACAGTAGCCGGAGCGGGGCGAACAGTGCTATTTTCCTGTCAGATCGGTCAGTAAAGGGGCGAAGTGACTGCGGTCACTTTGACCTTGCCGACTGAGGCACGCGTATCAGGATAAGGTGTCAGGCGATCCCCGCATTAAATGCGCATGCGATACGGTCGGTTTGTAAGGCGATCCGGCCGAGGTCGCTGCACGACAAAGTTTGCCCAAGCTGGGCTTCGGGCGAGCCGAGGGTGCGCCCACTGCCTGGGGAGGCCCTCGGGCGAGGCGTGAATCCGTCCGGGACTACTGTTCCTGCCCGAGGCCGAGGCTGGGCTCGGGTGAGGTCGCGTCCCTTGGTAGACGAGGCCCTGACTTGAGTCGTGCTTATCAGCCTTTGCAGTTTGTTCTAAAGATGTGTTTCAGCCGTGTTTAGGAGCATCGAGGGTACCCCTAATTACGGTACTCGACAATACTATTATATATGTTAGAGGATGGAGGATAGTGAGTGGATGTACATAGGACGATAAAGGAGTGGTCATGTCACTAATGAATAGATTAGAAAGACTGATGATTTCGTGAAAGATGCATTTGGCGAAGCTACTAAAGGAGTGAGTCTAGTCCCATGTCCGTGCAACAAATGTGCCAATAAGAAAAGAAAAACAAAGAAGGACATGATAGAACATATTTGAAAAAATGGATTCACACGAAACTATACTAGGTGGATCTTCCATGGTGAAGTGCATCGTACGAGAGATGAGGTGGTGAGATAATGCGTCAAGGATTATGATGCTGATGTCGGTGTATCAAACATGTTGAACGACTATCACGAGGCACAGTTCGTCGAAGGACGTATAGAGGATGAGCTAGAGGCAACCGCAAAGGCGTTCTACAACATGTTTGACATGGCACAAAAACCCATTCATGACAAGACAAAGATTTCTCAATTGGATGCCATTGAACGTATAATGGTGTTCAAGTCGTAGTACAACAAGGGTCGAGACGTCTTTGATCATTTGTTGACAGCTATTAATAGCCTGCTTCTGAAGGATCATGTTCTGCCAAAGAGCATGTACGAGGCACAAAAACTTCTTTGTGCACTCAAGATGACGTATGAGAAGATACATGATTGTCGGAAGGGCTGCATCCTATTTAGGAAAGAATACGCGAAGGCAAAGTACTGTCCGAAGTGTAAATCATCTAGGTTCATGGAGGTAGACTCTAGTGATGGACAGAAGAGGCAGCTCGACATACTGTGACAAAGCTATGCCACCTTCCGTTCATACCGAGGATCTAACGTCTATACATTACCGAGGAATCTGAAAGGGAAATAGGGTTAACCTTTTCCCAGTATTAATTTTGGTGGTTGAATGCCCAACACAAATATTGGACAAACTAGTTTGCTCTACAATATATGTTCTACAGGTGCATAAAGGTTCAACACAAACCAATAAAAGATTGAAGTTAGGGATCAAATTCAAAGGAGCAAAGAAATCGAGTGTGCTCTGGTCTGGCGCACCGGACTGTCTGGTGTGCCACCGGACAGTGTCTCGTGCACCAGGACCATACAGAGTCCAACTAGCCACTCTCAGGTTTCTTCAGGCGCACTCCGCTATAATTCACCAGACTGTCCGGTGTGACAGCGGAGCAACGGCTACTTCGCGCAATGGTCGACTGCAAAAGCGGAATGATGAGAGCTACAGTGAAGAACAGTGCGGCAGAGTCAGAGCCGCGGGTCAGAGGCACACCGGACACTAAATAGTGTCTGTCCGGTGCGGCACCAGACTGTCCGGTGCCACTAGAGGACAAAGCCTCCAACGGTCAAAAGCTCCAGAACCCTAACAGTTGGGTGACATGGCTGGCGCACTGGATAGTGTCCGGTGGCGCACCGGACTGTCCGGTGCGCCCATCGACAGCAGCCCGCCCCAACGGTTGTTTGGTGGTTGAGGGCTATAAATACCCCCAACCACCACCACTCTAAGCATCCAAGATTTTTGAGTATCACAATCATTACAAGAGCTCTAACATTCACTCCTAGACACAATTGAAAAGATCAAAGCCTCTCCATGTCCCCAATTCATCTCAAACACTTAGTGACTTGGGAGAGAGAGATTTTGTATTCTTTTGAGCTCTTGCCTCTTGGATTGCCTTCTTCCTTTCTCATTTCTTTTCTCAAGTGATTTGTAATCGAAGCAAGAGACACCTAAGTGTGTGGTGGTCCTTGTGGGGTCTAAGTGACCCGGGAGATTAAGGAAAAGGCTCACTCGGTCTAAGTGACCGTTTGAGAGAGGGAAAGGGTTGAAAGAGACCCGGTCTTTGTGACCACCTCAACAGGGACTAGGTTCTTTAGAACCGAACCTCGGTAAAACAAATCACCGTGTTCATCCGCTTGATTCGCTCTTGATTTATTTTTCTCCTCTCTTTCGGACTCGGATTCATTTCTAACGCTAACCCCGACTTGTAGTGTGTGCTTAAGTTTATAATTTTTAGATTCTGCCTATTTACCCCCTCTAGGCGACTTTCAGAATCCGTGAAACAGATGACATAGCACAAAAATGGCAAACAATACAATCCTGACAAGATGGTACACACATCCGATGGTGAAGCATGGACCCACTTTGATGCCATTCACCATGAGAAAGTCGAAGAGGCTCGTAATGTATGTGGTGCACTAGCCACAAATGGGTTCAATCCCTATGGAATGACCGCGGCCCCATACACATGTTGGCTCGTGTTTGTTATCCTCATCAATCTCCCCCCTGAAGTATGCTTTCAAATATAGAACATATTCGTGTCATTGGTAATTCCTGGACACCCGAGGAATAAAATGGGCATGTACATGGAGCCTTTGATTGATGAATTGGTCTGTGCTTGGGAGGAAGGGGTATGGACATATGACAAAGCTACGAAGACAAACTTCAAAATGCATGATACCAGTACTCCATGCATGACTTACCAGCGTATGGGCTATTTTGTGCTTGGTGTTGACTATGAAATGGTTGATTGTAATGATGAGACTTATGATACGGCTATCCGGAAAAAATATGAAGATTATTTTTAATCGATTTAATGTTATATTTTATTTATTTCGCATCTGTTTCTAAATATATATTTTTTATCTGTGCTTATTTGCTTACTCTTAATTGCAAGTTGTTGGACAAAGATGGTGGGCGGTGGGACGAGGACGAGGAAGGGGAACGGGAGGGAAGGAGGTGCACCCGTAGGACAAAGGAGAAGGCGCAGCAAGAAGATGCCATACAACAGTAGGTGGAGCAGCAGGCCGCTGTCGATGCAGGGCAATAGGACGTCGATGCGGCGCTGTAGGACAACAACGATGCTTAGCAGGACGCCTCGAGTTCGAGGAATGTCTACTGGCGAGGTCCCGCGAGACTCCCCCCAGCAACCCATACTTCGTGACAGGCGCCCACTGATTCGACCCGATGGGGAGAGGTATGTAACTTTAGATGTTGTCGCTGCCTTTTCATATTATATGTTCAAATTCATAATAGAAACTAATACTTTTCTTAATCACTTGGATAGGTATTGTAAGGTTGTGAAGAATGCAGGGGGTCACGACTGCAACCCTAATGGCATCATCGGCCTTCTGTGCAGGGAACAATTCCTAGGACTTGTTGAGTACGCTGGAGTGATGGGTCCAGCCTACACCTCTGACCACTATGCCATCACCGTCAATGCAATAGGGACGATAGGTAATTCAACAACAAGGCAGAGCAGGTGAAGCAAGAGATGTGGTTAAGTATTCCTCGCACTATATTGTTTAATATGTCGCATTCGTTGCACATTTTTGAAATAACATATGGATACATCATTTTTGTATGCATGATTTCTTCAGATGTGAGGCTGGATACGAGGCCAGGGCAAATGTGTGGCTACCACGAGCTATAAGAAGCTCATCATGGACATGCACTATGAAGCGTTCATCCAGGCCATCATCACTTACCACAGCTCCGTCCTTGGGGAGAAGGTGAGCAAGCAGAATGCCAAAACCATATCGTTGACTCGAGACCAATACTTGTAGGTAAATATAGAACTTTAATATTGGTATTAAATATGCTTAATTTTATCTAATGATATGTCGTATACTTATTTTTGTAGATGGTTCCTTATTGGTGCGCCACGCATCCTCAGTGTTGGGAGCAGATGGTACAGAGGTGGTGCTCGCATGAGTGGGACAAGGACGCACAACATTTGATGATGCAAGGTCCATCCCACCATCAAGGCAGTCGTAACCTTAGCAAATACGCGGAAGCATGGGTATGCGCTCTTTTTTATTTAGGTATAGAACTTTTGATTAGACATGATTTATAACCATCTTGTTGGTTTTCTCGTAGTCAGCGTCACATGGTGGCTAGCCTTGCTCCATCTTCTCGACGTATCCTCTGGCCCACAAGGACAAGGCGACGTCCGACGTCACCTACAACCCGGATGACGGGCCCGAGGCGTACAACAACTCCGTCGTCCACAATCGCCTCAGTGAGTACACCACCATGGCTAAGGAGGTCCATGGGTCAAATTACGATCCGAGGACCGAGGACATCGATGGAGATGTCCTCATGAGGGTCAAAGGAGGCAAGAGGCATGGGCAGTACTAGATTGTCGATGAGGCAATCGACTCGTCCTCCACTCTCACTCCGTCTCAGGTGCGAGCCTAGCCATAAGATCTCGGTAGGACATCTCACAACATCGCATCCAGGAACTCAAGGTTAGTGCTTTTGTGCCTTGTCATTCATTGAATCATATACCTTATCTTTTCATTATTATAATATTGGGGTTAAATATTACTTGGCAAAGAAGTTCCCTTTGGTGAGTGTCTCCCAACGCACTCGACAAAGGGACCGACAAGGGGCCCACTGGAGCATCCTATGTCGAGAGCCCTTCCATCAGGCACTCGGCAAAGAAGCCCCCTTTGCCGAGTGCCTTCCAGAGCTCTCGACAAAAGGCCTGGCAAAGGGGGCCACTGGAGCCTTCGTTGTCGAGTGCTAGTATAGCAGGGACTCAGCAAAGAAGGCTTCTTTGTCGAATGTCTGGGAAGACAGTCGCCAAAGGCTCCGTCACCGAGACTTGGCACCGTGATGGTGACTTTTCTTTGCTGAGTACCAGACGACACTCGACAAAGTCTTTACCAAGTGCTCGACAAAAAGTACTCGATGAAAAAGCTGTTACCGATATACAATTTACCGAGACTTCTTTGTCGAGTGTTTTCTAGGAAGATGTGTCTGGTAGTGAGTATCCCGAAGCAATGAAGCACGCCAGCTACAAACGACTCTTGCATCTGAGCCACCTGTCGTACGGTCGTACCCCTACGTGGGCTACGTCGTAGTACGAGTGTGTTTCTCCCAGCGCCTCCACGCCGCCCACTGCCACGTAGGGTGCTCCTGCTCCCCGACCAGTACTAGCTCTCGAGTCACATGCCATGTCCCTAAAAACCATTGTGATCGGCTGATCGCGTAGAAATAAAGAGGCCAGGCTATGCAAATTTTTCCTCCCACACAAACATAGACCTAAAAGTTCAAGCCGGGCCATTTAGAGCCGCCAAGACATGGCCTGAAAATAGTAGGCCGAAGCACGGTCTGACACAAAAAAAATAGGCCAAGTCGACATGACCTGAATAGCCATGTCGTGCCTCAAAATTAGGTACGACGGGTGGCACGACTAGATAGGTTGTGCTTCGACCGGCACGACACGAAGTGAAAAAAAATAAAGTTTCAATGGTTCTTTCCTGCTCTAATAATGTTGATCTCTTCGTAAAACTTATAAAAAACATTGATACTTATATTTATCTATCTTAGTAGAACATATATTTTTTTATATTAAAAAATGTATAGCAATTTTGCTGGCTTTCAGCTCGGTGGACCAGTAGAGAGAGAACATACATGACTCATATCGATCTCCATCGGGGGTTGCCTTGCCGCTGCTGCCCGGGCGTCGATCTCAGCTATTATGTTGCATGTGAGCTTTGTTGGCAAGGGGACGGACGTACGTACGTAGGTACAACGTACTACTACGGACTACCCAGCTAGCCCGCCCCTTCCTCTCCAGCTCGATCGGCCGACGGACGACGGGTGTTGGTTAGGGCTTGTTCGGTTAGCTCTTAATCCATATAGATTGAGTGAGATTGGGTGGGTTTAAATCCCAAGTAAGTCAAACTTCTTTTTAATTTTTTCTAATCTTATCCAATTCATGAGTAACGGGATTAACCGAACAAGACCTAAGGCAGAAAAGAATTAAGGCCTATGAGTAGGTGCAGGGTATCACGAGCTACAGTTACTCAATCACTGCATAGGAACCCAATCACTGCATAGGCATGTAGTAGCTGTAGCTCATAGGCATGTAGCTTATAGGTCTATGAGTAGCTCATAGGCCTATGAGTAATTTTTTCCTCTGCAGGGAAAGAATTAACGTTAATCTCAAGTAAGGCCTATGAGTAGGTGCAGGGTATCACGAGCTACAGCTACTACATGCCTATGCAGTGAGGGAGGCCGACTGAACACTGAACATGGATGCAGCGTACAGGAACCGATCCTCGCACCGCCGCGTGTGCCGTCAGGATCAGCCGGATCGACAAATCAGTACCAGGGGTGATGGTAACCGCCAACCGGTAACGATGTGACGACGGGTAAAAAAACCTGTACCCCGCGCTGATTCTGTGCTGGTATATGGCTGGGCTGCAGCCTGCAGGTGGCTCACAGCAGTAGACGGAAGAACACCAAAAGGCCTGCTCTGCACGCGCGCAGTGTGATGTTCCGTGTTCGTGGTCAAGAACGAAGGGACGGACGGACGCCTTTGTCCATGCTGCATGCATTTCCCTTGTTGGAGAAAATATATTCGTAGCACATAAACCATTGTTGCATATATGATGTATATGAACTAAAAAAAGTCTATAAAAAAGTTCATACATATTCTTTTCATCCTATTCTTGTTATATATAAAATTTCAAGTTCAAATTTGTTATATTTTTACTGTACTAAAAAAGAGAACATTTTAGCCGATTTCTAATTTAAATTTGTCAGAAATTTTTTCCTTTTTAAATACAGCTAAAGTATAACGGATTTAAACTTAAAAATTTGTATATAATTGGATTAAGATGGAAAAAATACGTATGAATTTTTCATAATTTTTTGTAAACTTTGTTAGTTCATATGCACCATATGTGTGCATGAAAGGCTCATGTGCACATGATATGTTCTCTTGTTTCTTTCACTCGTCGGAATCGAGCGACTGTGTTGTACGGGCATGTACAATCGCATTTACTATGGTGTCTGTTGAGAAATCTTTAGTGGTTAATTTTTTTAAAAAAAATACAAGAGATGAACTTTTATCAAAGAGTATATACTACCCAATGTAAATGAGGAACCAAAATAGCCTCATGTAGAAAGCAGCGAACCTATTTAAGAATTTTTTTGAAGATCATAGAGAAACAAGAAATCATCAATCCTTGATGATTAAGAGGTTTATATAAGTAAAGATACAGACAAAGAGGGCGATTCTATATCTTCTAAAGAAGCCATCAAAAGTCATGACTCATCCAAGTGGCTCGTGGCCATAGAAGGTGAATGAGTACTAATCATGTTTGGGGCTTAGAAGAAATTACTAAGGGAGCCCAAATAGTAGGTCACAAATTGGTCTATAAGACGAAATACAGATCAAAAAAGGGAATATAGAAAGATTTGAAGCAAGACCGGTAGCTAAAGGCTTTACTCAAAGAGAAGGAATTGATTATAAAGAGACCTTCTCACTTATTTCAATAAAAGATTCTTTTAGAATAATTATAGCGCTTGATACTCATTATAATTTAGAGTTGCATCAGATGGATATAAAAACATGGTGATTTAATTGAATATATACATATGGCTCAATGTAAATGTTTTTATCATAAAAGGTAAAGCAAATTTAGGATGTCAACTAAAGAAACCCATTTATGGATTGAAAAATGTGTCAAGACAATTGTATCTCAAGTTTGATAAGATCATTCATAATTGTGGTTCAACGAAAATATGGAGGATAATTTCATTTTTTTCAAAATTCAAGGAAAGGAGAGTTATTTTCCTTGTACTATATGTAGATGGTATCCTACTATCAAACGGTGATGAGAACTTGCTACTAGAATCTAAGAGGTTTTTGTCCTTACATTTCAATATGAAAGATCTTGGGGATGCATCTTATCTGTTGAGAATTGAGATTCACCGGACGTAGTGAGAGGGGTATTGGGTCTATCACAAAAGGCGTGCATACAAAACGTTCTTAAGAAATTTAGTATGCATGTGTGTAATGCACGCCTACTCCTATAGTCAAGGGCAACAAGTTAAGGAGTGATCACGGCCCAGGAATGAATATGAGATCAATTGAATGAAATCGATTTCTTATGCTTAAGCTGCCAGAAGCATGATGTATGATCAGGTACGTACTTGCCATGACTTGGCATTCATAATCGATTTGGTTGGCGAAATTTAGAAGAATCCAGGATAAAAAAACACTAGGAAATTGTTAAGGAAGTCTTGCGGCATTTACAAGATACATAAGGCCACATGTTAACATATAGAAAATTCATATTATCGGTGATGTAAAAAAAGGATAGAAAGTTCACGTCAGCTTACATATTCATATTCACAGGAGAGGCTATGTACAAAAATGCATAGAACAAACTACCACTACATAGTTGATAATATGTGTAGAGATTGTTGCATGTTTTGAAGTAATGGGGCAGACTATGTGGATTGAAAGGTTTGTATGTGGTTAAAAAGTGGTAGACATCATAACAAAAACAACCACAAGTTATACTACAGTAATGAGTTGACGGTATTTTACTCCTATAACAATAAGTCAAGCACGGTTGTCAAACACAATGACATTAAGTATTCTATCATAAAGAAGAAGAGAAAAATCCAAAATCAAACAATTCAACTTGAGCATATAAAGACATGCATGGCAAATATTTGTGGATATCTCTACTACTACTTAAGAACGTAGTGTAGGCGTTCACAACACGATGGCGCACGGTTCTGCCTCCCACTCCCACCCGCGACACCCTCCGCTCCACGCAGCACCAGCCGCCATCCCCGCCCACCATCTGCGTGCGTCTGGCGTCTCCCTCGCCCCCGCTCTCCTCTCTGTTGTCCAAGCCATCTGCGCGCGTGTCCCAGCCACTCGTGAGCAGAGCCTCCTGTAGGATCAAGGACACCGGCTAGAGGGGGGGTGAATAGACGGTTTTAACTAAAATCAACAATACTAAATAAATTTAATCAATACAACAAGAGGAATAAATTATCTAGTGTCAATAAGTAAACAATGTATGAAAAACAACTAAGGAGATTGAATACTTGAAGAGCAATAAGCAAATCACTAATCAATTGCAAGGCAATAAGTAATGCTAGAAGGAATAGACACCGAAATTTATCCCGTGGTATCGGTGATTTGCCGATCACCCCTAATCCACGTTGAGGTGGACTTCAAGCTCTCACTTGCTCCTCTATCAAGACACGACTTGATCTTTGAGCCAAGTGGACAAGAAATCACTCAATACCTCGATTCCACTAATGTCACCTTTGCCGCTCCGGCGAGGTAGGCGCGAACCCCTCACAATCCACACCGCGGCTTCTCCACAATCTTCTTGGAGAGCTCGACGGAGACAATCACCCGAGCCGTCTAGGAGGCGGCAACCTCCAAGAGTAACAAGCCAACGACGCTTGCTCGGTGTACCACCTAGTGCCTCAAGAATCACCAAATGATGCAAATGCACTAGAAACCCTCAATCTCTCACTAGAATGCAATCTCAAGCAAAGAGTGTGAGAGAGTGAGTTGGAGGATCACAAATGAGCTCAATGTGTGCAAGGAATGGCCAAGAGAGGTCTCTCACACGAGCTACCCTTCTATTTATAGTCCCCCATCTAAAACCAACCGTTATGTGCAAAAGAGGGCAGTTCTGCGCACACGCGGACCGTCCGCGCCCTAGGGCCGGACGGTCCGCCGTACATATAACGGCTATAATGACCGTTTGAAACATGTCAGAGTTGACTCAAAAGGTGGGTCCGGACAGTCCGCCCCTCAAGGCCGGACCGTCCGCGACCTGGCAGAATGAAACACCCGAGCCTCGGATCAAAAGAAGTTAACACACGCGGACCGTCCGGCTATAAATCCCGGACGGTCCGCGACCTGAGACAGTACTGTCCGGACTGGTCCCCTGGACAGTCCGTAGTACAAATCTATAAAAACACATAGTCCCTGTCCAAAAACGAGTTTGACACTTGCGGACCGTCCGCCCCTCACAGGCGGACCGTCCGCCTATAATTCAGGGGCTGGCCCGAAGACACCCTCCTCTGGTCATGACTGCGGACGGTCCGGCCCTAAGGCCCGGACGGTCTGCAGTGCAATAGAACACAGTGTCAATACAAATGTCAGACTTCAGACCCCTCTGGTGGATCGCGGACGGTCCGCCCCTAAGGCCCGGACAGTCCGCGCGTCCATGACTTCGCAATTTTTCAAACATGCTTTTGAAAGAACTTTTGACTCGCGAAATGTGAAGCGCTGTTAGTCCTTATGCAAATGCAACTACTTGATGCTCTATGAGGCACTAAGTTTTACACAGATCTGAGTCATTGACCCCTCTTAATAGTACGGCTATCTAGCCTACTAATCCGGTCAGGTATCTTCTCTAAACTCCTCAAGACCGGCAAAAGTGAAACCTATATTATACCTTTCCCTTCATCTGATCCACAACCAATGCGGATGATTCTTCAACATTTCCTGTTCTATGTGGTCCAACCCTGCATTCTTATTTCTCCAAGAATCGTTAGTCCACAAGCAGTTGTCATTAATTACCAAAACATTACCAAAGGGGCCTAGATGATTCACAATCTCCCCCTTTTTGGTAATTGATGACAACACCACATTGTATGTTAAAGAGAAGTTTAGTTTCTCCAAATCTCTCTCATACCTAAGGTATAAGATAGATCTTGGAGATGAGTTTCATAGGACTTATCTTGATTTGAAGTTCTGTCCGAGAGATAGATAAATCCCAATAAAAAACTCAGTATGTAAGAAAGGCTCCCCCTAAGTGTGTGCAGGATTATTTGAAGTTGAAGATATAACACACATAATATATTGGAGCTTGATGGAGACTTTCCTACAATCATGGTTATCGAGGCATACAAGAGATGATCCGTAGAGTGAGCGCAGCAATTATAATCACTCCTTGATTAACCACTCATAGAGTAATTTGAACTAAAACATAGTTCATCCCACAGAATATTACAGATAATAGTCCACAGACATACGACATAGAGTTAACAGTTCAAACCAGTTCCAAATGCGTAAGACATAAACTAATGCAAGCGGCATAAAAAGGTAAAATGCATATGCATGGTCTTAATGTCCACATAGAACCACCAACTCCCCCTGAAGGAGACGCCAGACAACTTCTCATCACTTCTCACGCCAGACAACTTCTCATCACTTCTCTCCCCCTTTGGCATCAATTGCCACAAAGGAGAGGCCTCACTGATCACTCGGCGGAGGATGCATGTTGTAGTAGTGAGTGCTGAAGGTGTCAAATAGGGAGGAGAACTGGCCAAAATCCTGCTGGAGCTGCTGCTGCCTCTGACTTATTTCATGCATGTTGTCATTTGTAGAAAGATTGTCAAATTGACTGGAGAGAGCACCCATGTTATCTTGAAAACTCTGTTGCATATTATTCAGCCTGGACATGATGGGATCAGTGACATTAGTGTGAATTTGATCACGAAACTCAGAAAATTCAGAGTTGAGCGCATCCCAGTTACTGTCAAAGCGAGACTGCATGTCATCGAGGCGGTGATCCACATGTGTCATCAGGCCCTCAAAGCGAGTATCAATATGAGTCTCAAGCCCTTGCTGCATATTGTGAAAATAAGGATCAAAGTATCCTGGAGCAGGCTCCCAATAGTGCTGAGGCTGAGGAGGAGGTGGAGGAGGAGGCATCTGCTGTCCCTCAACATTAGGAGCTGCTCCACCCTCATAGCCAGGGTCTTCCTCATCATCTAGGAAGGGGGTGAGTGGCCTGGTGAGAAACCCTATCTCATTCTTAAAAGGCCTGAATGGGGTGTGAACAATCTCGCATGGGCCCTCAAATCTTGTCTTGGATTTGATGAGAGCCATAATGTAAGGAGCATATGCCAAATTTTGATTCTTATCCATTTTCAAATCATTAAGCTGTCTCATCATGAAAAGAACAATATTCATGACTTCACCATTCATGATGTGCTGGATGATGTTCCAGAACTTATCCCGTATTTTACTCTTATCACCACTCTTGGGAAGAATGGTGACTCTGGCAATCTTGTTGATTACAGCAGGATGATGTCTGAGTCCTGCTGTCTCTCCAAACCTCCTGGGTATACCGAGCCTGGCTGGCTCATAAAACTGCACAAAATCCTCAAAATTATCTTCAGTATAAAGATCCAGCCCAGCAGAAATGGTGCCATAGTCCAGACAGTTGGCAGCGGCAAAGTCAGCAAAAGAAGCAGAATAGCGCTTGAAGCCAGTCATCCAGGTGATAGATTCTGCTGCAATATCAATCTCCGAGGTAGCCAGGAATTGCTTAACTGCCATTTCATTGAAATCGGTGCGTTGCCCCATAAACTGATATAATCCACATGTTTCAAATTTAGGGATGAGACCCTCCATGACTGATTGACTTAGCAAGAAGGACCAATCAATCACCTGATGCTTATGAAAATTGGTATCCACCAGGGTGCCCCAAAAGACATCAAACTGCAGCTGAGTGTGGAAAAACTGGATATTTGTATCAGATGGTAGAGTATACTGGTTCACAGTCCGTCTAGAGCAGTACTCAGCCATAGAAAATCTCTGCTTTGGATAAGTCCATCCTTGGATATCAATGGGATAATCGGGATGAACATGAGGAAAATCTTCAGCATCCATGGATTCAGTGCCCCCAGCTGAGGATTGGGCCTCTGAGTCAGTGGT
The DNA here is from genome assembly GCF_902167145.1 of Zea mays. NCBI lineage: Eukaryota > Viridiplantae > Streptophyta > Magnoliopsida > Poales > Poaceae > Zea > Zea mays. The sequence continues at coordinate 151,580,647 of NC_050099.1, read as the reverse complement.
TGGTGTATAGTCATCATCATTTCCACGAGGGCGCTTGGATTTAAAGCGACCTGCAAGTTTCTTGCGGAGACCACCAAAACCACTGCAACAATGTGACAGACATCCATAGAAAAATAATTGATACCAATCACCACTATAAAAGGAATGAAACTGTAATGCTCTGCCAGGGTCCGGACGGTCCGCGCTAGGGGGCCGGACTGTCCGCGCCAGAGGCCCGGACGGTCCGTGTCCACCAGGCGGACGGTCCGCGACCGACCAGGGGCGACTCCAAAGAACCCTAGCCGCCACAAATGTTGAATTTGATGATTTTGCAGAGAATACGCATCCAAACAAGTTCAAAAATTTGCATAGCATTCACATTAAGGAGAACTAACAATCCCACCAATCAGAGTTTGAAACCTACTGCTCAATTTCAGATCAGAGAGGAAACCCAAATAATCTCAAAAATGAAGAGATTTGATGAAATCCACAAGATTTGAAGATACCGTGATGAAGACATGTTGATGGAATGTTGCCACAAGCTGCCGGACTGTCCGTGCGCAACTTCACTTCACCGTCCGCGCACACTCGACACAGGAGAGTATTGGGCAAGTGGAGAGCAAGAGTGAAAGAGCGAATGAGCACAAATGTCAAGTCTGCGGCCACTGCCCGATTTTACTGCCCTGTCGCGGACGGTCCGCGCTGGGGCGGCGGACGGTCCGCGCCCTGATGATTTCAGACGGTCTGCGAGGCGACTCGGACTGTCCAGGTCCTGATACTGCGGACTGTCCGCGGTCCTGGGCGGACGGTCCGCGGCCTGATACTCATTTTTCCAATTGCTGTCCACTTGCTGATTTTGAATTTCGAATCCGAATTGGTGCTTATATATGGACATTTCGACCAATCCAAGAGTTAGTATGCATGCATATACATATTATGTAATTGAGTAGTGCAAAATTTTTGAATTAAACTATCTAAAGCAATTAGGAATGAAAAAATGCACCAATAATACCAAAGAAATAGCATAAAGAGCATTTTTAGACCCGAGATGCAAGACGACACATGTGTGATCAACTTCAAGCCACATTTGAGAGATCGATCACATTCATTTCACTTCTTAGAGAACAAAATCTTGTTTCATCCAAAGGCTTTGTAAAAATGTCTGCTAATTGATCATCCGTGCCGATGGAATAAATAGAGATATCTCCCTTGCCAACATGATCCCTTAAGAAGTGATGCCGTATATCAATATGCTTGGTTCTTGAGTGTTGGACCGGATTGGTAGCCAATTTTACTGCACTCTCATTATCACACATGAGAGGCACATTCTTGAAAATAATTCCATAATCCAATAAGGTTTGTTTCATCCATAATAGTTGAGCACAACATTTTCCGGCCGATATATATTCCGCCTCGGCGGTAGATAGAGCAACCGAATTTTGTTTCTTAGAAGACCATGAAACAAGAGATCTACCAAGAAATTGACAACAACCGGAGGTGCTTTTTCTATCAACTTTGCACCCCGCATAGTCCGAATCCGAATATCCAATTAATTCAAAGTGAGCACCTTTGGGATACCATAGACCAATATTGGGAGTATACTTCAAATATCTTAGAATTCTTTTAGCGGCCTTCAAGTGAATCTCTCTAGGTGAAGCTTGAAATCGAGCACACATGCATACACTAAACATAACATCGGGCCTAGATGCGGTAATATAAAGCAAACTACCAATTATTGAACGATAAAGTTTTTGATCAACCATAGTACCTCCTTCATCTAAGTCTAGATGACCATTTGTTGCCATTGGAGTCTTGATAGGCTTAGCATTTTCTAAACCAAACTTCTTGAGCATGTCCTTCAAATATTTTGATTGACTTATAAAAATTCCATCTTTCAATTGTTTGATTTGAAGGCCAAGAAAGAAGCTCAATTCTCCTATCATAGACATTTCAAATTCTTTTGACATCATTTTTCCGAACTCCTCGCAAAATAATTCATTAGTAGATCCAAAAATAATATCATCAACATAGATTTGACAAACAAATAAGTCTTTGCCAATTCTTTTAGTGAATAGAGTAGTGTCAACCTTCCCAATTTTGAAGTCTTTGGAAAGCAAGAAATCCCTAAGCCTTTCATACCAAGCGCGTGGAGCTTGCTTAAGCCCATAGAGAGCTTTAGAAAGCTTGAACACATGGTTAGGTCTTTTGGGGTCCTCAAAATCGGGAGGTTGTTCAACATACACTAGTTCACTAATCTTACCATTTAGGAAGGCACTCTTTACATCCATTTGGTAGAGCTTGATATTATGTGCACAAGCATAAGCAAGTAGAATCCGGATTGCTTCTAATCTTGCTACGGGAGCAAATGTCTCCCCAAAATCCAATCCTTCAATTTGAGTATATCCTTGTGCAACTAATCTTGCCTTGTTTCTTACTACCACACCATCTTCATTGTGCTTGTTGCGAAACACCCATTTTGTACCAATAACATTGTGGTTCTTTGGTCTCTCAACAAGCTCCCAAACTTCATTTCGAGCGAAGTTATTTAATTCTTCATGCATTGCATTCACCCAATCAACATCAAGTAGAGCTTCATCTACACGGTTCGGTTCCATACAAGATACAAAAGAGAAATGTTCACAAAACGAAGCTATGCGAGAGCGAGTTTGAACACCCTTACTAATATCACCCACAATTTGATCAACTGGGTGATCCTTCACAATGGAATGATGAATTCTTGATACCGTTTGATAATTGCTTGTTGAGGCATTAGGAGGAACCGAAGGTCTTGAAGTACCTTGATCATGAGTATCCATGGTTTCATTGAGTTGTTGGCTTTGGTGATCTTCCTCATTTATAGTTGAGGATGAAGGAATGACAACCACACTATTTTCATCATCATCTTCCTTTGGTTTTATTTCACCAATGGCCATTGTTTTCATTGCATTTATCAATTGAGTTCCCCCAACGTCATCGAGATTATCACTCTCATCTTGAGACCCATTTGTTTCATCGAATTCAACATCATATGCTTCCTCAATAATACCATGAGTTTTGTTGAAGACTCTATAAGCCTTACTATTTGATGAATATCCAAGAAGAAAACCCTCATCACATTTCTTCTTAAATTTAGAAAGCCGGCTCCCCTTTCTCAAAATATAACATTTGCAACCGAATACCCTAAAATATGAGATATTTGGCTTTCTACCAATGAGCAATTCATATGGAGTTTTCTTCAAGAGCTTGTGACAATATAGTCTATTTGATGAATGACAAGCGGTATTTATTGCCTCGGCCCAATAAGAATCCGATATACTATATTCCGCTAACATAGACCTAGCCATATCAATAAGAGTTCTATTCTTTCTTTCAACAATACCGTTTTGTTTCGGGGTATATTTGGAAGAGAATTCATGTTTGATACCCTTGTCATCACAATATTGATCAATTCTTGCATTTTTGAATTCCGACCCATTATCACTTCTAACCTTTTTGATGTCGAAATCAAATTAATTTTGAGCCAATAGAGCAAATGACTTGAATGTTTCAAACACATTGGATTTGTCTCGTAGAAAATAAACCCAAGTAAATCTTGAATAGTCATCCACAATCACAAGACAATAAGAATTACCACCAATACTTACAAAAGATGTGGGCCCAAATAAATCCATGTGAAGTAATTCCAAAGGTCGATGAGTGGACATTTGACTTTTATTTGGATGAGTGTTTGCCACTTGCTTACCGGCTTGACAAGAGCTACACAATTTGTTCTTTTCAAACTTCACATCTTTTAAGCCTCGAACTAAGTCATGCTTGGTTAACCGATTGAGTTGCTTCATCCCAACATGACCAAGTCTTCTATGCCATAACCAACCTAGTGAAGCTTTTGAAAATAGGCAAGTTGTGAGCTTTGCCTCATTAGATGAGAAATCAACAAGATAAAGATTTTCATGTCTAAAGCCTTTAAACTTAAGATTGCTACCATCAACACTAGAGATAATAACATCTTCAACCGTGAAATTGCAACAAAATCCTAAATCACATAATTGAGCTACGGAAAGTAAATTAAAATTTAAAGACTCAACCAATAGCACATTTGATATAGAATGATCATTTGAGATAGCAATTTTACCCAAACCTTTAACCTTTCCTTTACGATTATCTCCAAATGTGATACTATCATAATTTGAGCAATCTTCCTCACTCATTTGGGTAAACATTTTCATATCCCCGGTCATGTGTTGAGTACATCCACTATCCAACACCCAATGATTCCCACCCGCCTTGTAGTTTACCTACAAAAGGAAATCAATCTCTTTTAGGTACCCAAACTTGCTTGGGTCCTTGGATGTTAGTGACCAAGGTCTTTGGTACCCAAATAGCTTTCTTTTTGTTTCCAACAATTGAAGTACCAACAAATTTAGCATGAACACCTTTTGCATTATGAGAAAGAACATAACAATGCTCAAAACAAGTGGAGGATACATTTTTGAACTTGGGACAATTTTTCTTAATGTGTCCCTTTTTGTGACACTTGTGACACACTTTGTCACATTCTTTTACAAACAATGCCTTTTGCTTTACAAAAGCATTCTTTCCTTTCTTGGGAACATATCCAAGACCTTCACGGTTAAGAGAGCATCGTTGACTTCCCAATATGAAATCCAATTTAGTCTTACCACCATATGCCTTTTCTAGGTCATGAGTTAGAGTATTTATTCTATCTACTAACAATTCATTTTCAACAATAATTTTTGATTCATCAAGAGCAATGTTATCATTGAGAGAAATTTTGCATTTATCACAAATAGAGTTAGTAGGTAGTGGTTCACTTGTAAGACTATCAAGTAAGTCACAAGTGACTCCAACATCCTTAGTGACCACCTCAACTTCATGCACAATAGATGATTTTTGAGCATCTGCAAGCTTCTCACAATTTTCTTTGAGGTCATTGTGAGAGGTCTTGAGCTCCTCAAAAGACACTTGGAGGTTTTTATATAATTCCTTCAAGGTCTTAAATTTTTCTTTTTCTTTGTGCATGTAGTCATCGGCCTCACCTAACATTCTAACAAGATCATCATATGAATAGCCATCATCATCAACATCATCGATATCATCATCATCTTTTATATCATTTAAATCGGTGATGATTTTTACCTTAGCATCTCCCTTTGCCATGAGACAATGGGGGGATGAGAAGAGTGAGGGAGCTTCCTTGATGGCAATTCCGGCATTAAGCTTGGACGAAGTGTCATCATCATCATCATCCGAGCTATCATCCGAGTCCCATTCAACTAAGTAGGCTTTGCCATCTTTCTTCTTGTTATAGTATTTCTTTTTCTTCTTGTCACTTTCATCTTTGCCCTTCTTCTTCTTGCTTGGGCAATTCATGGCAATGTGACCGGGTTCCCCACACTCAAAACATTTTCTATCATTGAAAGCATTTCTTCTAGATGTTTGACCTCTTCTAGGTTGACCTCTTTTCATCTTCATGAATTTATTGAATTTCCTTACAAATAAAGCCATGTCACCATCACTCTCACTTTCATTTTCTTCATCATTGCTATCTTCTTTTTCAATTGCCTTTGAAGCCTTGGCTTTGAGAGCAATAGATTCATTTTTCACCTTCTTTGCCAAACTTAAAGCATCGGCTTGTGACTTCTTAAATATATCTTGAGTGAGAATTTCTCCCAATACTTCGGTTGGAGAAGTTGTAGATAGATCACTCCTTACTAGCATTGTCACAATAGTCTCATATTTCTCCGGAAGAGATCTAAGGAACTTGTGTGTGAAATCCACATCCGGTACATTAAAACCAAGTCCTTTGAGTTCATTTACTATCTCATTCAACCGATTGAACATATCGGATACACTCTCATCTTCTTTCATAATAAATTGCTCAAACTTCCCTTTGCACACATATAGTTTGGCACTCTTCACAATTGTAGTTCCTTCATGAATTTCCATTAGTTTTATCCAAATCTCATGAGCGGTTGTGAGATTCTTGATACGATTGAACTCATTTATATCAAGAGCATCATAAAAGACATTCATGGCTTGATCATTTGTGAGGATATTCTCATTATCACTAATGGATGGTTCATCTTCCTTCAATACAACAAATCCATCCCTAACAATTGGCCAAATTTTCCACCCATTGCTCTAAGATGCATTGACATTCTTATTTTCCAATAATCATAATTGTTTCCATCAAAGTACGGTGGCTTCCCAATGTGCACATTGTTGTTACTAGCCATTTTGTCCCACTCCGGGATGATTAGATCCACAAACAATGGAGTCCTCGGCTCCGATACCACTTGTAGTATCAAGGACACCGGCTAGAGGGGGGGTGAATAGACGGTTTTAACTAAAATCAACAATACTAAATAAATTTAATCAATACAACAAGAGGAATAAATTATCTAGTGTCAATAAGTAAACAATGTATGAAAAACAACTAAGGAGATTGAATACTTGAAGAGCAATAAGCAAATCACTAATCAATTGCAAGGCAATAAGTAATGCTAGAAGGAATAGACACCGAAATTTATCCCGTGGTATCGGTGATTTGCCGATCACCCCTAATCCACGTTGAGGTGGACTTCAAGCTCTCACTTGCTCCTCTATCAAGACACGACTTGATCTTTGAGCCAAGTGGACAAGAAATCACTCAATACCTCGATTCCACTAATGTCACCTTTGCCGCTCCGGCGAGGTAGGCGCGAACCCCTCACAATCCACACTGCGGCTTCTCCACAATCTTCTTGGAGAGCTCGACGGAGACAATCACCCGAGCCGTCTAGGAGGCGGCAACCTCCAAGAGTAACAAGCCAACGACGCTTGCTCGGTGTACCACCTAGTGCCTCAAGAATCACCAAATGATGCAAATGCACTAGAAACCCTCAATCTCTCACTAGAATGCAATCTCAAGCAAAGAGTGTGAGAGAGTGAGTTGGAGGATCACAAATGAGCTCAATGTGTGCAAGGAATGGCCAAGAGAGGTCTCTCACACGAGCTACCCTTCTATTTATAGTCCCCCATCTAAAACCAACCGTTATGTGCAAAAGGGGGCAGTTCTGCGCACACGCGGACCGTCCGCGCCCTAGGGCCGGACGGTCCGCCGTACATATAACGGCTATAATGACCGTTTGAAACATGTCAGAGTTGACTCAAAAGGTGGGTCCGGACAGTCCGCCCCTCAAGGTCGGACCGTCCGCGACCTGGCAGAATGAAACACCCGAGCCTCGGATCAAAAGAAGTTAACACACGCGGACCGTCCGGCTATAAATCCCGGACGGTCCGCGACCTGAGACAGTACTGTCCGGACTGGTCCCCTGGATAGTCCGTAGTACAAATCTATAAAAACACACAGTCCCTGTCCAAAAACGAGTTTGACACTTGCGGACCGTCCGCCCCTCACAGGCGGACCGTCCGCCTATAATTCAGGGGCTGGCCCGAAGACACCCTCCTCTGGTCATGACTGCGGACGGTCCGGCCCTAAGGCCCGGACGGTCCGCAGTGCAATAGAACACAGTGTCAATACAAATGTCAGACTTCGGACCCCTCTGGTGGATCGCGGACGGTCCGCCCCTAAGGCCCGGACACTCCGCGCGTCCATGACTTCGGAATTTTTCAAACATGCTTTTGAAAGAACTTTTGACTCGCGAAATGTGAAGCGTTGTTAGTCCTTATGCAAATGCAACTACTTGATGCTCTATGAGGCACTAAGTTTTACACATATCTGAGTCATTGACCCCTCTTAATAGTACGGCTATCTAGCCTACTAATCCGGTCAGGTATCTTCTCTAAACTCCTCAAGACCGGCAAAAGTGAAACCTATATTATACCTTTCCCTTCATCTGATCCACAACCAATGCGGATGATTCTTCAACATTTCCTGTTCTATGTGGTCCAACCCTGCATTCTTATTTCTCCAAGAATCGTTAGTCCACAAGCAGTTGTCATTAATTACCAAAACATTACCAAAGGGGCCTAGATGATTCACACCTCCACCCCCGAATCCCACGCCCGCGAGCAGAGCCTCTGCTGTCCATGCTGTCTGCGCCGGATCCGCTCCTCCCTCGGAAGGAGACTCTCCAAATCTCCACGCCATCCCCGCTCGCCATCTACGCGCGTTGGCCGTCTATCGGATACGCGCGTGCGACTGCCGTTGGATCCCCCGGTCTCACCCAATGCCAAGTGCCCCCGCTTCGAGCGTCGCCCCCAACAAGACAGATGCCCCCCAAGAGAGCCACCTCACCACGCACCCCCAACCTGTCCATGTCTGGATCTGCGCTAGCCCTAGCTCGCGAGGTCGACGCCTATGGATCCAAGGACACCAGCGTCACCCCTATCCGAGCTCCCCCAATGGCCGCCGCGGGCGAGTGCCCCTATGGGTGTGTTGTTAGTTCCTCCATGATTATGGATTTAGTTTGTCTGGAGTGACATGTGACAATTTTTTTGAGGATATCACCTGAGCCGAGAATTGTTTAGGTAACTTGAAGTTTTTGGTACCGCTCTTATGGTTGTCCTCAAAATTTAATATTCTATTTTTCTGATGGAAAATGTGTTCTAAACATACTGTATGGATGGGATGGGCTCAAGACATTTTTTGCCCTTGATCAGCCTCTAGCACTAAGCCCAGAAGATTGAACTTACTGGGCTATGTACTTCCCATTTCATATGCATATTGCAGATTTAAACTTCACATTGACATAATGTTTTATAGTTTTGTTGGATCATCATGGATGATATGCAGAATAGGCAGACTGTTCTTTTTCTGCTACACAAACTCCAGAGGTTAGTAGATCTTTTATGCTACTTGTAGTCAACTTTTCATTCATGATTTATATAATTTGCTCTTCTTATGCGGTGATGCCCCACAGGTTGAAAAATTTGCTAAACTGCCATTTGAGAAAAATGAAGAAAGTAAAAAACAAGCATGTTTATGTTGGAGTTGATGATGATAAGTCAAAAGTAAGGAATTGGTTTACCTGGTTATTCAACTGTCCTTCCAAGAGTCTTCTGTAGAAAAAAATAACTATGGTGCTTTGTGAGGCTACTGTTGAAGGCCTGCAACAGGGTTATTGTGTCATTTCTAGCGATAAAAGGTTCTTGGTTCTGTATGCTTTCCTAAGAAAGAAGCGGAATAAGAAGATAATGGTGTTCTTCTCATCATGTAATTCAGTAAAGTTCCACGCTGAACTTCTGAATTTCCTTGGGATAGACTGTTATGATATCCATGGAAAACAGAAGCAATAGAAGCGAACTACTACATTCTTTAGCTTTTGCAAGGCAGGAAAGGGCATCTTATTGTGCACTAATGTGGCTACCCGTGGACTTGATATTCCTGACGTGGTGAGATTTTGACTTCTTATTTTTTAACGCTAAACTTAATTCTTGTTCACGACTAACAGAAGTATCTGGTTTCTTCTTTAGGATTATATCTTGCAATATGACCCTCCAGATGAACCAAAGGTTGGTGATTCTAAACATAGCCTATGAAATTTTCTACACAGTGCTTGCTATAATTATTATTTGCAATTTCACTTTCAGGATTACATTGACAAAGTTGGTCGTACCGCACGTGGTGAGAAAGGCAAAGGAAGTGCATTGCTGTTCTTACTACTAGAAGAACTGAAGTTTCTAATTTACCTGAAGATATGTGTGAAAAAGATAATATAATACGTGTGCCCTGTTTTCTTGACCTACCACTCCCTCCCTATCATGAATTAAGAGAAATCACACATTTATTGGTTGTCTCTAGGCGGCCAAGGTTACCCTGACGAAATATGAGTTCAATCAGAAGAATGTGCCAAATTTGCAATCGCAGCTTGTAAGTACCCCTTTCAAGATAACTGAATTATACAAGTCCCCCTTTTGTCATATATATAGTTAACTCGAGCTGATGAACAGGAGAATATTGTTGGTGAGAATTACTTTCTGAACCAGTCTGCCAAAGAAGCCTACAGATCCTGCGTTTTGGCATATGACTCTCACTCTATGAAAGACATTTTTAATGCCCATCAACTTGATCTACAGGTAAATGTTTTTCAAAGTTTTCATTAACTGCAAAGTTCAGCTTATTCCTTATGAAGAAGCTATCGTGAGTTAATTGCATATGCATCTCTACTACTACAATGGACGTGGGTAGCCGACGTCCGGCCACAAGCGACACCACGCCCCCGCCCCGGCACCCCTAGCCTCCGCCCGCTGCGCCACGACAGATGCCGCATGACCCCGTCCTCGGCACCCCGCTCCATGCCCCCCCCCCACCGCCGCCATCCCTAGGAAACTGGAGTGGGGTGCTGCGACTGTCAAGAAGGAGAAGAAATGCCCCTTCACCACTGTTGAGATCGAGGATATCTCGGACGACAAGGTTAGACCATTTCTCTTGCATTCGTCATTCTCCCTCACCGATGAGTGGTAACTACGTGGGTTTTTGTTTCTCACAGAGGTTTCGAGCGACGAGGGATTTTCTAGGGCTACGCAGCTCGCCATCGAGGCCACCAAGAATGAGCAGATCGTGGTTAAGCCAGACGTCGCGTTACAAGGGCCCGACGGCGGTGTCGTAGCCATCTTGCGCAGGTACGTACACCCTGCTCCTCCGTTTCTTATTCCTACCAAAACACGATGACACATTCTTACTCTTATGTGTTTTGCGTGATAAATCACTTCTACCATTTTGGCATTCGTGGTTCGAGCAAGCACCAAAATCACAACATTCTTGCACTATGGTAACTGCAACTTTTGTTAGAATTTCTGTCTACATATCTTAAAAAATATATTTGATTGTACATGTGTTGTCTTTAACAACTTAAATAAAACATGTTGTTCCATAAAAAGATAGTGTATTATATATAAGGTCTGTGCCCGCCATCTTTTTGGAGTATAGGCTCTTCTTAGTTCATTTTACTATTGTCATGACTCAACATGTGGTCTTATCGAGGCGACTGGAGCCTTGATTGTATGGCAAGCACCACCTATTATAGAGAAGATGGCTGCTCACAATCAGTTAGACTTCAAGCAGGACCCATACAATTTTTTGCTCTCTGTTACATTATGCCTAGCCTCCAGGGTGATTTATTTCTTACCTTTTTCGATGCATCGCCATTCTTGGTCCTTGTTAGTTTAGTTAAAATTGTTTGGATCATCTAACATTCCATTTTACCAGTCTGTCATGATGGAAAAGATTGGTTGGAGCACGCCGCTGACCCCGACGTCGATGACTCCGAGCGTGGGGTTGCTACAAAACAGCGACCACCTCGATGTATAGCTCAAAGTATGATCTGCTCCTCTCCTCTGCTATCCTTCTCTGCTCCCCTCATGCTCCACCTTGACCTGTATGTGCTAGCTGAAGATAGTTGTGAACTGAGCACTCAAGCCAAACCAGGTTGTAGCAACCTGGCCTTTAGATTGAATCTTCTGCTCAACTGAAATTTATTGCAAATTGCTATTGTTCTCAGCCAATAGAAGGTTCGTAGGATGTCTGGTTATCTGGTGTAATGATGTTCAGGCTCCCTTTTAATTGTATAAAGTCTATGTAATGTATCCTTCTCCGCTCTCCCTTTTAATTCTAGTTGACACAACATAAACTTTGACGGTTAGACTATTTGGGAGTAGTGTTATAAGTCAAGATATCGCCACTGCTTGCCCCATCCTGTGGAATATCAGTCCATTGATGCATCTGATGGGCTGCTCTCAATGTTTTATTGTTTCTTGGGATTTTCACTTTCATTCATGTGTGTGCTATATATTAGCACCTTAAATATGCGCCCATAAATTATTAGTGATCATGATATGGAAACATAAATAAAAATATCTATGTGTTCATTTGCAAAACAAGAGTGAGGCTCTCCTATTTAGCCATTGCTTCTTTTTTGTGAAATTTGACATTTCAGGCAAATATGCTATGTTATCTTTTTCAATATCAGGTTGATGAATCTACCCACTTGATATGGATGCTCTCAATGATCTTCAGTATGTTATTCTACATCTAGCACTAATGTGAAGGCCATTTTTTTGAGGTAATAGAACCTAATTTGTGTTGTCATTTTTTGTGCATGGCTTTATGGAGGTATCGACTCAATGTTGAGCAGGTAGAGTAGATCATATATGTGATAGATGTTGGTCAGCAGTAGCACTTTGACATGTTTTCAATGTAAGCATGGAGTGGCACCAAGGTCCTTTCCATTTAGTATGGTTCAGATCGCAAGCGGTTCCAAACCCGTAGTACCGAGGTTGTTCGGTTGGTAGAGCTACCTGATGAGGCTAAATCTCGAAGCAAATCAGAACTACATCGACTCATAGAAACTGGAAAACTGGATTATTTTGGAACCTTATTGTTAATCTTCAGATAAATATGATCACATTATTTTGTTCAGGCAAAATTGTTGTTGATTGGACGGATGAGGAATTAGAGCATACTTCAGAGGCAGTTGGATATGGTGTTGTGAAGTATCTTCTGGAATGCCTTATTTTAGAAAGCTCTGTACGTGCTCATCTATTGGTGACTTGAATATAACAATGAATCACAATGACTTTGTGTTTATATTTATGAAGGTCCATGTTGTTAATATCTGATATGGAAACATGGTTGAGTTGTGTGTTATTTTATCTTACTTTTGGTTATCTAAAAGTTTATGTAAAGGACAACCATCTCATTTATCAGGCTAAATATATTGTAGTTCAGTGGTACCAATAATTCTTGAACACTAACCTAACTTAAGTATGTTGTACTTCTGTAGAGAAAATCCAGTGCAGGCAAGATTTTAGGTTGAATTCTCCCACTAGTGAGGAACTTGAGATTCTTGGCAAGCTCTGAGTTATTTTCTTCTCAACTTGTAGACCAACCTGGTGTAGCTCCACTTTCAAGATATTGTGATCCAAAATATAAAGTCTTAATCTTTTTTAATTTTGATTTGACGTGCACTATTGTTGATTCATCTGCGAGTTGCATCAAGTTTTGTTTCCTTGTAACAAACCTATTTGGTGGACTTACATGTGCTTGTATCCAGATGCAATGCATGATATCTTGTATTATAACTTTCTACTTGTTATTTTTTACCTTAGCCAAGTTGGTTGCTGATCATTGCTAAGGAGATTACTTGAGTGGTCGATAAGCATTGCATTTTACTACTACACGTAATGGATTTGTTTGATGTGAAATGCTTTTAATGTATGTAAAAATTCTTAACTTTTAAAAAGATACTAACAAACATAAAATAACAATTTTTTTAATTTTAGTGTATCTTACCATAATATATTCACTCCATAGGAACGCACGGGCGTTCACCTAGTACACTCCCTGTAAAGGACTTTCATCGAGCGTGTTCAGAAAACATATAGCCAATAACATGGCTTAATAGAGTACCTATGGTTCTAGATTAAGCTAAGGGGCCGTTGATACAAAATCGTCTGCTTTGAGGTAATTGACGGTATTAGACTTGAAGAGTTTTACTGCAGCCGCGCGCGGCATCAAACGTTATATCGGGCCGGGTTTGGGCCGAGGTCACGGCCCATGGGCGGGCACGAGCACGGCCCGTTTAAGGCAGGCACGAAATGACCCATATAGAGGCACGAAAAGGCCCATATATTTATTAAAACCACACTTCATTCCACACAATCATATACTTGATAAAGAACACAAAACTAGAGATAATGCTAGTTAGATGTTTTTTGTAGCTTTGAATTAGAGTGTGTGATGTAATTTTGCTTTTGTTATGAACATTAGACAATAAACTGAACTTACGAACTTTGTATAGAGCTGATTATACACTTTTTCCTTCTAACAAAATGATTTATAAACGAGGTAGTCATTGCATAGCTGTGGTAACTTTAATACAAATATTAAGTTTGATTTTGTTCAAATTTATTTGTCTTATCTTTTATTTGTTTTTTGAATTTAGGGCTCTAATGTGAATTTCGGGCCAAAACTGAATTTCGGGCCAAAAATTGAATTTCGGGCCGTAATGTGAATTTCGGGCTTTTATAATTTTGGTCCGCCCGAAATGAGCCCGTCACGTTTAAGCAATTACGCGACAGGCCGTGGACCGAGGGCTAGACCCATGGGCCGGCTCGGTACGGCCCGAAATTCAAACAGGCCGGGCCGACCCGAAATTCAAATAATACGGGTTTTTTCGGTCTTGGGCCGGGCCGGGCCGAGCGGCCCGTATGTACACCTATAATCACGGCACGGGTCGCTAATAATAATTCTGTGATTCACTAGCCCTGCTGGCCCGTGTATATATATACACGTTGACCCCAGCTAGCAGCAAGAATGCGAGTAGATCTGGGGGGTGGCGACATGCACATGCATATGGCAGCGAGAGAGAGCGGAGGAGGTACGGTGGTGGTGGAAGGTGGATCACACAAGCACACGCACTACGGCGCTGGAAAACAGTAGGAAACATCGGATGGGCGTCGTCGGGCAAAAAGGACGACGGGACAGATGGATTGGATCGATGCATCTTTCCGTTGCAGCAGGTGTCACATGCCTGCGCCACCGCCACCCATTCTACTGTCCATCCGGCCGCTCCTCCTCTGCTGTGCTAGCTGGCCTATATATCTCCCTCTCCTTTTGACAAACAGCGGCGTTGCCGATCGGCGATCGAGCGTACAGGAAGAACGACGTTAAAGAATGACCGGAGGAAACGAGGCAGCTGTACGTACGTGCGGCCGCGGCGTGGCACGCATGCTCGCGCGCCAATGCCGCCGGCCGGTGGAGCGGGGCGGCCTCGCGTACGTCCCAGATCTGGCCCTTCCGGCCGGCCTGCGCCGGACACCTCCGAACCGCGGACAGTGGCGCGCGCAAGCCAGATGTCGCGCGCCACGTATGAACAGTGGCGGACGGAGCTACCAGGGTAGTTTCGGCCCAAGCCCAAAATATCCTCGGAAATTCTAGCCGATTGTTGATACCAGCTTTTTTACATTCACGTACTGGATCGATCGGCTGTTCGTTCGTGTCCAGTTTGGGCGGTCTGACGGGCCTCGTTTGCTCTGGTATTCCAATTTGACTAATTTAAAGTGGCCATCTTGATGTCTAGCTACGCTGATGCATCTATTTGATGTTGATTTAATGAGCTTAGTCTAAATTAATTTATTTATTAAATCATTTAATATTAATGGTCTATATAATACTAGGGAAATGAAAGGTGGTTAATATCATAATAAAAGCTAAGAGAGATCGTAACTAACTTATAAAATGGACATTACACATATATACTGTCTCTGAAGTCGGAAAATAAGATAGTTAGATAGGTGTGTCACACGTGAGCGCTCACTTCTCTAACAAGCGGGTGGCGAGGTGCGGCCAGATGTGTTGTAATGTGATAGATTTTTACGATAAGTGAAGTCATAATGATGCAGAATGATTAGGCTTAGAAGGTTTTCATGCCCTTGTTGATGAAGGTAAAATATCGATTTTAAAATGAGTAGTTGAATAGGTTAAGGACCATCTAGTTCTAAGTGCTAATGGAGATATTAGACACTTAAAGTGATAGGACCGTTATTTTCTTTTAGTCGTATTATAAATGATGATATGAAATGGGTAACTTCACCTATATAAGTCTAGTTAGGTGTAGTGGTGTACACTTATTAAAAAACTAGTGCTAGGTAATCTAGGAGAGCCAATGAGAAGTTTATAATAAAAAAAACAAATAAAAAACCGTTGACAACAAAAGTTGGCATCGGACGTGTCGATGCTTCATCATTGCACCATATAGGAAAAGTTCCCTATGAGATTTTATATATGCACCATGGTGTCCGATCTGCACCATGTACGTGGCACCACACAGAGCATCCAGAGAGCTTATAAACTAATTAGTTTCAGTTTTACACTCACTAGCGTGTTCGGTGGATGTG
Source organism: Zea mays (assembly GCF_902167145.1). NCBI lineage: Eukaryota > Viridiplantae > Streptophyta > Magnoliopsida > Poales > Poaceae > Zea > Zea mays. Next base: position 151,564,807 of record NC_050099.1, on the reverse strand, counting down.
ACACTAGATTAGACACCTAGAAAGCATATAAATTGTGCAGATGTCTTGATTACTCACCTAACATATCTTGTGTGCACCGGATGTGTCACCGGACAAGGTACTAAGAAAGCTTGTTTACTATCAAAGTTATACCCCCATATCAACTTCTTGAGGTGTTGTGTCAGCTAGTTTGAGCCTTTAGGAATATTTATACCCCCATATCAACTTCTTGAGGTGTTGTGCCCTTTTCAATAGCTAAAGCAACCTATTGAGAGAAAGGAAGACCCTTTGCATTGTGAGGAAATTAGAGAAGTGTTAGGCTATTAGTGCATAGAGAGAGACTTATGTGCATCCACCACCCACATTAGGTTTGCCTTGGTCAAGTGAGATTCTAGTACATGTTACTCTTGGTGATCATGATCACCTAGATGGCTTGGTAGTGATTGGAGTGTGGTGGTCACTCGGGTGACCCAACTCAGGAGTTGTATACGGTTATGAGCGGTTCACTGTGTAGAAGAGGCAAAGAACTAGCCCATGTATGTGTTTTTGACCCGACAGATTAGGATATGGATATGTTTTTCACCCATGGGTTAGACCTGTATCCGACCCAAGGTAATGTGGTCATGGATTTGGATATTAAACCTCACTCGCGGGTTACATGTTGGAGATCCAAAATTAACCAATATGCGGGTTACCCATGTATGTTTTGAACAAAATAAACTCGCAAGCCTCACAAAGTTGTAGAGGTGAGAAACTTGCACAATTGGAAATAGTTTATTCTAATATGTAAAATGAATGTAGTGTTGATAAAAGGTGGTAAAAACATTTTATGACCTCAGTAGACCATTGCACTAGATTTTGTTACATCTATTTATTGAAGTCTTTAAAGTCTACAAGGTTCAAGTAGAAAACCCACCTGAAAGAAAGATCAAACGTGAAAGGTTGGATCATGGTGGTGAGTACTTCTTAAGTATTTTCTCTTTATTTTTCAAGAAACGTTGTATAAATCATGAGAGGACTCTTCTCTATTCATCTCGGTCAAATGGGGTAACCAAAACAAAGTACACTATAATTGATTTGACTAATGTTTTGTTAGATACACTGGAACATTTCCAACGAACGGTGGGGTGAGGCAATTTTGAATGTGTGTCATGCGACCTACAAATAATGAAGATATAACACAATTCAAGGAATGTGAGAATAAAAGGCTTCACTTTCTTATTTACGCACTTGGGGTTGTTTAGAAAAAATTGAAATCCTCCCGGTCATATTTTTAGTGCTCTATTATAAGAAATAGTTATTGCATGCCAAAGGTTCAATTTAAAGTTCTTTAAAATTGTCCCAACAACCTCATTGCAATCAACTATATGGCCACACTAATAGCTTATTATGGGCTCTAAAGGAACTAGGCCATAGTGGATTTCAACGCCACACTTGTAGAGGACTACAGGGCTATGATATCCTTTGTTTTGATCCAGTCAATGGGACTTAGGTCCATACACCCACTCACTGAAATAACACTTCTAATATCTATGTTGCAAACAAGGACATATTATTAATTCTAGGTAGGCAAATATAAGGGTCAAGGCTAATGGGACTTAGGTTTGTACATCCACTCACTAAAATAACACTTATAATATTCGTGTTATAAACAGGCACATATTGTTGATTCCAGGCAAGCAAATACAAGGATAAAGGGAAACCATGCTATACTCACTTTGTTCTTGTTACCACACTCAAATCCAAACGAACTCCTAGGTGCAAAAACAATTGCATCTCTGCAACCATGTGGAAGAAGGATTCTCAATGCGTTCATTGATGGCTTTGTCTTCTCCTTATTCGTCATTAGCAAAAGATTGGAGGAGGTGAAACCCACCGCACGAAATGCTTGTATGGTCGTCTCTCTCTACAAGTCATTAAAAAACATGTATGTTACATCAAACTTATTAGGATCATCTATCACTAAAAGAAAAGACATCATTTATGGTCCTAAATAGGTTGATAACACCAACTTATTAATAATTTAATAACATATAAAAAACTCTAGTGTTATTAGCGTGATTAACTGGATTAGTTTAAAAATCCATAATGTTATTTTTAAAAAGAAATTAAAATAAAAAACCACTTTAAATAGTGTCGATATGATTCAAACGCATAGCGTCTTAGCGCGTGATTGGTTAACTGCTCCGCGGGTACAGCTGCACCTGCGGATCATTAAAGCACTGTGTGTTCGGTAACAAGCTCTACGCATGTAGATCAATGTGATGTAAATCAGAGCACGCATGCAGGCCGCGCCTGTCGTCATAGTTGATTAGTTGCCCAAATGGAGATGCACGAATTTCGAGATGCTTTTTTAGTATGTTTTTCTTATACCTTTTAATTAAAAGATTTAATCATCGAACCGATTTCATATTTATGTTTCTGATATTTTTACGAATAAAATTAGACCATACATGGTGTATAATCTTTGAACATTTATTTATATGGTCTTCTCTAGTACACGTCTGACACAAACAACCAAACACTAGTTGTATTTGATCTGAATATACCAATACAAACAACCAAACAAAAACCTATGCACAAAGAGCCAAACTGCTCAAATACGAGCCAGGCTACCGGCCTACCGCTGTACAGCAACCAATCACACGGATATAGTAATACATATAGTACAACACTGCGGTATTTGGTTGCATTGTGTGCATGTCATTCAATCGGTTGTCCAAAATAAACACGTACGTACACGTGAGGTTTGATCAATCTTTTTCATGTGGGTCTGCGATGCAAGTGGTGATGGAGGCGATATCTTATCTGTATATGCTGAGGTACCTCTATAAAAATCGAAATACCGTAAGGCCGTTGTCCGGTGTGTTGCGTGTCGGTGAAAACCCACAAACTAGTTGTGGGGCGAGCCGCGAGCAGCAACCAGCGCTACCGTCCTGTTGTTGTGGGGCTTGGTTGATGATCTTGCACTTAGGGATGGCAACGGGTAAAATATCCGCGCATATTGTCTCTGGACATCCATATCCACGACTTATATCTAATATTCGAACCCTACCCGTTACCCGCCATAGATAACAAACAGTATCCACATCCGTTACCCGCGAGTAACGTATATCCGCGGATATATCTGTTTGCCCACTAGACATACAAAATATTTAAATCCAGCAAATTCAAATATGATATCATATTTGTCCAGCAAATTTAAATATGATCTTGTTGAGTGCCACCACTAGGGGTTTCCATGGCAGCGGTAACGCATTGAATTAATAAAAGTAACAATCAACAAGTCGTTGAATCTGAAATAATCTGTAATTGCATTTGGGTGAGAAAAACAATCAACAAGTCGTTGCATCTAGAATAACCTGTACTTTACACCAGGACAGCCGCGCAGGAGCCGGGGACCGAGGGAAGGTAGCACGCGCAGGGACTGAGGGGAGCAGGCCGCAGGAGCGCTGCAACTGGGCACAGAGCGCAGGCGCGCGGGGAGTCAGCGATGCAGGGAGCCAGGGACTGAGGATGAGCTGCGCAGGGAGTCAACGATGCAGGGACTGAGGACGAGCTGGAGATCTGCGCTCTGTGCCCGGGAGCCGCGCAGGAGCCAGGGACCCGGACCGATAGGGGGCAGTGGCTGCGGGAGTCTGGGAGAGGTGAGATGGAGTGTGCGGCGGCGGTAGGAGTGGGCGACGGCGGTAGGAGTGGGCGAGTGGGAGAGGACAGAGGAGAAGAGAATGAGACCGGAGAATGGACTGGCGGAGCGAGGGCTTCGCTGGATTGCTGGAAGCCTGGAGATTGGAGAACGCTTGTGGCCTTGTGGGCTATGGCCCGTGGGCCTGCGGGACTGGTGTAATTTTGACGGATATTCGGGTAATTGAGTATGGATATTGATTTTTTGTATTCGTTTTAAAAATATCCACGGATATCAAGTGCTACCCGTATCCATATTCATGGATACAGACTTGTACCCAAAATCATGCCCAACGGGTTTTTTATCCACGGGTACGCGGATAAATGACATTCATTGCCATCCCTGCTTGCACTTACACGCCCATAATCCTTCTCGCTTGTTGGACACCGTCGGTCACCATTGTTGGACAAGGCCTTGCAGTCAAGCGGGCCGTGGGAAGCTTTCCCTGGGCCGTCGGGATTTATGCCATCTGCAAGTGAAGCCCGCTAAGAATTCGCATGGCCCAGAGCCCCATACGCACTCAAGCCTGAACTGAATGGCTCCTTCCAGTTGCTCACTGCCTGTTGATGCCTCCTGCCCTAAATCCTGAAGAACTAGGCATCAGCTGTTCAGCGCGCACACACGTGACGCGTCCCGGTGCTGTACTTCCGGCGAACGGAGAAAAGCATGACACATAGGGTCGGTTTGTTTCAGCTTATAGATTATATAATCTGGATTATAATCTAAATTATATAATTTAGATATATTATAATCTCTATATGTAGTTATTTGATAGTTTAGATTATACAAATGTAGATTATTCACAAAGACAACAATATTATTATTGTTTATTTGAGGTAAGAAAAGAATGATAGCATATATTGTAATTTCTATTTCCATTACCATGAATAGTGGATCTTTTGTCAAAATAATCTCAAATAAACTAGTCTTGAGAAGATTATGAGATTATCATAATCTGGAGTTTAGATTATATAATCTAAATCCATAATCTATATGTTCGTTTAACTATTGATTATTTGTACTGTATTATATAAGGCATGTTTGGTTCACTACCTCAGTTGCCACATTTTGCCTAACTTTTCTGCCTAAGGTTAGTTATTCAATTCGAACGACTAACTTTAGATAAAGTGTGGCACATTTAGCCACAAACCAAACAGGCCCATAATCTGGAGAGATTATAATCTAAAACAAACAGTGCCATACTACTATCGTCTAACGTTCTTTCCGGCTCTGCTAGCGGCCGGAGAGGAGAGCGACGTGGCGAGCTTGCACAGAGGGCTGCGCGGCGCCGGCGAGCTCTCGGCGAACGCCGGGAGTGTGTGCACGACCAGGGCATAGGGCGTAGCGACGAGCGCCGAGCGGGCGTGGTGAGCTCGCGACCGGTCGGGGAGCGGGCGCAAACGCGGCGGAGTGTTAGCACACCACTGATGCTAGGGAACTGGCACTCAGGGAGTTGCCTTGAGTAGGAAGAAGGGGAACGAGTTACAGGGTTCAGATTACAATAATAAGTATTTTTCTCTAGCGCAAACGCGGCGGAGGGCGGCGCGGGATCTCCCTGCCGGCACGACCAGCGATGCAGCGAGCTCACATCACAGCGAGCGTGTACGGCAGGGAGGTGCGGATGGTGGCGAGGAGGGCGACGAGGCGAGCGTGCGCGGCCTGCACACAGAGGGCGGTGCGGCGAGCAGGCAGCCGGCGTAGCGAGCGACGAGGCTCGCTCGCTCGCAGCGCGGTACGTGAGCGTGCCAGGCTGAGGTGGAGGGCGGCGCCGGCGCGAAACGCGGCAAGCTGGCCGGCCGGCGGCCGCCACCGCGGTGAAGCCGAAAGAGGCCCGCAACTCGCGCCTATGCGCCGGTTGTCAAGGTGTATATCCCTGCTCCGCGCCGTGTTTCTACGGTACCTCCATGCATCTCCGATCCACCTTGTCGCAACGCATGACCTTGCGTTGCGAGCCTGCACTGCACTGCACGCACGAGAACGGCCCCCATGGCGACGCGCTCACATGGCCTTCCGCCAACCACTAGTGTTGACTTGAACAAAAACACATTAAAAAAGAAAAGAGGATCGCTTCGTCAGATCAGAATCAGACAGAGCGCCTCGATCTCCAATCAAAAGACCAGACTCCAGAGCACCTCCGGACTAAAACAAAAAAACAAATTACAAATACGCCTCCTCCTCCGGATGCGTACTTGCGAGGCCAAATCAAAGATATCCTATTGTTCGTTCGGGCCGGCTCATCTCCCTGTCTGTCGGTGACATCATCTGGTCTGGGATTAACTAACGATGAGGCTGCGACTGCGAGGAGACAGAAACCCTGCACCTGCTAGCTTCCAGATAAGATCGTTATGGCGTAATGTATAATCTAATTAGTACGTGCTAAACAATGCAGAGCGGCAGGCTTAGCGCATGTAATCATTGCGTGTTTGTGGTGGCTGCGCGCACTACTTGTACGTTCATGATTGCGCATTGCGTAATCCGGAGGGTTGGATCAGGATGCCACGATTAAACTATATAGTATGCATGTTTGTATGTCGAGCGGGCCCAGCTCCTACTATGGTGGAGTAAATTGTTTGCTACCAACTTCGTGCCTGTGATCGGTGTGTTTATCGGTGGGTGTTACTGTTAGAATTATAGGCATTTTCCGTACCATTTTAATTCCATAAATTAACATTATGATGATGACATATAATAAATAATTAACCATAGAAATCGTGATCTCAAAAATATCCATAACAATATGGATCATGAGAACAGCAAGCATATGAAGCATGTAAATCATATAAATAAAATAAGTATATAAGCATGGTTCATGGTTTATTGCGGAACAACTGGAAATAAACAGATAACAATATAAACAGGATGACTGTAAAATTAAGACAAACAGATATAACATATTATAATACGATAGAGCAAAGCTACATACGACATATATAATATGCAGAATATAAAACTGTAATGAACTGAATTGATCATACCCTCTCATGCGTTCCGAGGATCCTGATCCTTGCCCAACTTCTCTTGTCATCCGATCGAGTTGAAGACGCCAAGAACCAGCGATGAAGACAGATGTTGGGCAGTCGCGAAGACGCTCCCCAAAAACCTAATTGCCGATCCCCCGTGCAAGGTCTCGAACGGCAAGGGCTCCGGAGGCACCTGCCCTCTCGCTTCTCTGTGCGCGCAGAGTCACGAGATGGAAATACCCTCACTCGGCGCTGGACTGTGTTCTGAAAGTGTGTTCTCGCGTGTACCGAGTGACAGGGGTGCTCCTCTATTTAACCTCTCGCAGAGGGAAGCTGAAGGAGAAAGGTCGCCGAGTCACGCCAAGAGTCGGCCAGCTCTAGCCGAGTTATGTCATGAGTCGGCCAGCTCTTGCCGAGTCACGCCATAAGTCGGCAGAGAAGGAGAAGGGTCACTCGGCTGGCTGACGGAGAGACAGAGTCACTCGGCAGACGAAGAGACAGGGTCACTCGGCTGACGCGGTTAGTGAGTGCTAAAAATTAACACAACCACACCACGCCCGCTCGCCTGCCTGCCTCGCCTCGCCTCGCCTCGCCACGCCACGCCACGCCACGCCCGGCCCGACCGGCGGCGGCGGCGGCGCGCGCGCGCGCGTGTGGCACGCCCTTGTCCATTTCTTGACTTCTCAAGTTAAGTGGAATAAATCCCACCATATAAGTCAAGGCAAAAGACCCTTGGACTTCCAATGTGGTACTATTGGTATTCTCCACCATTACACACCATAGAGTTTATTCAATAAATGGGCCAAGCCCATAAAAGATCCAACAATCCCCACCAAACTCTAGGGTTTGTAATGGTGAAGTATCAGAATCACAATCCTTTGATATACCAGTGTTTCGATGGAGACTGTTAAGTTGAACATCCATCTAGAATGAGAGTTTCACTTATTCACAACTGAACAATGGACTATGCCTTGAATTGACAGTTTTGTGCGAATTAAGATTCACTCAAATCCTTTGCTGATACTAGGCTGCAGAAGGGTATTCCCGCTGTTTAGAAGCATATAAGTCACACTTCAGTGCCTTTCATGAGTATTTAGGGATTACCCAAATCCCATAGACTGTGACTAGCAGTCTGACTCATATAGGTGTATTCCTCAGAAGATGTTCTGTAGGACAACATCTCACCTTTATAAGACTCTTGGAATACATTAAGGTAAAAACCATCCTGCCTTACAGATAGGAAAGATGTGCATCAGAAATGAGTTAAAGAAGGGATCTTTCCTCACAATCTACTCCTAGCTTGTTTCTCCACTCTACTTCACGGGATCTCCGATCACATAGAGCAGGTTACCACTAGAGTAGATCTCACATGGGTCTCATACCCATTTCCCTCGATGCACTTTCTATCACATTGCGTGATAGACCCTTAGTGAATTGATCTGCCAGATTATTTGATGTGTGGACATAATCCACAGTAATAACTCCGGAGTTTTTCAACTTTCTCACAGATTTCAATCTCCTCTTAACATGCCTTGTAGACTTCATGTTATTCCTAGAACTGTTAACCTTTGTAATCACCGTTTGGTTGTCACAGTTCATGGAAATAGCCGGTATCGGTTTTTCAACTACCGGTAAGTCCAATAGGAAATCACGAAGCCACTCGGCCTCAGCCCCAACAGTGTCTAATGCTGCGAGTTCTGCTTCCATTGTAGACTTCGTTAAGATAGTCTGCTTGCAAGACTTCCAGGAAACAGCGCCACCTCCAAACAGAAACACATATCCGCTTGTGGCATAAAGCTCATCAGCATCAGAAATCCAGTTGGCATCACAATAGCCTTCCAGCACTTTTGGGTTTCCGGTATAATGAATACCGTATGTCATAGTACCTTTCAAATACCGCAACACTCTCTCAAGAGCACGCCAGTGATCATCTCCTGGTTTCGACACAAACCGACTTAGCTTACTCACAGCATAAGAGATGTCTGGCCTTGTTGCACTTGCAAGGTACATGAGCGAGCCAATGATCTGGGAGTATGTCAATTGATCCCTTGCTATTCTCCGATTCTTTCTCAATAGCACACCAGGATCATAAGGTGTTGGAGCAGGATCACAGTCACTAAAACCAAAGCGACTCAATACCTTTTCCACATAATGGGATTGCAACAAAGTTACCCCACCATCAGCTTCTCTAACAAGCTTGATGTTTAGAATGACATCAGCTTCTCCCAAATCTTTCATCTCGAAATTGCTCGATAGAAGACTTTTAACTTCCTCAATCACATTGAGATTTGATCCAAAGATCAAGATGTCATCAACATAAAGGCACAGCATAACAGACTCACCCCCACCATACCGATAGTATACACACGTGTCAGATTCATTTACAACAAAGCCAGCTACTGTAAGAGTATTATCAAACTTTTCATGCCATTGCTTAGGTGCTTGTTTTAGGTCATACAATGATTTTATCAACCTGCACACCTTGTTCTCTTGACCATCCGCAATAAACCCTTCTGGCTGATCCATATAGATCTCCTCATCCAACTCTCCATTTAGGAAAGCTGTCTTAACATCCATCTGATGAATGATAAGACCATAAGAGGCTGCCACGGCTATTAATGTGCGAATTGTAGTCAGTCGAGCCACTGGTGAGTAGGTATCAAAGAAATCTTCACCCTCCTTTTGGGTATATCCTTTGGCCACAAGCCTTGCCTTGTACCTCTCAATTGTACCATCAGGCCTAAGCTTTTTCTTGAAGATCCATTTGCAACCTATAGGTTGACAACCATAAGGACGGTCAACGACCTCCCAAGTTCCATTAGACATAATAGATTCCATCTCACTCCTTACTGCTTCCTTCCATAAGTCAGCATCAGGAGAGGAATATGCCTCACTAATGGTAGTTGGTGTGTCTTCCACAAGGTACACTATAAAGTCATTACCAAAGGATTTTGCAACCCTCTGTCTCTTGCTCTTTCGAGTGACTATAGTGTCATCCTCCTCAGGGATGTGCACGTGAGAATCCTCAGCATGATTTATAGGAATCGACAGTTCGTGCTCATGGGGAATTATAGTCTCATGACTTATATCACTAGGTGTATTCTTCATAAGAAACTCATTCTCAAAAAATGTTGCGTCTCTTGATTCCATGATAGTATCAACATACATATCAGGCACATCAGATTTTATAATTAAGAACCTATACCCAGTGCTGTGAAAAGAGTACCCAAGGAATATACAGTCAACAGTTTTAGGCCCAACTTTACGCCTTTTGTTGATTGGCACATTCACTTTAGCCAAACAACCCCAAGTGCGCAAATATGAGAGATTTAATCTTCTCTTTTCCCATTCCTCGAATGGTGTGATCTTTTTGTTCTTTGTTGGAACTCTATTTAGGACATGACATGCTGTCAAAATCGCCTCACCCCACCATGCCTTGGATAATCCCGCTGTACTCAACATGGCATTCACCAAATCTGTTAGAGTGCGGTTTTTCCTTTCAGCAATCCCATTGGATTGTGGTGAGAATGGCGGTGTCCTCTCATGAATAATACCATGTTCCACGCAGAACTCATCGAACACATTAGAGAAATATTCTCCACCTCGATCAGACCTTAACCGTTTTATTTTCCTCTCAAGTTGGTTCTCAACTTCAGCTTTATAGGCCTTAAAATAATTGAATGCTTCATCTTTTGTTTTTAAGAGATACACATAACAAAATCTAGTGGAGTCATCTATAAAAGTGAGAAAGTATCTTTTACCACCTTTGGTCAAAATTCCATTCATCTCGCACAGATCAGAATGAACAAGTTCTAGAGGTGCCAAACTCCTCGCCTCAGCAGCCTTGTGAGGCTTGCGGGGTTGTTTTGATTCAACACACACATGGCACTTAGACTTTTTGACCAAGTTAAATTTAGGAATTAAATTTATATTTGCTAACCGCATAAGACAGCCAAAGCTTGCATGACAAAAACGTGAATGCCATAAATCTGACTCATCAGAAAAATGAACAGAATTCACCAGTTTATTACACACATCATGCAGAGATAAGCGGAACAAGCCTCCGCAGTCATATCCTTTACCAACAAAAGTACCATGTTTCGACACAACACATTTATTAGACTCAAGAACAACTTTGTATCCATCTCGACATAGCATGGACGCGCTAACGAGATTCTTCTTGATAGAGGGCACATGCTGCACGCTCTTCAATGGCACCGTCTTTCCCGAAGTAAACTTCAGAATGACCGTACCAACACCAAGAACATGAGCACGCGACCCATTTCCCATTAACAAGGCGCCAGACCTCCCGACCTGGTAGGAGGAGAACATAGAGGCATCAGCACACACATGAATATTTGCACCACTGTCCATCCACCACTCAGGTGAATTACAGACTGAAAGAACAAATGGTAAAGAATTACCATACCCAGATGTTCCTCCTTCAGTTTCAGTGGTTACAACATTAGCTGATTTCTTGTCTTGAGTGAACTTGCGATCAGGGCACTCTCTTGCCCAATGTTGATCACTGCCACAGACAAAGCAACCTCCCTTTCCCTTGTTGTTGTTGTTCTTCTTTTTAAATTGTGCTGTTTGAACAGGTTTATTTGCATTCTCTTGTTTGTTCTGGTTTTTCTTCTTGTTAAACTTGCGGAAGTTTCTCTTCTGCACCACATTAGCAGTAGAGGTCTCCACACCTTTTCCATTGTCCTTTGTTCTAGCCCTTTCCTCAACATCAAGAGTACCAATGAGCTCTTCCACATTGAACTCTTGTCTCTTATGTTTTAGAGAGGTAGCAAAGTCCTTCCAAGAAGGTGGTAACTTGGCGATTATACCGCCAACCACAAACTTGTCAGGCAAAGGACAAGGAAAAAGTTCGAGTTCCTTAGCTAGTGCCTGAAACTCATGAGCCTGTTCCACTACAGATCGGTTCTCAACCATCTTGTAGTCATACAGCTGCTCCATGAGGTACAGCTCGCTACCAGCGTCAGTAACTCCAAACTTTCCGACAAGTGCATCCCACAGCTCTTTCCCTGTGGGAAGGATGATATAGCTTTTCTGGAATTTAGTATCCAGTGCGCTAATTACTGCTCCTCGAAAGAGGTTGTCTTCAGCCTTAAACTTAGCCTCATCCTCAGGAGGTAAGTTTGCAGGCTTGCCCTCAGCGGCATGAAAACAAGACATTGCAGTTAGCCACAATTCCATTTTAGCTTTCCATATCAAGAAGTTTTTACCATCAAAAGGATCAGGCTTTAGCACAGCAGCAAAACCTCTGACAGAAAAATGCCTAACATTAGGTTTTTTGGATTGTTAGAATTATAGGCATTTTCCGTACCATTTTAATTCCATAAATTAACATTATGATGATGACATATAATAAATAATTAACCATAGAAATCGTGATCTCAAAAATATCCATAACAATATGGATCATGAGAACAGCAAGCATATGAAGCATGTAAATCATATAAATAAAATAAGTATATAAGCATGGTTCATGGTTTATTGCGGAACAACTGGAAATAAACAGATAACAATATAAACAGGATGACTGTAAAATTAAGACAAACAGATATAACATATTATAATACGATAGAGCAAAGCTACATACGACATATATAATATGCAGAATATAAAACTGTAATGAACTGAATTGATCATACCCTCCCATGCGTTCCGAGGATCCTGATCCTTGCCCAACTTCTCTTGTCATCCGATCGAGTTGAAGACGCCAAGAACCAGCGATGAAGACAGATGTTGGGCAGTCGCGAAGACGCTCCCCAAAAACCTAATTGCCGATCCCCCGTGCAAGGTCTCGAACGGCAAGGGCTCCGGAGGCACCTGCCCTCTCGCTTCTCTGTGCGCGCAGAGTCACGAGATGGAAATACCCTCACTCGGCGCTGGACTGTGTTCTGAAAGTGTGTTCTCGCGTGTACCGAGTGACAGGGGTGCTCCTCTATTTAACCTCTCGCAGAGGGAAGCTGAAGGAGAAAGGTCGCCGAGTCACGCCAAGAGTCGGCCAGCTCTAGCCGAGTTATGTCATGAGTCGGCCAGCTCTTGCCGAGTCACGCCATAAGTCGGCAGAGAAGGAGAAGGGTCACTCGGCTGGCTGACGGAGAGACAGAGTCACTCGGCAGACGAAGAGACAGGGTCACTCGGCTGACGCGGTTAGTGAGTGCTAAAAATTAACACAACCACACCACACCACGCCCGCCCGCTCGCCTGCCTGCCTGCCTGCCTGCCTGCCTGCCTGCCTGCCTGCCACGCCACGCCCGGCCGGCGGCGGCGGCGGCGCGCGCGCGCGCGTGTGGCACGCCCTTGTCCATTTCTTGACTTCTCAAGTTAAGTGGAATAAATCCCACCATATAAGTCAAGGCAAAAGACCCTTGGACTTCCAATGTGGTACTATTGGTATTCTCCACCATTACACACCATAGAGTTTATTCAATAAATGGGCCAAGCCCATAAAAGATCCAACAGTTACAGGTCTGCCAGCGTTAGTTTTTTGATGTTGTGATTTTATCGTGTGGAGTATTCTAATTTAATTAGGGGTGATGGGTTCGACATATTGGGATGACCTATATATATAGGGCTAGTGCTGGAAATATGTACTGGGCTTTTGACTTTTTGGTTAGCACGAGCAGGACTTAAAAACAGGAGCCCAAAACACGGTCCAGTACAAAATAAAATGGGCCCTCAAATTCCGACACGTCGGGCCCCAAGCACGGCTCGCACGGTCCAATGAAGCCTATTTTATTTATTTTTTTAAAAAAAATTTAGTAAGGTATATAGACTATATATGAACAATTCGAAGACTTATCGATTTTTCTCGGGCCTTAAAAGGATGATACTCTCAACTAATCCTCGTTGGACCATCTGTTGAAGGTGTGGCTCTCCCTTGATCTGCACAATGATTAAGTGCTCTCTACAAGTTATGTTTTTATCGTATAGTTACTCTAAGGACCCGTTTGGATCTTGGAATTGAATTTCATTCATATCAATTAAGCTAACATAATTTTATGCGGAAAATATTAGCGTGTTATGGCTCCCATATGGGAGAGATGTCTATGTACTACATTTCTAGTATAGGAGAGTGAGTCGAAGAACATGTTATAAATTGCAGAGCAGAAACGTAGCATAGAAACATGGTATATAGAGACACATAAAAAACCAATTTCCATCCCTCAACCCTATAAATTTGAACTTTCGAAAGCGGTGAAATATCAAATCCCAAGCCAAATAGCCGACTCTATTAAGGCCTCATTTGAAACGCAGAGATTTCACAAGAATCATATAGAAATTTCACAGCATTCAGTTCATTTTCACAGAAAAAAACACAGGAAACAGATTTTTTCCCCTTAATCCAAAGGAGACCTAAGCATATTCTAATTCCTCCAAAACGAAGGGATCTAAACGCCACTAATTTAATTAGGGGGGGTGCTGGATTGATATATTCTACCGTGAACTGATTTTTATCGTCTCCCATGCTAAAACAAGAACAAATAGTTATATTTTGGTAATTGTGATGATATCTTAACCAAAAGTAGGCAGATGTTCAGTTTCATTTAAGTAATTCATCTTGTGGGTTTTGAATGCAACACACGATTATATATACGTTTGAAAGTTGGTAAATCACATACCTCTATTTTTTTGTACTTTATTTTGAACCGACAAGTAATTAACATCCGTTTGTTCTAGAACCGAATAACTTGTTCTTTTGCTTCTAGTTCATCTTTAATTCTAGACATACGAAGGAGGATAGGAAATGTATGGTACGTACGTTTTAATGTTCGTCGTGTCCGAACAGCAGAATTGTTACACGATTTCTAGAGACTGTATTTCCAATTACGTACATGTATAAAGGTAATAAACTTTGTACGGGCGTGACTAATGACTTGGCTCAAACAAACAAACAAAAAAGAATATTCAATTCCATCCACTGGTCTGCTTATGCAATATTGCGATGCGATGCGCCCGCACGTTCTACGACCTGAATTCTGTACCTTTTTTGACCACGGTAGTAGCCAGGGACAGGGAATAATGGATCTGTTCTGTCTGTGACGAGATTATCTAGTAGGGAACCCCTTTCGGCCATCGGCATGGAACTTTCTGGAACCCGGCCGGATAGTTCGCGCACTAGCTAGCTAGCCCCTAGCCAGCCGGCGAGTAGCTAGAGCGAGCTAGCGATCCATCGAACGCTTGACGGAGTGCTGCTGCTGCTGTAGCAGTTGATGCCCTTTTTTTTCCTTCTTCACGGGGATGCTGGTGCTCGCGGTAGACATCATCGTCGCCACCAGCACATCACAGTCACAGCCTCTTCCAAACTTTCACTTTGCGTGCCAGTTGGCACGGCAGGGTGGGTCGACATGATTAATTAGCGAGTACGTAGCGTGTACAGGTGCGCATGCACGTGTCGACCCGCCACGCGGCCCGCGGGCTGTGATGCTTGACGTCGGGGAAAAGTCTCCGCTCTCCGCCGCGCCGCGCCATCACGTCCGACGCGGAAGTCAGCCCGCGGCCCCCACCCTCTCGAGTCGAGCTCGAGCGGACGACCCCGTCCGTCCGCGTCGTCGTCGTCGCGATCAGGGGAGTTTGGAGAGGGTGCGGCGGTGGGTGGGTGGGGCTGGGCGGCGGCACATCGTCACGTGGTGGTCGCCGGGCGGCGGTGGCGGGCCTGCTGTGTCGTGGACTCTTGGTTAGAATAGAATAATGCATGGCGCGCCGGGTGCCGTGCCGTTTCCGGATCATGCGCGCGTGCCGAAAGCGAGGGCGTGCTGAGACGGACGGACCACGGGATGAGCTCTCCGGATATTTGTCACCGAGCGTGGCGCGCCCAAAAAGGCGTGACCAAGCAAGCAGTGTCGAATTCGGGGAAACAAACATGTTTCACGTACGGTGGAGTACTTCATTTACGTGCATCGCTTTCTATTTTATTTGCACCTGTAGTATATATACTGTTCAGTGTACGTGCTCGGCCTCGGCTGCACTGCTGGCTGCAGCGAGTACGTACTACTAGTTGTGCACTCTTTAATAAATTTTTTTAAGGAAACTCTCTTTATCTAGTCGTTATAGTCATTTTTTAAACTTAAGGCCAAACCCTTATTTCCATTTATTTATCAAACGGAAATATAACTATACAAGAGTTACCAGCTAGCAGCCAGCAGGTAACTTTGAGGGAAACTACCAGAAGCCTCACTACACGACGGTTGATCTTTAGCGATCCTTATTAGGGACCGACGGTTGGTCGCTAAAAGTTATGAACCGACGGTTGGTCGCTAAATGCGTTTATAGCGACGGTCTGTGGGTCGCTAAAAGTCTAGAAATTTAACGACTTATGGTCGGACGCTATAAAGGTAAGTGTGTGACTGATGGTGGGTCGCTATAGTGGTACGTGATTTTTGTGTTTCTTATTTACTCACCAAAGCCCATCTAAAGGCCTACTAAACAAACCAAACCCTATTCCACGTGCGCAGCCGCCGTCACTTCTCCCATGGCCGCCCCCTCCCTCAGCCGTGGCGGGTGCCGCCGCCACCTCACCCTTGGTGCTCGTCGAGATCGCCCTCAGCCCTGTCGTGCCCCTGCGCTCGGTCCTCGTTGAAGTCACGCCTGGGAGCAGGTTGCTGTTTCTCCTCCCATGGACTCCTCTCCTCCATCTCTTCATCTCCCTCACGCAAGCTTCCTCCCTCTGTTTATGGCGCCTGCAGCAGGGAGTCCTCCATCCCCTCTCCATCTTCTCCCCATGGTGAGCTCGCCCTAGCCCTACAGTTTTTTTTATTTTCCTGCAGCTCGCCCCCTCCCTCAGCTGTGGCGGGTGCCGCCGCCACCTCACCCTTGGTGCTCGTCGAGATCGCCCTCAGCCCTGTCGTGCCCCTGCGCTCGGTCCTCGTTGAAGTCACGCCTGGGAGCAGGTTGCTGTTTCTCCTCCCATGGACTCCTCTCCTCCATCTCTTCATCTCCCTCACGCAAGCTTCCTGCCTCTGTTTATGGCGCCTGCAGCAGGGAGTCCTCCATCCCCTCTCCATCTTCTCCCCATGGTGAGCTCGCCCTAGCCCTACAGTTTTTTTTATTTTCCTGCAGCTCGCCCCCTCCAGTCATGGATATAATGAGCCTAAACTCCCATACGGTGGGAGCAGCATTTTCAGAAGTGTGTGAGCCTACCTGCCGGAAATTAGGCATCTTGTCCAACACAAGACGTCCATGTACGTACATTTTCATTTTTCATTTTGTAGTATCATCGACCGTTACTCTATAGTTTGGCCAGAGGACTTTTAATTCGTAATCACTGTTGAGATTTGCAAATTGCAGTTGCTTACTATTTTCTCCATATGTTGATGTGTTCGTAATCAAAATGGGGTGGATGGGTAGAGAAGACGGACCATTTTTTGTAGTTGGTTTCAATTGTGTATTTGAGTAAGCTTAATTGCGTGAAGCCCACGCCAAAAGATTCTTGTGAAGTATAGTTTGAATGTTTATCTTTTGGTATACACTAATGTGTTAATGGCTCAGTGCTGGTCTGTTAGATAAAGAATCTACAAACCCATATGGGAGTTTAAATGTTCTTATATTGATTGTCCATGGCCAAATTAGTGCTGTGAAATTGTGTTCAGAGTTTGTTTCTGCCAGAAACTACACACATTTTTGTTGATATACTGTTATAAGATATTGTACATAAACAACTGCATAGCTTCACCCATTATTCCCTATTTGAACTAAGCCCACCCGATCTATACATGGTTCACCATTTCTCCCATCTAACAAGTTACCTATACTCTTCACTTTTTTCAGCCAAGTTTAATTACATAGTTATCTATACTCTTCACCCCTTTGTTAGTCAAGTTCGATTGCATTGTGTAATGCTTAAGTAGTTATTACTATGATTTAACTTTGCTGCGTATCAATTATCTATTGATATATGCAAAACAGACATTCATTCCAGGTTTGTTGGCTTGTAAAGTCAAGATCTATTTATATAATTGAAGCATGTGTGTTGTAACACCCTGAATTTGGGGGTATAAAATTTCTTTGCTCATATTCACAAATTCAGGTGTTACTTCCTTTTCTCACCCTTCCTAATTCTTTTCTCTCTCATTTCTATAGGAGCTAAGTGCTTATTTTACTTGTAACCATAGTTTATTATGTTAAACCCTAGTGGAGTATGAATTGTTGCATCATGTTGAACCCTAGATTTCACTTTTGTTTGGTGCATAATTCTCAAAAGGTCTAATTTGAATTTGGGGCTCATTTGAATTTGAATCAAATGGAATAAATAAAAGAAAAGGGAAAAACAATTCAGAATAAAAGAAAAAAGGTAAAGCAGCCCAACCCAGCCGCCCCCTCGGCCTTTCGGCCCAGCCGGCCCATCTCTCGCGCGCGCACCTCCCTCCCCTCCTCTCTCTGCGCAGCGGGTCCCACCTGTCGGCGCTCCCGCCTTCCGCGCACCCGCTCCGTTCTCTCTCTGCTCGCCCGGTCCCACCTGTCGGCGCCCGCTTTCCCCGCGCGCGCTCGCTCCCTCGCTCTCTCACTGCTCGCGGGCCCAGGGTGTCAGCCCCGTCTTCCTCGCGTAACCGCCGCCCGAGCTGCTCGCGCCCGCCTTCCCCGCGCCCACGTCGCGCGTGGAACTCGCCCCACCTCGCCCCTGGCCACTTGAGCCCCGAACCCCACTCGCCCTCACCCCCTCCCCCATTTGCGCCCCAGCAGACTCTCTCTCCCCCTCGCTGCGCGCACGTAGAGCGCCGCCGCCACTAACCATCGCCGCCCGAGCCGTTTCCTCGTCGCCGGTGGAGCTCCGCCGCGCCCTTAGCCCCGGTGAGCTCCGCTCTGGCGTCCGCAACCCGGAACGCGCCCCAATTCCCTCTCCCCCTCCCTATTTCTCTCTGCCCGCGCTCACCCGTCGTTCGCCGTGCAGCCGCCACCGTCGACCCGAGTCTCCGTCGCGTCCCCGTCGCCGCCGAGGAGTCCCCGGAGCCCGCCTTGAGGTAACGGACCTCTCCCGCCCCTATCGCCCCTTGCTTTGCTCTCTGTTGCACTTGATTGCTCGCCGGAGTAGATTAACCCCGCCGCCGAGCCGCCCCGCCGTGAACCGCCCCCCTCCGGTGCCTCTGCCCCGACCCAAACCCTACCGGAGAACTCCCCGCGCCCTCCCCGACCTCCCCGACCACTCGGATTGCCCCAGAGCCCCGCCAGTCGCCCGCGCCCCTCGTCTCCGGCGAGCCCTCCGCCGCGGGGACGAGCGCCGCCGCCCCAGCTAGCCGTAGGGGAAGCCCAGGCCGGCCACCCGATCCCCACCGTCCATCCCAGATCGGGCGGCCCCGTTTTAATTTGTCCAAGCCCAATCCTGGCCGTCCGCCGGAGATCCAGCGGCCCAGGCCCGCTTCCCCCTCACCCCGTCTCTCTGCCGTTTGGGCCCAGCCTGTCAGCCCGCCCGCGCGCTCGCTCTGCCCGCCCGACCCCGCTTGCTAGTCGCCCGCGCGCCCGCGCTGTCCGCCCGGCCCCGCCTGTCAGCCGCTCCCGCCGCCGCGCGCTCGCGCGCCCGCCCGCAGGATCTAATCTTGGCCGTTCGCTTTAGATCTGACGGCTGTAGGCGCTCGATACCCCTTCGCCCGCGCTTTTTCTTAAAGAGACCCCCGGTTTTCTGGAATTTGAACCCGCTGTCCCTGGTTTCTCGCAGTTAAGTCCCTGGCCCTTTTATTTAATTAAAAATAAGTCCTTAGGGTATAATTTTAGCCCCTAAACTTGTAAAATTCATAACTTTGTCATATGAACTCCAAATTAGGTGCTTCAAATTGCAAAATGTTCATAATATTATTATCTATCTGTTTATGCAATGTTTCCCTGCTGTTTCCATGTATTAAATAATAGCTAATCACTAGGATAGGATTAAGACTATTGAAACCTCATTTAGGATAATTGGAAATAAGTAGACTTTAATAAAAGTTGGATTACTTAAGTTTGTGGACTTAAACACTTAAGTTTAGGAACTTAAACCAGATAATTATTTAATCCCACCACCAACTTAGACCTGATTAGTGGATAGTGAATCACTTTGTGTAATCCTCTACCCCCAGACCTAGGGAACTTTAGAGTGCCTATCCCTTTTCTGTTATGAACTTGTGACCCCTCTCTGCTGCATATGTTTGGTATATTGTTTTTGTCTGTTACTTTCCCAAGTGCATAGTGTGAATGATTGCTTTGCGTAGACAACGAGCAGTCTGTGTTTCCCGAGGGAGTTGCAGAGGAAGTCCCTGATCAGCAGTTTGGTGAAGGCAAGTGTCCTCTGTCCCATTATGTCCTATTCATTTATAATTTACTACCCCGCATTACTTACTTGAAACCTAAGGATTGACTAGCTTTACACTTTACTTTATCCTTGATGACCTATTGGGTTGTTATGGTTAGCACTTTGCTACTGCTTTAACATAATCAATGAACATGATGTGGCTATTTATGATACTGTTATCCTGTTGATGTTGATGATCTTGTGATATTCTAGGGGGCTCAGGCTGTTTCCTGAGTACCTCTCCGTAAGGACTGGTTCGTTGAGAGACCACCCGGGATAACAGTGCAACCATGAGGGTGAAATGGGATGCCCTTAGCTGATTAATTAGATGAACTAGGGGTGTAGTTGCTTAGCCGTCGTGCCGTCAATGGGGTCCAGGCACAGTGCTTGCTCTGCCGAGGCTGAGTGCCGAGGTTCTTTCGTTTTGCTCTTTGTTAGTCACTCTCCTGCGGGGAGGGGTACTGTGTTTATCAAACTGGAGAAACCTAACGGGCAGCTACGATCTCTAGGGAATCTTTGTAAAGGCTACGTAGTGATGCCCTGCCGGACCACCTAGGTAGTGGTCAATGGGGAGTAGCTCTCCCCGGGTAGAAAGGGAATCATGACTCATGGGTAAAGTGTGCGACCTCTGCAGAGGGTAGTGAAACTGGTATATCAGCCGTGCTCACGGTTAAGAGCAGCCTTGGGATCCTCTTTGATTAGAGATACGGATGGTTCGAGATACAAGGATTATGTTATGGTTTTGGTTCGACTACGATGATGATGTTCCTCGATGAGGAAATGGTTTACGGGTTGGTAAATGCTAAAATCTGGCTTCTACTAATGATAAATACCTGACCAACTAAAAGCAACTGCTTGAGCTTAACCCCACATAAAGCTAGTCCACCTCAGCCAAACGGGACATTTGCTGAGTACGTTGATGTGTACTCATCCTTGCTTTACCACCAAACACCAGGTTGTCCGCATTGTAACCACTGCTCAGGAGAAGGTGAAGCCGTGGAAGGAGACTTCCAGGAGTTTCAAGACTACGACGAATTCTAGGTGTGGGTTGGCGGCAACCCCCAGTCAGCTGCCTGTGGAGGCCTTTTCTTTACTGCGTTTCGCTAGTACTTTGATTTACTTGTTAAGACAATGACTAAGTGGATGTCTATGACTCTATGATGTAATAAGTACTCTTTTATGTTATTATTCGAGCATTGTGTGATGACGTTCATTTATGTAATCGCTGTGTACGTGAGTTCTGATCCTGGCACGTACATAGTTCGCATTCGGTTTGCCTTCCAAAACCGGGTGTGACATGTGTGCACTGTATTTCTTTCAAAGACCAGGTTAATTGTTCATTATTGATGGTTCAAAACTTCGAAGCGATGACTTCAATAACATCTCCTTTGTTATATACTTATAATCTTTCTTATGCTGGATAGATGATGAAGACAGGAGTAACATTCCTACAGTTACTATTCAGATATTGATCGAACCATGAATAAGTTAACTGGGTGTTAGAATATCTGAAGTACCAACCATGAAGACAGGAGTTAACTGGGAGTCATCTTCTATATTAATTGCTTAAGTTAATAAATCATGGAGGATGGAGATTTACTTATGGTTCATTACTGGTTTGTCATATTGATTCTATCAGGTCATGTCGTTTAAGTGTTCTCCATTGCTAATAGAAAGTTAGTAAGGGATAGTATTTTGGATTTGTATATCTCTAGGCCTTTTCATGTTGTTACTTGAGTTTTTGTTTGGGGAGTAAAGTATCCAGGTAGTAAAGTTTTTGTTTGGGGAGTAAAGTATCCTGCGGACTTGACGATGTACATAGCGCGGGAGACTTCCAAGGTCTCGCTCGCCCTCGATCCGATTCAGAGCCCTTTTCTAGTACCGCTGGACGCGTGTTTTTTTGTTGATCGGAGCTGTGGGGGATCTATGAGGTGTTTTTTTGGGCTGTGTAGGTGTGGAGGAAGGTGGCCACGGAGGTATCGGTGGAGTTGCAGCTCCTGCGCGAGAAGTGGGGGCTCCTACTGGCCGGTCTGATCTTTCAGGTGAGCTGCGCGAGTTTATTGCCCTGGAGTCTCGTCGCTGCTGGAATTATTAATTTCGTCCGTGCTCTGTTGTTATTAGTTTGTACCGCCTGCAGTTCTGAATTATTAGGTCGTATTAATATTATACTTAACATAACAGGTTACCCCATTTAGTGACTTCTCATGCATTATGTAATTGTTGCTATTTTTGCTTCTCAATTTGACGGTATTTTCTTTTCCATATCAGGAGTGTTTAATTTTTTATGGGCACGATTGCCTCTAGATGAACCAATGTGCTATATTGCTAGGATTGTTTGTGTGATTTCTATTCTTAGATTTGAGGGTATTCTTATATGTATATTGTCGGAGACCATAATTAGGGGTACCCTCAAGACTCCTAATTCTCAGCTGGTAACCCCCATCAGCACAAAGCTGCAAAGGCCTGATGGGTGCGACTAAGTCAGGGATCGGTCCATTCGAGGGACTCGATCACGCCTCGCCCGATCCCAGCCTCGGGCAAGGGCAGCCGACCCCGGAGGATCCACGTCTCGCCCAAGGCCCCCCCTCCAGCGACGAACATACTTCCGGCTCGCCCGAGGCCCAGTCTTCGCCAAGAAGCAACCCTGGCCAAATCGCCACGCCAACCGACCAAATCGCAGGGGCATTTAATGCAAAGGTGGCCTGACACCTTTATCCTGACGCACGTCCTCCAGTCGACAGAGCCGAAGTGACCACAGTCACTTCGCCGCTCCACTGACCGGCCTGACAGAAGGACAGCGCCGCCTGCGCCGCTCCGACTGCTGTGCCACTCGACAGAGTGAGGCTGACAGGCAGCCAGGCCCGGCCTCGGGCACCATAGGAGACTCCGCTCCGCCCGACCCAGGGCTCGGACTCGGGCTCAGCCCCGGAAGACGGCGAACTCCGCTCCGCCCGACCCAGGGCTCGGACTCGGGCTCAGCCCCGGAAGACAGCGAACTCCGCTCTGCCCAACCCAGGGCTCGGACTCAGGCTCAGCCCCGGAAGACGGCGAACTCCGCTCTGCCCGACCCAGGGCTCGGACTCGGGCTCAGCCCCGGAAGATGGCGAACTCTGCTCCGCCCAACCAAGGGCTCGGACTCAGGCTCGGCCCCGGAAGACGGCGAATTCCGCTCCGCCCGACCCAGGGCTCGGACTCGGGCTCAGCCCCGGAAGACGACGAACTCCGCTCCGCCCGACCCCAGGGCTCGGACTCGGGCTCAGCCCCTGAAGACGACGAACTCCGCTTCACCCGACCCCAGGGCTCGGACTCAGCCCTGGCCTCTGCCGACAGTCTCCGCCTCGCCCGACCCAGGGGCTCGGACTCGACCTCGGCCTCGGAAGACAGACTCGACCTCAACCTCGGAGGAGCCTCCACATCGCCCAACCTAGGGCACGGACCGACCACGTCAACAGGAGGCGCCATCATTACCCTACCCCAAGCTGACTCAGGCTACGGGGAACAAGACCGGCGTCCTATCTGGCTCGCTCCGCCAGACAAGTAATGATGGCGCCCCGCATGCTCTATGACGACGGCGGCTCTCAGCCCCCTTACGGAAGCAAGAGGACGTCAGCAAGGACTCGACAGCCCCGACAGCTGTTCTTCCGCCAGGCTCCAGCGCTCCTCTGACGGCCACGACACCACACGAACCGGGTGCCAAAACCTCTCCGGCTGCGACGATGGCATGTACTTAGGGCGCTAGCTCTCCTCCGCTAGACACGTTAGCACTCTGCTACACCCCCCCACTGTACACCTGGATCCTTTCCTTGCGCCTATAAAAGGGAGGACCAGGGCCCTCTTAGAGAAGGTTGGCCGCGCGGGGAAGAGGATGGGACAGGCGCTCGCGTGAGGCCGCTCGCTCCCCTCCCGCGTGGACGCTTGTAACCCCCTACTGCAAGCGCACCCGACCTGGGCGCGGGACAAACACGAAGGCCGCGGGATTTCCACCTCTCTCTCGCTCCGGCCGCCTTTTTCCCCCTTCGTGCTCCGTATCGCGCCGACCCATCTGGGCTGGGGCACGCGGCGACATTTCACTCGTCGGCCCGGGGACCCCCCGGTCTCGAAACGCCGATAGTTGGCGCGCCAGGTAGGGGCCTGCTGCGTGTTGACGAACAGCTTCCCGTCAAGCTCCAGAGGGGCAGCCTCCAGCAACCTTTCCAGCCCGGGACGGTGCTCCATTTCGGGGGTCTTGAGTTCATGTCCCTCGACGGCAGCTACGACATGATACTCCTTCCCCCGCCGTGCGACAGCGACAATGGCGGTCGACAGCCCGCCCACCGGCGGCGGAATCGACGACGTCTTCCCCGCGTGGTGGAAGAACAACATTCGAGCTCACCCCGCCCTCTCCCCCGCCGACGGAGGAGGAGGCGGGGCAACCAAGGCCAAGCAGGAGGCGACACCTCGTCGGCTGTCGAGCGAGTCGACGGCGCCGGCGCCCCAACGGGGGGCACGTCGGGCATCGACCTCGCGTTTGAGACGAAGACGAGCGCCGTCTCCCCGCAACACGCCAATTCCAAGCAAACGGACGACGCTAGCACGCTCGCGAAAGGCTTGCTGGGCGTCACCCTCGTACCTGAGACGACGGTGTAGTCAGTCCCTGACGTGACTTCGTCACCGCCCGTCGACCAAGAGGTACCCACCGATTCCCATCTCACACCCTTTGGATTCAGCCTCGACCCGCCAAGCGACTTCGCTTTGGCGGACGCTCTCGTAGAGGCGAGTCCAAACCCTCTGGGGTTTCGTATGCGGTCACCCTGGGACCGGCTGACGGACGTCTCGACCTACGGGCCCTCGGGGTCCGAGGAAGATGACGTGTCCGACTTCTGTTGGGATTTCTCCGGACTTGGTAACACCAGTGCCATGCGGGACTTCATGACCGCATGCGACTACTGCCTTTCCAACTGTTCCGACGGTAGCCGCAGCCTCGGCGACGAGGACTGCGGCCCAAGTCGTGAATGTTTCCACGTCGATCTAGGGAGTCCCTCCGAAGGCAACCATCTTGGTATGTCGGAGAACAGTGATCTCCCTAGGCCTGTGCCTCGCGTTGACATCCTACGGGAGCTAGCTGTGGTCCCCGTTCGGGCGGGGGGTCATGACCCACAGCTCGAGCAAATCTGCGGGGTGCAGGCCAAGCTCGACGAGGGAGCAGGAACACTTGAGCCGATCCGCCGGGACATCGGGCAGGAATGGGCGAGCCAACCTCCGGGCGGAGAAGTGCGCCATCTACCCCAGGGTATCCAGCACCGCATCGCCGACGATGTCAGGGTGAGGCCGCCACCCGCATCCAGTGGAGTCGGCCAGAACCTGGCTGCAGCGGCAATGCTTCTCCGCGCTATGCCGGAGCCATCAACCACCGAGGGGCGGCGAATCCAGGGAGAGCTCAAGAATCTCCTGGAGGGCGCCGCGGTCCGACGGGCCGAGAGCTCCGCCTCCCGAAGGCAGGGGTACCCCTCGGAACATCGCGCCGCGACTTCCTGATTCATGCGGGAAGCCTCGGTCCACACCGGGCGCACGCGCGACACAGCGCCTGCGGCCCCGGGTCGCCTCGGCAACGAGCACCATCACCGCAACTGTCGGGCCCACCTTGACGAAAGGGTGCGCCGAGGCTACCACCCCAGGCGTGGGGGACGCTACGACAGCGGGGAGGATCGGAGTCCCTCGCCCGAACCACCTGGTCCGCAGGCTTTCAGCCACGCCATACGACGGGTGCCGTTCCCGACCCAGTTCCGAACCCCGACTACTATCACAAGGTACTCGGGGGAGACGAGACCGGAACTGTGGCTCGCAGACTACCGGCTGGCCTGCCAACTGGTTGGAACGGACGATGACAACCTCATCATCCGCAACCTCCCCCTGTTCCTCTCCGACACCGCTCGTGCCTGGTTGGAGCACCTGCCTCCGGGGCAGATCTCCAACTGGGACGACCTGGTCCAAGCCTTCGACGGCAATTTCCAGGGCACGTACGTGCGCCCTGGGAACTCCTGGGACCTCCGAAGCTGCCGACAGCAGCCGGGAGAGTCTCTCCGGGACTACATCCGGTGATTCTCGAAGCAGCGCACCGAGCTGCCCAACATCACCGATTCAGATGTCATCGGCGCATTCCTCGCCGGCACCACTTGTCGCAACCTGGTCAGCAAGCTGGGTCGAAAGACCCCCACCAGGGCGAGCGAGCTGATGGACATTGCCACCAAGTTCGCCTCTGGCCAGGAGGCGGTTGAGGCTATCTTCTGGAAGGACAAGCAGCCCTAGGGCTGCCCACCGGAAGATGCCCCCGAGGCGTCAAATCAGCGCGGCGCCAAGAAGAAAGGCAAGAAGAAGTCGCAAGAGAAACGCGACGTCGCCGACGTGGACCTTGTCGCCGCCGCCGAGCACAAGAACCCTCAGAAACCCCCTGGAGGTGCCAACCTCTTCGACAAGATGCTCAAGGAGCCGTGCCCCTATCATCAGGGGCCCGTCAAGCACACCCTTGAGGAGTGCGCTATGCTTCGGCGCCACTTCCACAGGGCCGGGCCACCCGCGGAGGGTGGCAGGGCTCGCGACGATGACAAGAAGGAAGATCACCAGGCAGGAGAGTTCCCCGAGGTCCGCGACTGCTTCATGATCTACGGTGGGCAAGCGGCGAACGCCTCGGCTCGGCACCGCAAGCAAGAGCGTCGGGAGGTCTGTTCGGTAAAGGTGGCGGCACCAGTCTACCTAGACTGGTCCAACAAGCCCATCACCTTCGACCAAGCCGACCACCCCGACCACGTGCCGAGCCCGAGGAAATACCCGCTCGTTGTCGACCCCATCATCGGCGACGTCAGGCTCACCAAGGTCCTCATGGATGGAGGCAGCAGCCTCAACATCATCTATGCCGAGACCCTCGGGCTCCTGCGTGTTGATCTATCCTCGGTCCGGGCAGGCGCTGAGCCTTTCCACGGGATCATCCCCGGGAAGCGCGTCCAGCCCCTCGGACAACTCGACCTTCCCGTCTGCTTCAGAACACCCTCCAACTTCCGAAGGGAGACCCTCACGTTCGAGGTGGTCGGGTTCTGAGGAACCTACCACGCAGTATTTTAGGGAGGCCATGCTACGCGAAGTTCATGGCCGTCCCCAACTACACCTACCTCAAGCTCAAGATGTCGGGCCCCAACGGGGTCATCACCGTCGGCCCCACGTACCGACACGCGTTCGAATGCGACGTCGAGTGCGTGGAGTACGCCGAGGCCCTCGCCGAGTCCGAGGCCCTCATCGCCGACCTGGAGAGCCTCTCTAAGGAGGTGCCAGACGTGAAGCGCCACGCCGGCAACTTCGAGCCAGCGGAGACGGTTAAGTCCGTCCCCCTCGACCCCAGCAGCGACGCCTCCAAGCAAATCCGGATCGGCTCCGAGCTTGATCCCAAATAGGAAGCAGTGCTCGTCGACTTTCTCTGCGCAAACGCCAACGTTTTCGCGTGGAGTCCCTCGGACATGCCTGGCATACCGAGGGATGTCGCCGAGCACTCGCTGGATATCCGAGCTGGAGCCCGACCCGTCAAGCAGCCTCTGCGCCGATTCGACGAAGAAAAGTGCAGAGCCATAGGCGAGGAGATCCACAAGCTAATGGCGGCAGGGTTCATCAAAGAGGTATTCCATCCTGAATGGCTTGCCAACCCTGTGCTTGTGAGAAAGAAAGGAGGGAAATGGCGGATGTGTGTAGACTACACTGGTCTAAACAAAGCATGTCCGAAGGTTCCCTACCCTCTGCCTCGCATCGATCAAATCGTGGATTCCACTGCTGGGTGCAAAACCCTGTCTTTCCTCGATGCCTACTCAGGGTATCACCAAATCAGGATGAAAGAGTCCGACCAGCTCGCGACTTCTTTCATCACACCCTTCGGCATGTACTGCTATGTCACCATGCTGTTCAGCTTGAGGAATGCGGGTGCGACGTACCAGCGGTGCATGAACCATGTGTTCGGTGAACACATTGGCCGGACGGTCGAGGCCTACGTCGATGACATCATAGTCAAGACGAGGAAAGCCTCCGACCTCCTTTCCGACCTTGAAGTGACATTCCGATGTCTCAAGGCAAAAGGCGTGAAGCTCAATCCCGAAAAGTGTGTCTTCGGGGTACCCGAGGCATGCTCTTGGGGTTCATCGTCTCCGAGCGGGGCATCGAAGCCAACCCGGAGAAGATCGCGGCCATCACTAGCATGGGGCCCATCAAGGACTTGAAAGGCGTACAGAGAGTCATGGGATGTCTTGCGGCTTTGAGCCGCTTCATCTCACGCCTCGGCGAAAGTGGCCTGCCTCTGTACCGCCTCTTAAGGAAGGCCGAGTGCTTCACTTGGACCCCTGAGGCCGAGGAAGCCCTCGGGAACCTGAAGGCGCTCCTCACCAATGCGCCCATCTTGGTGCCTCCCGCTGCCGGAGAAGCCCTCTTGATCTACGTCGCCGCGACCACTCAGGTGGTTAGCGCCGCGATTGTGGTTGAGAGACCAGAAGAGGGGCATGCATTGCCCGTCTAGAGGCCAGTCTACTTCATCAGCGAGGTACTGTTCGAGACCAAGATCCGCTACCCACAAGTTCAGAAGCTGCTATACGCGGTGATCCTGACGCGGCGGAAGTTGCGACACTACTTCGAGTCTCATCCGGTAACTGTGGTGTCATCCTTCCCCCTGGGGGAGATCATCCAGTGCTGAGAGGCCTCGGGTAGAATCGCAAAATGGGTAGTGGAAATCATGGGTGAAAAAATCTCGTTCTCCCCTCGGAAGGCCATAAAGTCCCAGGTCTTGGTGGACTTCGTGGCTGAATGGGTCGACACCCAGCTCCCAACAGTTCCGATCCAACCGGAACTCTGGACCATGTTCTTCGACGGGTCGCTGATGAAGACAGGAGCAGGCGCAGGCCTGCTCTTTATCTCGCCCCTTGGAAAGCATCTACTCTATGTGCTATGCCTCCACTTCCCGGCGTCCAATAATGTGGCCGAGTACGAGGCTCTGGTCAACGGGTTGCGCATCGCCATCGAGCTAGGGTCCGACGCCTCGATGCTCGCGGTGACTCGCAACTCGTCATCGACCAAGTCATGAAGAACTCCCACTGCCGCGGCCCGAAGATGGAGGCCTACTGCGATGAGGTTCGGCGCCTGTAAGACAAGTTCTACGGGCTCGAGCTCAACCACATCGCCCGGCACTACAACGAGACTGCGGACGAGCTGGCTAAAATAGCCTCGGGGCGAACAACGGTTCCCCTGGACGTCTTCTCCTGAGACCTGCATCAACCCTCCGTCAAGATCGACGACACGCCCGAGCCCGAGGCACCCTCGGCCCAGCCCGAGGCACCCTCGGCCCAGCCCGAGGTACCCTCGCCTCCGTCCGAGGCACCCTCGGCTCGGCCCGAGGCACCCTCAGCTCGGCCCGAGGTACCCTCGGCCCCCGAGGGTGAGGCACTGCCCGTCGAGGAGGAGCGAAGCGGGGTCACGCCTAATTGAAACTGGCAGACCCCGTACCTGCGATATCTCCACCGAGGAGAGCTACCCCTCGACCGAGCCGAAGCTCGGCAGTTGGCGCGACGCACCAAGTCGTTCGTCTTGCTAGGGGATGGGAAGGAGCTCTACCACTGCAGCCCCTCAGGCATCCTACAGCGATGCATTTCCATCGCCGAAGGTCAGGAGCTCCTACGAGAGATACACTCGGGGGCTTGCGGCCATCACGCAGCACCTCGAGCCCTTGTTGGAAATGCCTTCCGTCAAGGTTTCTACTGGCCGACGGCGGTGGCCGACGCCACTAGAATTGTCCGCACCTGCGAAGGGTGTCAGTTCTACGCGAGGCAGACCCACCTGCCCGCTCAGGCTCTGCAGATGATACCCATCACCTGGCCTTTTGCTGTGTGGGGTCTGGACCTCGTCGACCCCTTGCAGAAGGCACCCCGGGGCTACACGCACCTGTTGGTCGCCATCGACAAATTCTCCAAGTGGATCGAGGTTCGACCCCTAAACAGCATCAGGTCCGAACAGGCGGTGGCGTTCTTCACCAACATCATCCATCGTTTTGGGTTCCCAAACTCCATCATCACCGACAACGGCACCCAGTTCACCGACAGAAAGTTCCTGGACTTCTGCGAGGATCACCACATCCGGGTGGACTAGGCCGCCGTGGCTCACCCCATGACGAATGGGCAAGTAGAGCGTGCCAACGGCATGATTCTACAAGGACTCAAGCCTCGGATCTACAACGACCTCAACAAGTTCGGCAAGCGATGGATGAAGGAACTCCCCTCGGTGGTCTGGAGCTTGAGGACAACGCCGAGCCGAGCCACGGGCTTCACGCCGTTCTTTCTAGTCTATGGGGCCGAGGCCATCTTGCCCACAGACTTAGAATACGGCTCCCCGAGGACGAGGGCCTACGCCGACCAAAGCAACCAAGCTAGTCGAGAAGACTCGCTGTACCAGCTGGAAGAGGCTCGGGACATGGCCTTACTACACTCGGCGTGGTACCAGCAGTCCCTGCGACGCTACCACGCCCGAGGGGTCCGGTCTCGAGACCTCCAGGTGGGCGACCTGGTGCTTCGGCTGCGACAGGACGCCCGAGGGCGGCACAAGCTCACGCCCCCCTGGGAAGGGCCGTTCGTCATCGCCAAAGTTCTGAAGCCCGGAACGTACAAGCTGGCCAACAGTCAAGGTGAGGTCTACAACAACGCTTGGAACATCCATCAGCTACGTCGCTTCTACCCTTAAGATGCTTTCAAGTTGTTCATATACCTCGTTCCCACGCAAAGTTTAGTCATCAAGGAAGGGTCAGCCTTACCTCGGCAAAGCCCGACCCTCCCTCGGTGGCTAAAAGGGGGGAACCCCCTCTGCGTCGAAATTTTCCTCGAAAAAAGATCCTTTCTGCGAGAATGTCTTTCGTGCTTTTCGACTACTTCGAAAGTGGATCCTGAAAATGACGGAGTACACGTAAGCAGCCAAGGCTGACCGAGCCGAGGGACTCCTACGCCTCCGGGATACGGATACCTCACTCATCACCTTCTGCGATAAGTAACTCGCGTTCGGATAAGTGATTCTGCGGACCGAACAAGTATTCACGCTCGAAAGCTCCTCTCCCAAAGCGATTCTTTGGGCCTTCTTGACTGCGTCGGTGACAGAACCCTATGGACGGGCAAGAGTGCGCGTAAGCGGCAAGGCTGACCGAGCCGAGGGATTCCTACGCCTCCGGGATACGGATACCTCACTCATCACCTTCCGTGAAAAGCAACTCTCGCTCGCACAGACTATTCTGTTACCGACGAAAAAGTCCAGATACTCGAAACAAGAGGAAAAGAAGCGCAGCTTTACAACACGACGATGGCGTGTTTGGGCCTCGGCGGCCGCAGAAAACACACACTACAAGATAATCCGTTCCTGCAGGCTCGGATCTCGATAGTTGAAGGGAGCAGCAGCACCCTCGGCGTCGACTACACCTTCGGCGAGGTCCGATCTAGCCTCGGACGGCGACGCGGTCCGAGGATCTCCACACTGAAGGACGACGTCATCATCACGCCCGGGCCATCGCCGCCAGGGTCTCCTCCAAGAATCCGGCTCGAGCAGGCGGCTCGGCTGGTCACCCCGAGGCCTCGGCCAGCTGTCCCCCGAAGACATCAGCTCGGCCCGAGGCCTCGGTAGATCAACTCCGGCGTCGGTCCCGCTAACAGACGACCCGGCCAGGCTCCGGCCGACCAAGTCTTCTTTTCGAGCCAACTCTGCCTCTGTCCGTGCTGACACCGCTACCCCTAGCTTCGGCTCATCGAAGAGCGGACGAGGGGTTCCTTTAACTAAGCAAGAGAAGCCTCGGACAGCAAGGCCAACCGAACCGAGGGACTCCTACGCCTCCGGGATACGGATACCTCACTCGTCACCTTTGCACGGGGCGACTCACGCTTGGTGAAGTGGTTCAGACAACCAACAGGCGAGTCTTAGTGCTCGAAAATGAGGAAAAAACACGGCTCCGCGCCAAAAATACATACACGTTCAGGCCCCGACAGCCACAATGAACAAAAGACCGGCATTCAAGGTGCCATTACAAACGGAACTCCAGTTCCACCTCCGCAGGTACGAACAACCCCACACGATTGGGGGGCCTGCGGAGCAACAGAAGACCGGGGTGGCTCGGCGTCGCCCGTTCCGGCAGCAGCGACAACGACCCCCGCTCCGGGTGGCCGAACTGCAGCAACGATGGCCTCAGGGCGGACGCTGCTGCAACCTTGCCCTCGCCCATGCCGCCGCTCGAGGGGCGAGGACAAGTACAAAGAGCCGGAGGCCCGAAGCGCGGATGGTAGCGGTGATCCCGTCGGCAACGGGGACTTCTCGAGCCGCCCCCACCTCGGCACCAACGACAGGAGCCGTCAGCCCTCCGGCAGGTCCCCACTCAAATCCTCCCGGACGAGTGGAGCACCGACCTCCGCGCGGAGGCGCCGTACCGGTGCAAAGGCAGGACCGCCCCAGAACACGAACGCCGCCCTAGCAGCGCGCGACGTCTTGGGTGGTCCTCCCGTGCGTGCGGCGCGACAACCGCCCTCGCGGCAGGAGGGGGCACCGGGAGCCAAGCCGGCGAGCCCAACGCGCTGAAGCTGACGACGCCCGCCGTCGGCCAGCCCCGCGTTATCGAAGTCCGCCCCGCTCGCAGGGCCAGTGAGCGCCCTCTCCCTTGAATGCTGAAGGAGAGGCTGACCCACGAACCCGCGCGGGAGGTAGAGCTCCGGCTCAGCCTGGCCCCTGCCCCAGCGAGGATGATGAACATCCTTGAAGCTGAGGGCGGGACCAAGATCGCAGCCCGGCTTGCTTCTCTCCACCCAGGGGCGGGTGGTCACCGTCTTGGGTGACCACCGGCGAGGGGATGCAGCCGGGCTGCCTGATGAAAATCCTTGAAGCCGAATGATGGCTGAAAGGTACCAACTCCCACGGAGTTGCGTTCCTCCAACGACAAGGTGGAAGGATTGCGGGTGTCCCCCATCCGGGGGCTCGGAAGGTGGAAAGACACGATGCATAAGGGAGCGTGAAGACATGGTCGCCTTTCAAGGGGGTCACCCTCCTTTTAAAGGCGACTCTCCCTACTTGCGTCCCCAGCCGTCGTGGTCTGAGTCTTCTCCAACACGCTACAAGGTACTCCCCCTACGACGCGGGGGCTGGGTCCCACGCGTCATGCAAGCTGGCCCAGAGCAGAAGAAGCCAAACCGCCGCGCGCGGTGCATGCAACCGCCCAGCGGTTACGAGCATTCATCCGCTTTCGCCCAGACCAGCGGGCGAAAGGGCGGGCAGCCATGTAGGCGGCATGCAATCGCGCCAAGTGGGCGCGCCCCTCCGACTTCCAACGCACCCAGCATGGGGGCCCACGCCCACGCGTCATGCAATGGGCGCGCCGGTCGCTACGTGCAAGCAACCGCACCGCCACTCGCACCACTGCCACGCCTCCTCGACTGCGGAACCAGTACCGCGACTCGAGGCAACCCTGCGTACGACCCAGCAGTGCCAGCCAGGCGCGATGGTCAATACAGCCAAAAATGGGCCGACAGTAATGGCGGTGGCAGGCGGGCGGGAGCAGCGGTCACGTCGTCAGCCAAACTTACGTCCCATCCTGGGGTAGTGAAAGAACCCTCTCCCACGGCGTGAAGATGGCGTGCCCGTGTTCCGTTCCTCGAACGGCTCGCGCACGCGCAACGGCCGCCCCGCGAACCACTCGCCCCGTCGCATTAACTCCGAGGCGGGACAGGCGGCGCCTCTGGCAGGGGAAGCGAGCGACGCTTCGCCTTCGCCATAATGACCGCGTCAAAAAAGGTACGCCACGTCAATCGATTTCGTATCCTTTTCCTTTTCCTCTTTCTCTCTCTTACAACAGGGACCGGGAAAGGGGGATACCCCGAAAAGGATCCTTCTCCGTGAAGGAAATAGGCTCCGAGCCTCCCTACTGATCAGAGGTTCGAAGGCTGGCCCCTCGGGGGGGTTCAACAGCCGCCTCAGAGCGCGTGGGCTCTGCACCCACTACTGGTCAGAGGTTCAAAGGCCGGCCCCTCGAAAGGGTTCAACGGCCGCCTCAAGCCACTAGGGCTCCGCGCCCACTACTGATCAGGGGTTCGTAGGCTGACCCTCGAAGGGTTCACAGCCGCCTCAGACATAGAGCGAGGGATGACCCTGGGTACGTTCGATACATAACCGAGGCTCGGGCTACGCTCCTGAGGTACCCTAGGACATTTCCGAGACCAGCGGGAACGATCTTGTAATGGAATCCCATCAGAGGGAGGCATCGAGCCCTCGGACCCCGTCGACAGGGGACCGGGTTCGGCAGATCACCCGCAGGTACTTTTGAGCGCGCCTCCGGGCCTCTAGCCGACCCCTAACAAATGGGGCACGGGCGCCCACTCGGATTACCCGCCAGCAGCTCACCGGAGACACCATGTTCGGCGCCCTCCGAGGGCAACATGGCGCTTTCCCCCCTCCTCCTTGCGGAAAGGCGACGCAGGGGCGTATGTAAAAAAGTCGAGTCTGTCCTTGACCGTCCTCTCGCCCTGTGCAGAGGCTCGGGGGCTGCTCTCGCAAACCCGGCTCCGGCCAAACCGTTGACAGCGTCAACATACCAGCCCGAGAACTTGGGACCCGACCGTGCACCCGGGCTACGGCCAGCTCGCATGAGGGAACGACCAGACCAACCGAAGCATTGCGCGAGGCATTAAGACCTCGGAGGAGTCAAACCACTCCTCCGAGGCCTCGGGGGCTACACCCGGCGAGTGCGCTCACGCGCACCCACCGGAACAAAACGCAACCGAGAAAGGCTGGTCCCCTTGCAAAAAAGTGCGACAAAAGCCTCCAAGCGAGTGTTAACACTCCCTTCGAGGCTCGGGGGCTACTATCGGGGACCATAATTAGGGGTACCCTCAAGACTCCTAATTCTCAGCTGGTAACCCCTATCAGCACAAAGCTGCAAAGGCCTGATGGGTGCGACTAAGTCAGGGATCGGTCCATTCGAGGGACTCGATCACGCCTCGCCCGAGCCCAGCCTCGGGCAAGGGCAGCCGACCCCGGAGGATCCACGTCTCGCCCGAGCCCCCCCCCCCCCTCCAGCGACGAACATACTTCCGGCTCGCCCGAGGCCCAGTCTTCGCCAAGAAGCAACCCTGGCCAAATCGCCACGCCAACCGACCAAATCGCAGGGGCATTTAATGCAAAGGTGGCCTGACACCTTTATCCTGACACACGTCCTCCAGTCGACAGAGCCGAAGTGACCGCAGTCACTTCGCCGCTCCACTGACCGGCCTGACAGAAGGACAGCGCCGCCTGCGCCGCTCCGACTGCTGTGCCACTCGACAGAGTGAGGCTGACAGGTAGCCAGGCCCGGCCTCGGGCACCATAGGAAACTCCGCTCCGCCCGACCCAGGGCTCGGACTCGGGCTCAGCCCCGGAAGACGGCGAACTCCGCTCCGCCCGACCCAGGGCTCGGACTCGGGCTCAGCCCCGGAAGATGGCAAACTCCGCTCCGCCCGTCCCAGGGCTCGGACTCGGGCTCAGCCCCGGAAGACGGCGAACTCCGCTCCGCCCGACCAAGGGCTCGGACTCGGGCTCGGCCCTGGAAGACGGTGAACTCCGCTCCGCCCGACCCAGGGCTCGGACTCGGGCTCAGCCCCGGAAGACGACGAACTCCGCTCCGCCCGACCCCAGGGCTCGGACTCGGGCTCAGCCCCTGAAGACGACGAACTCCGCTTCGCCCGACCCCAGGGCTCAGACTCAGCCCTGGCCTCCGCCGACGGTCTCCGCCTCGCCCGACCCAGGGGCTCGGACTCGACCTTGGCCTCGGAAGACAGACTCGACCTCGACCTCGGAGGAGCCTCCACATCTCCCAACCTAGGGCACGGACCGACCACGTCAACAGGAGGCGCCATCATTACCCTACCCCAAGCTGACTCAAGCTACGGGGAACAAGACCGGCGTCCTATCTGGCTCGCTCCGCCAGACAAGTAATGATGGCGCCCCGCATGCTCTATGACGACGGCGGCTCTCAGCCCCCTTACGGAAGCAAGAGGACGTCAGCAAGGACTCGACAGCCCCGACAGCTGTCCTTCCGCCAGGCTCCAGCGCTCCTCCGACGGCCACGACACCACACGAACCGGGTGCCAAAACCTCTCCGGCTGCCACGATGGCGTGTACTTAGGGCGCTAGCTCTCCTCCGCTAGACACGTTAGCACTCTGCTACACCCCCCACTGTACACCTGGATCCTTTCCTTGCGCCTATAAAAGGGAGGACCAGGGCCCTCTTAGAGAAGGTTGGCCGCGCGGGGAAGAGAACGGGACAGGCGCTTGCGTGAGGCCGCTCGCTCCCCTCCCGCGTGGACGCTTGTAACCCCCTACTGCAAGCGCACCCGACCTGGGCGCGGGACAAACACGAAGGCCATGGGATTTCCACCTCTTTGTCGCTCCGGCCGCCTTTTTCCCCCCTTCGCGCTCCGTCTCGCGCCGACCCATCTGGGCTAGGGCACGCGACGACATTTCACTCGTCGGCCCGGGGACCCCCCGGTCTCGAAACGCCGACATATATGCATGTTAATGCCAGAAAATTGTATGGTTAAAATTTGTGATTAAGCATTTTATTCAAGCTTTTGCCAGGCTCGAAGAGCATTTCTGTGGGTTCTATTGGGTTTTTAGCTCTAGCGTATCCCAACTTAGCGTTTGTTTCATTGTAGCATGTCACCACTCACCACTAATTTATTTTTTTTCTTTTGCCTCATAAGCCATCAAGTTCCTCATGAAAAAACAGTCTTGCTCTGTTTGTTGCGAAAATATCCTTGAATTTAACCTATTATTAGAATTCATTAGTCAAACTCGCCTTCAGTCTAGTGGCGTTTACTTCCATTTCAACAAATTGCATAAGTATATGATTATCAATCAATGCCTTCTTTGACCCTGACTAAGCATTATATCTCTTAGCACCCTAGTGTTTGGTGCTAGCTTTGGTTCAACATTGGTTATCAATGATCCAAGGATTTGAAAGATGTTGTAGCTAAGGCATAAGGCTGAAGTTGGTGCATAAGGCTGCAACACCGTCTAGTGGAGGTAGATAAGGCATCAAAACTGTATTTTTATTTGCAAATGTAGCAACAATATACTAATTTGATGTACTTTTTTCTAGGGTGTTCTGGACAAAGAAAGCTTGTACCTTAAAACAGGAGGATACAAGAAGCTGGAGTGGTTGTCTGAAGGCTTTTGAACTGCTTGAAGCATTAGTGTAGCTTTGGTGCTTTTGTGACTGATCAACTCTGGAGCAGTTAGAGTGATGTAGTTGTGGGCTTTTGAACAATAGCTAGAGTGATATGAAACATTAGTGATGTAGTTGTGGGCTTTTGAACTGCTTCAAGCTGGAGTGATGTCGCTATGGTGCTTTTGTGACTGATCATCTCTGGAGCTTTTGTGAATGATCTAGTTAGCTATCTGTAAACGATCTAGTTGTGAATGATATTATAATTGTGATGCTTTTGTGAATATATAATAGTGGTGCTTTTGTGTTTATGTGATGAATCTATGACTGTGGTATACTGATTAACTGTGTATGTCTTTATGATTTGTGTATAAAAATCTGTGATTTGTGGTGCTTAATTAAATGTATATTATTATTAATAGCAACTGTAAAAAAGGGCGACTTTCTGTTGGTTGCTAAATATATAGTATGACGACTTACGGTTGGTTGCTAAATTTATAGTACATCAACCCACGGTTGGTCGCTAAATATACAATATTAGCAACGGACGGTCGATCGCTAAAAAGATGTCGGTCGCTAAAACCTTTAGCGATGGCACTTACAGCGACCATCCTTATGGGTCGCTAAAAGTTTTTAGCGACCAACCGTAGGTCGCTGAAGACCGTTTTAGCAACCAACCGTAGGTCGCTGTAAGTGAACCGTCGTGTAGTGCCTATTCCAACCAACAACCCTCCGTTTATATTTATTTGTCGCTACATAGTTCAGCTTCGCGCTAACATACGATAAATAAAAACGAATGGAGTGAGTATAAGCTTACTTGTTTATCTACTTTTATTTTATATGGTATGGTTTCATGTGGGGCAACATAACATTGTTTGTCATCAGACAGACGACGCTATTCAACCAACAATATAGATCCCTTAACCAAAGAATTAAACTGAAATATTATACAGTAGAGATTTTGAAATATATGTTAGTCACAAAAAAAGTAGTGTGCCTTTTCAATTGAAAATGCCACTACATTTTTTTTCTCCACAGTCACAGAGGAGAATATTGATCTGCGTGCACATGGACATACATCGTCCACATGCCACGTTACTAAGGGCTCCTTTGATAGGGCTTATTTTTCACCTTCGGCTCTGGCTCATGCAAAAATTGTGCCAAACACCTCTTTTTCAAATGGCTTCACCAGTGAAGTGCTTTTCCAAAATGAACTAAAGGGCATGAGCCAAAAAAAAGTGGCTCACCCGGCTTCAGCTCATGTCATTTTTGCACAATAGCCCTCCCACCAGTCCAAATTATTTTTTTGGTCCTGCCCTCAATCCCTAGCCACGTACAGGAGAGATCGACCAGTGTAAACTATACAAAGGTCTTTCTGAAAAACAACCTATAAGCCGTTTTGCCAAATGATTTTTCAGAATGGCTTTGGCTCATATAAAGAAGTGACTTCACCTCGTGAGCCAGAGCCAAAATCGTTTTTTAGAAGCCAGAGCCCTGCCAAAGGGACCCTAACTTTTTGAGCGGTTTGGTACAATCCTTGATACTGAAGTCCTTGCCAATGCAAAAGTGTATGGAGATTACGCGAAGGTACGCTGTACGCATGCGTAAAGCTGTGGCCGTGTGGCGTCGAAGATCGGCTAGGATTCTTGTTTTCCGTTGTTGGTGTAGTAAAGCGTATAATTTTATCTAAACAAGAAGAAGAAGAATAAACAATA
Source organism: Zea mays (assembly GCF_902167145.1). Lineage (NCBI taxonomy): Eukaryota > Viridiplantae > Streptophyta > Magnoliopsida > Poales > Poaceae > Zea > Zea mays. The sequence continues at coordinate 151,525,983 of NC_050099.1, read as the reverse complement.
CCATATATATAGCTATATGAGTGGAAGTTAGTTAAGAGTTAGTTAGGCTTCTCTATTTTTTTCTACAAATTAAAATCTAGGATAAGCAAGCCTAACTTTTACCCTTATGACCGGAGTGTTTTCATCCATCGATCAAAAAAATTTGCTCCCTAAGTTTTAATCATATACTAGCATGACAATTTTAGTACAATAAATACTTGAATATAATTGCTCAAAATAAAAAAAGAATTAAGAACACCTCAATATTTCCACTAGTCTACGTTGGATTGGAACACCCGCGCAAAAGTGTCACGCAAGAACCAAGTGCTCTCTACGAGCTGGTTCTTTGTCTCTTCCGCACGATGATCCGCTCACAACTTTACATAAACTTGAGTTAGGTCACTGTCGGCGTTTCGAGACCGGGGGGTCCCTGGGCCGACGAGTGAAATGTCGCTGCGTGCCCCAGCCCAGATGGGTCGGCGCGAGGCCGAGCGCGAAGGGGGGAGAAAGGTGGCCGGAGACGGGCGTGAGAGAGGTGGAAATCCCGCGGCCTTCGTGTTTGTCCCGCGCCCAGGTCGGGTGCGCTTGCAGTAGGGGATTACAAGCGTCCACGCGGGAGAGGGAGCGAGCGGCCTCACGCGAGCGCCTGCCTCGTCCTCGTCCCCGCGCGGCCAACCCTTTGTAAGAGGGCCCTGGTCCTTCCTTTTATAGACGTAAGGAGAGGATCCAGATGTACAATGGGAGGTGTAGCAGAATGCTACGTGTCTAGCGGAGGAGAGCTAGTGCCCTAAGTACAAATCGTCGTGGCAGCCGGAGAGGTTTTGGCACCCAGTTGGTGTGATGTCGTGGCTGTCGAAGGAGCGATGGAGCCTGGCGGAAGGACAACTATCGGGGCGGTTGAGTCCTTGCTGACGTCCTCTTGCTTCCGTAAGGGGGCCGAGAGCCGCCGTCGTCAGGGAGTGTGCGGGGCGCCATCATTGCCTATCTGGCGGAGCGAGCCAGATGGGACGCCGATCTTGTTCCCCGTAGCCTGAGTCAGCTCAGGGTAGGGTAATGATGACGCCTCCTGTTGACGTGGCTGGCCCACGCCCTAGGTTGGGTGATGTGGAGGCTCCTCCGAGGCTGAGGTCGAGTCTGTCTTCCGTGGCCGTGGTCGAGTCCGAGCCCCTGGGTCGGGCGAGGCGGAGACCGTCGGCTGAAGCCAGGGCTGAGTCCGAGCCCTGGGGTCGGGCGAAGCGGAGTTCGTCGTCTTCTGGGGCTAAGCCTAAGTTCGAGCCCTGGGTCGGGCGGAGCGGAGTTCGCCGTCTTCCGGGGCTGAGCCCAAGTCCGAGCCCTGGGTCGGGCGGAGCGGAGTTCGCCGTCTTCCGGGGCTTAGCCCGACTCCGAGCCCTGGGTCGGGCGGAGCGGAGTTCGCCGTCTTCCTGGGCTTAGCCCGAGTCCGAGCCCTGGGTCGGGCGGAGCGGAGTTCGCCGTCTTCCGGGGCTTAGCCCGAGTCCGAGCCCTGGGTCGGGCGGAGTGGAGTTCGCCGTCTTCCGGGGCTTAGCCCGAGTCCGAGCCCTGGGTCGGGCGGAGCGGAGCTTCCTATGGCGCCTGCGGCCGGGCCTGACTGCCTATCAGCATCACTCTGTCAAGTGGCACCACAGTCGGAGCGGCGCAGGCGGCGCTGTCTTTCTGTCAGGCCGGTCAGTGGAGCGGCAAAGTGACGGCGGTCACTTCGGCTCTGCCGACTGAAGGGCGCGCGTCAGGATAAAGGTGTCAGGCCACCTTTACATTAAATGCTCCTGCAATTTGGTCGGTCGGCGTGGTGATTTGGTCAGTGTTGCTTCTTGGCGAAGACATGGCCTCGGGCGAGCCGGAAATATGTTCGCCGCTGGAGGGGGGCCTCGGGCGAGGCGGAGATCCTCCGGGTTCGGCTGCCCTTGTCCGAGGCTAGGCTCGGGCGTGGCGTGATCGAGTCCCTCGAATGGACCGATCCCTGACTTAATCGCACCCATCAGGCCTTTGCAGCTTTATGCTGATGGGGGTTACCAGCTGAGAATTAGGAGCCTTGAGGGTACCCCTAATTATGGTCCCCGACAGTAGCCCCCGAGCCTCGAAGGGAGTGTTAGCACTCGCTTGGAGGCTTTCGTCGCACTTTTTTGCAAGGGGACCAGCCTTTCTCGGTTGTGTTTTGTTCTGGTGGGTGCGCGCGAGCGCACCCGCCGGGTGTAGCCCCCGAGGCCTCGGAGGAGTGGTTTGACTCCTCCGAGGTCTTAATGCCTCGCGTAATGCTTTGGCTGGTCTGGTCGTTCCCTCATGCGAGCTGGCCATAGCCCGGGTGTACGGTCGGGTCCCAAGTTCTCGGGCTGGTATGTTGACGCTGTCAACGGTTTGGCCGGAGCCGGGTTTGCGAGAGCAGCCCCCGAGCCTCTGCACAGGGCGAGAGGGCGATCAGGGGCAGACTCGACTTTTTTACATACGCCCCTGCGTCGCCTTTCCGCAAGGAGGAGGGGGGAAAGCGCCATGTTGTCCTCGGTGGGCGCCGAACATGGTGTCTCCGATGAGCTGCAGGCGGGTAATCCGAGCGGACGTACGTGCCCCATTCGCTAGGGGTCGGCTAGAGGCCCAGAGGCGCGCCCAAAAATACCTGCGGGTGATCTGCCGGACCCGGTCCCCTGTCGACGGGGTCCGAGGGCTCGATGCCTCCCTCTGATGGGATTCCGTTACAAAATCGTTCCCGCTGGTCTCGGAAATGTCCTAGGGTACCTCGGGAGCGTAGCCCGAGCCTTGGTTATGTATCGAACGTACCCATGGTCATCCCTCGCTCTGTGTCTGAGGCGGCTGTGAACCCTTCGGGGGCCAGCCTTCGAACCCCTGATCAGTAGTGGGCGCGGAGCCCGAGTAGCCTGAGGCGGTCGTTGAACCCTTCCGAGGGGCCGGCCTTCGAACCTCTGACCAGTAGTGGGTTTGGAGCCCACGTGCTCTGAGGCGGCTGTTGAACCCTTCCGAGGGGCCAGCCTTCGAACCTCTGATCAGTAGGGAGGCTCGGAGCCTGGTTCCTTCACGGGGAAGGATCCTTTTCAGGGTATCCCCCTTTCCTGGTCCCTGTTGTAAGAGAGAGAAAGAGGAAAAAAGGAAAAGGATACAAAATCGAACGACACGGCGTACCTTTTTTGACGCGGTCATTATGGCGAAGGCGTAGCGTCGCTCGCTTCTCCTGCCAGAGGCGCCGCCTGTCCCGCCGCGGAGTTAATGCGACGGGGCGAGTGGTTCGCGGGGCGGCTGTTGCGCATGCGCGAGCTGTTCGAGGAACGGAACACAGGCGCGTCGTCTTCACGCCGTGAGAGAGGGTTCTCTCGCTGTCCCCGGATGGGACGTAAGCTTGGCTGACGACGTGACCGCTGCTCCTGCTCGCCTACCACCGCCATTACCGCCGGCCCATTTTTGGCCGCATTGACCGTCGCGCCAGGCTGGCGCTGCTGGGTCGTGCGCTGGGTCGCCTCGAGTCACGGTATCGGTTCCGCAGTCGAGGAGGCGCGGTAGTGGCGTAAGTGGCGGTGCAGTTGCTTGCATGAAGCATCCGGCGCGCCGGTTGCATGACGCGTGGGCCTGGGCCTCCATGCTGGGCGTGCTGGAAGTCGGAGAAGTGCGCCCACTTGGCGCGGTTGCAGGCCGCCTGTAGGGCTGCCCGCCCTTTCGCCCGCTGGTCTGGGCAAAAGTGGAGAGCCGCTTGTGATCCGCTGGGCGGTTGCACGCACCGCGCGCGGCGGTTTGGCTTCTTCTGCTCTAGGCCGGCTTGCATGACGTGTGGGACCCAGCCCCCGCGCCGTAGGGGGAGGACCTTGGAGCGTGTCGGAGAAGACTCAGCCCCCGACGGTTGGGGACGCAAGTAGGGAGAGTCGCCTTTAAAAGGAGGGTGACCCCCTTGAAAGGCGACCATGTCTTCGCGCTCCCTTATGCATCGTGCCTTTCCACCTTCCAAGCCCCCGGATGGGGGATACCCGCAATCTTTCCGCCTTGTCGTTGGGGGGAACGCAACTCTGTGGGAGTTGGTACCTTTCAGCCATCGTTCGGCTTCAAGGATTTTCATCATGCAGCCCGGTTGCACCCCTTCGCCGGCGGTCACCCAAGATGGTGACCTCCAGTTCGATGGCGGGGGAAAGCAAACCGGGCCGTGGCCTCTGCCCCTCCCTCAGCCTCAAGGATTTCATCACCAGGGCTGGGGAGGGGAGTGTGCCGAGTTGGGGTCGGCCCCTGCGTGGGCGGTGGCCCGCTCCTTCCCTCAGTGATCGGGGGAAGGGCGGTTGTCGTCCGTGGCGCTGGCAGCTACCGCGTGCCTGGCTCTCGGACCCGAGTGGCTTCGGAGCCGCTCTCGGCGCCGGCTTCCGCCACGGCAGCTGGAAGAGGTTCTTCCGCCGACGAGATAGCCAGGGCCGCCCACGGACCGACCTCCAACTCTACGGCCTTCTGCCCGTCCTTGCCTCACGAGTTTGGGCATGGGCGGGGGCCTCCTGGCAGCAGCATCCGCCCTGAGGTCATCGCTACCGCTGTTCGGCCCCCCGGAGCAGAAGTCGTCGTCGTCGCCGCTGCCGGAGCGGGCGACGGCGCGCCTGTCGGCGTTTCAAGACAGGGGGGTCCCTAAGCCGACGAGTGAGTGTGCTGCGTGCCCCAGCCCAGATGGGTCGAGCGCGTGGGCGAGCGCGAAGGGGGGAGAGGCGAGGTGGCCGGAGTCGAGCGTGAGAGAGGTGGAAGTCCCGCGGCCTTCGTGTTCGTCCCGCGCCCAGGTCGGGTGCGCTTGCAGTAGGGGGGTTACAAGCGTCCACGCGGGTGAGGGAAGCGAGTGGCCCCAAGAGAGCGCATGTCCCGTCCTCGGTCCCGCGCGGCCAACCTTCTCTAAGAAGGCCCTGGTCCTCCCTTTTATAGTCGTAAGGAGAGGATCCATGTGTACAATGGGGGGTGTAGCAGAGTGCTACGTGTCTAGCGGAGAGAGAGCTAGCGCCCTAGGTACATGCCAATGTGGCAGCCAGAGAGGTCTTGGCACCTTGCTGGCGTGATGTCGTGGCTGTCGGAGGTGCGACGGAGCCTGGCGGAGGGACAGCTGTTGGAGTGGTCGAATCCTTGCTGACGTCGCCCTGCTTCCGTAAGAGAGCTGGGGTCCGCCGTCGTCACAGAGCTTGTGGAGTGCCATCATTGCCCATCCGGCGGAGCTGGCCGGATGGGACGCCGGTCTTATTCTCCGTGACCCGAGTCGATTCGGGGTAGGATGATGATGGCGCTCCCTGTTGACGTGGCGGGTCTGTGCCCTAGGCAGGGTGACGTGGGGGCTCCTCCGAAGCCGAGGTTGAGTCTGTCTTCTGTTGCCGAGGCCGAGTCCGAGCCATGGGGTCGGGCGAGGCGGAGGTCGTTCGGCCGAGGCCAGGGCGGAGTCCGAGCCCTGGGGTCGGGCGAGGCGGAGTTTCGTCGTCTTCCGGGTCTTAGCCCGAGTCCGAGCCCTGGGGTCGGGCGGAGCGGAGTTCGCCGTCTTCCGGGTCTTTAGCCCGAGTCCGAGCCCTGGGGTCGGGCGGAGCGGAGTTCGCCGTCTTCCGGGTCTTAGCCCGAGTCCGAGCCCTGGGGTCGGGCGGAGCGGAGTTCGCCGTCTTCCGGGTCTTAGCCCGAGTCCGAGCCCTGGGGTCGGGCGGAGCGGAGTTCACCGTGGCGCCTTTGGCAAGGCCTGACTGCCTGTCAGACTCACTCTGTCGAGTGGCACCGCAGTCGGAGTGGCGCAGGCGGCGCTGTCCTTCTGTCAGACTGGTCAGTGGAGCGGTGGAGTGACGGCGGTCACTTCAGCTCTGCCGGGGGGGCGCGTGTCAGGATGAAGGTGTCAGGCCACCTTTGCGTTAAATGCTCCTGCAACTTGGTCAGTCGGTGTGGCGATTTAGTCAGGGTTGCTTCTGAGCGAAGCCAAGGCCTCGGGCGAGTCGGTGATGTGTCCGCCGTAAAAAGGGGGGCCTCGGGCGAGACGGAAGTCTCTCGAGGTCGGCTGCCCTTGGCCGAGGCTAGGCTCGGGTGAAGCGTGATCGAGTCACTCGTGTGGACTGATCCCTGACTTAATCGTACCCATCAGGCCTTTGCAGCTTTATGCTGATGGGGGTTACCAGCTGAGAATTAGGCGTCTTGAGGGTACCCCTAATTATGGTCCCCGACAGTAGCCCCCGAGCCTCGAAGGGAGTGATAGCACTCGCTTGGAGGCTTTCGTCGCACTTTTTTGCAAGGGGACCAGCCTTTCTCGGTTGCATTTTGTTCCGGTGGGTGCGCGCGAGCGCACCCGCCGGGTGTAGCCCCCGAGGCCTCGGAGGAGTGGTTACACTCCTTCGAGGTCTTAATACCTCGCGTAATGCTTCGGCTGGTCTGGTCGTTCCCTCATGCGAACTGGCCGTAGCCCGGGTGCACGGTCGGGGCCCAAGCTCTCGGGCTGGTATGTTGACGCTGTCAACGGTTTGGCCGGAGCCGGTTTTTGCGAGAGCAGCCCCCGAGCCTCTGCACAGGGCGAGAGGACGATCAGGGACAGACTCGACTTTTTACATACGCCCCTACGTCGCCTTTCCGCAAGGAGGAGGGGGGGAGTGCGCCATGTTACCCTCGATGGGCACCGAACATGGTGTCTCCGGTGAGCTGCAAGCGGGTAATCCAAGTGGACGTCCGTGCCCCGTTCGTTGGGGGTCGGCTAGGGGCCCAGAGGCACGCCCAAAAGTACCTGCGGGTGATTTGCCTGACCCGGTCCCCTGGCGACGGGGTCCGAGGGCTCGATGCCTCCCTCCGATGGGATTTCGTTACAAGATCGTTCCCGCTGGTCTCGGAAATGTCCTAGGGTACCTCGGGAGCGCAGCCCGAGCCTCGGTTATGTATCGAACGTACCCCTGGTCATCCCTCGCTCGGTGTCTGAGGCGACTGTGAACCCTTCGGGGGCCAGCCTTCGAACCCCTGATCAGTAATGGGCGCGGAGCCCGAGTAGCCTGAGGCGGCCATGGAACCCTTCGGGGGGCTGGCCTTCGAACCCCTGACCAGTAGTGGGTGTCGGGCCCACGCGATCTGAGGCGACTGTTGAACCCTTCGGAGGGCCAGTCTTCGAACCCCTGATCAGTAGGGGGGCTCGGAGCCCGGTTCCTTCGCGGAGAAGGATCCTTTTCGGGGTATCCCCCTTCCCCGGTCCCTATTGCAAGAGATAGAGAAAGAGGAAAAAGGAAAAGGATACGAAATCGAACGACGTGGCGTACCTTTTCTGACGCGGTTATTACGGCGAGGGTGAAGCGTCGCGCGCTCCTCCCGTCAGAGGCGCCGCCTGTCCCGCCGCGGAGTTAATGCGACGGGGCGAGTGGTTGGCGGGGCGGCCGTTGCGCGTGCGCGATCCGTTCGAGGAACGGGTCACGGGTGCACCGTCTTCACGCCGTGGGAGGAGGCTCTCTTGCTGTCCCAGGAGGAGACGTGAGCCTGGCTGACGACGTGACTGCTGCGCCCGCCCGCCTGCCACCGCCATTACTGCCGGCCCACTTTCGGTCGCTTTGACCAACGCGCCAGGCTGGCGCTGCTGGGTCGCCTCGAGTCGCGGCATAGGCTCCGCAACCGAAGAGGCGCGACGGCGGCACAAGTGGCGGTGCGGTTGCTTGCATGCAGCAACTGGCGCGCCGGTTGCTTGACGCGTGGGCCTGGTCTTCCAAGTTGGCGTGTCAAAAGTCAGAGAAGCGCGTCCACCTGGCGCGGTTGCATGCCGCCTGCATGGCTGCCCGCCCCTTCCGCCCGTTGGTCTGGGCAAAAGTGGGGGGTCGCTTGTAACCGCTGGACGGTCGTGCGCACCACGCGCGGCGGTTTGGCTTCTTCTGCCCTGAGCTGGTTTGCATGACATGCGGGACCCAGCCCCCGAGTCGCAGGGGAGGGCCTTGGAGCGTGTTGGAGAAGACTCAGCCCGTGGCGTCTGGGGGCGCACGTATGGAGAGTTGCCTTTAAAAGGAGGGAGACTTCTTTCAGAAGGCAACCGTGTCTTCTTACTCCCTTATGCGTCGTGTCTTTCCATCTTCCAAGCCCCCGGATGGGGGGTATCCGCCGCCTTTCCGCCTCCTCGTTGGAGGAACGCAACTCCATGGGAGTTGGTACCTTTCAGCCATCGTTCGGCTTCAAGGATTTTCATCATGCAGCCCGGCTGCTCCCCTCCACCGGCGGTCACCCGAGATGGTGACCTCCGGCTTGATGGTGGGGGAAAGCGAGCCGGGCTGCGGCCTCTGCCCCTCCCTCAGCCTCAAGGATTTTCATCACCAGGGCTGGGGAGGGGAGTGCGCCGAGTTGAGGTCGGCCCCCGCGTGGGCGGCGGCCCGCTCCTTCACTCAGTGATGGGGGGGAGGAGCGGTTGTTGTCCGTGGCGCTGGCAGCTGCAGCGTGCCCGGTCTTCAGACGCGAGTGGCATCGGAGCCGCTCGCGGCGCCGGCGTCCGCCACGGCAGCTGGAAGAGGTTCTTCCGCCGGCGCGATAGCCGGGGCCGGCCACGGACTGACCTCCAACTCTATGGCCTTCTGCCCATCCTTGCCTCATGAGTTTTGTCGTGGGCGGGGGCCTCCTGGCAGCAGCATCCGCCCTGAGGTCAGTGCTGCCGCTGTTCGACCCCCGGAGCAGAAGTCGTCGTCGTCGCCGCTGCTGGGGCAGGTGACGGCGCGCCATTCGTCGGCCTTCCGTTGCTCCACAGGCCTTCCCCCTCGGAGTGGGGTTGTTCGTACCTGGTTGGCCGGAGCCTAGCCGTGTCGTCCGTCAGCGGAGCCGACGCCAAAGTCGATCAGCCGAGGCCTCGGGTCGGGCTGGCGCCCTTGGAGGCCGGTTGGCCGAGGCCCCAGGGGTAACCGGCCGAGCCGCCTGCTCGGGCCGGATTCCCGGAGGAGTTCCTGGACCGCGTCGCCGTCCGAGGCCTGGTCGGACTTTGCTGAAGATGTCGTCGATGCCGAGGGTGCTACGGCTCCCTTCAGCGTGAAGACCCGAGCCTGCAGGGTCAGATCGTCTTGTAGCGTGTGCCTTCTGCGGCCGCCGAGGCCAGAAAACACACCCTCGCCGTGCTCGCGAAGCTGCGTCTTTTTTCCTCTTGTTTCGAGCATCTGGACTCTGTCGGTAACAGGGATGTTTGAGTGAGCGAGAGTTGCTTCTCGCGGAAGGGACGAGTGAGGTATCCGTATCCCAGAGGCGTGGGAATCCCTCGGCTCGGTCGGCCTTGCCGCTTACGCGTACTTTCACCCGTTCATGAGGCCCTGTCCTCGACTTAGTCGAGAAAGCTTGAAGGACTGCTTCGGCAGGAGAGCTTCCGAACGTGAAGACTTGTTCGGTCCACGGAGTCGCTTTATCCGAGCGCGAGTTACTTATCGCAGAAGGTGATGAGCGAGATATCCGTATCCCGGAGGCGTAGGAGTCCCTCGGCTCGGTCAGCCTTGGCTGCTTACGTGTACTCCGTCGTTTCCAGGATCCGCTTTCCGAAGTAGTCAAGAAGCACGAAAGTAATCCTGCTAAAAAGAGATCCTTTTTCGAGGAAAAATTCGACGCAGAGGGGGTCTCCCCCCTTTTAGCCCCCGAGGGAGGGTCGGGCTTTGCCGAGGCTAGGCCGACCCTTCCTTGATGACTAAACTTTACGTAGGTGCGAGGTATATGAACAACTTGGAAACATCTTAAGGGTAGAAGCGACGTAGTTGTTTGATGTTCTAAGCGTTGCCGTAGATCTCGCCTTGATTGTTGGCCAGCTTGTATATTCCGGGCTTCAGAACTTTGGCGATGACGAATGGCCCTTCCCAGGGGGGCGTGAGCTTGTGCCTCCCTCGGGCGTCTTGCCGCAGCCGAAGCACCAGATCGCCCACCTGGAGGTCTCGGGACCGGACCCCTCGGGCGTGGTAGCGTCGCAGGGACTGCTGGTACCGCGCCGAGTGTAGTAAGGCCCTGTCCCGAGCCTCCTCCAGCTGGTCCAGCGATTCTTCTCGACTAGCTTGGTTGCTTTGATCGGTGTAGGCCCTCGTCCTCGGGGAGCCGTATTCCAAGTCAGTGGGCAAGATAGCTTCAGCCCCGTAGACCAGGAAAAACGGCGTGAAACCCGTGGCACGACTCGGCGTCGTCCTTAGGCTCCAGACCACCGAGGGGAGTTCCTTCATCCACCGCTTGCCGAACTTGTTGAGGTCGTTGTAGATCCGAGGCTTGAGCCCTTGTAGAATCATGCCGTTGGCACGCTCTACTTGCCCATTCGACATGGGATGAGCCACGGCGGCCCAGTCCACCCGGATATGGTGATCCTCGCAAAAATCCAAGAATTTTTTGCCGGTGAACTGGGTGCCGTTGTCGGTGATGATGGGGTTCGGGACCCCGAAGCGATGGATGATGTTGGTGAAGAACGCCACCGCCTGCTCGGACCTGATGCTGTTCAGAGGTCGGACCTCGATCCACTTGGAGAATTTGTCGATGGCGACCAGCAGGTGCGTGTAGCCCCCGGGCGCCTTCTGCAAGGGACCGACGAGGTCCAGACCCCATACAGCGTAGGACCAGGTGATGGGTATCGTCTGCAGAGCCTGAGCGAGCAGGTGGGTCTGCTTCACATAGAATTGGCACCCTTCGCAGGTGCGGACAATTCTAGTGGCGTCAGCCACCGCCGTTGGCCAGTAGAAGCCTTGTCGGAAAGCATTCCCGACAAGGGCTCGGGGCGCTGCGTGATGGCCGCAAGCCCCCGAGTGTATTTCTTGCAGTAGTTCCCGACCTTCGGCGATGGAGATGCATCGCTGGAGGATGCCCGAGGGGCTGCGATGGTAGAGCTCCTCTTCATCGCCCAGCAGGATGAACGACTTGGCGCGTCGCGCTACCCGCCGAGCCTCGACTTGGTCGGGGGGTAGCTCTCCTCGACGGAGATATTGCAGGTACGGGGCCTGCCAATCTCGATCTGGTGTGGCCCCGTTCTGCTCTTCCTCGACGTCTAGTGCCTCGCCCTCGGGGGCCGAGGGTACCTCGGGCTGTGCCGAGGGTGCCTCGGGCTGAGCCGAGGGTACCTCGGGTTCGGGCGCGTCGTCGATCTTGACAGAGGGTTGATGCAGATCCCGGGAGAAGACGTCCGGGGGGACCGTCGTTCACCCCGAGGCTATTTTAGCCAGCTCGTCTGCGGTTTCGTTGTAGCGCCGAGCGATGTGGTTGAGCTCGAGCCCGAAGAACTTGTCTTCCAGGCGCCGAACCTCGTCGCAGTAGGCCTCCATCTTCGGGTCGCGGCAGTGGGAGTTCTTCATGACTTGGTCGATGACGAGCTGCGAATCACCGTGGGCGTCGAGGCGTCTGACCCCTAGCTCGATGGCGATCCGCAACCCGTTGACCAGAGCTTCGTACTCGGCCACATTGTTGGACGCCGGGAAATGGAGGCGCAGCACGTAGCGCAAGTGCTTTCCGAGGGGCGAGATGAAGAGCAGGCCCGCGCCGGCTCCTGTCTTCATCAGCGACCCGTCGAAAAACATGGTCCAGAGCTCCGGTTAGATCAGAGCCGTCGGCAACTGGGTGTCAACCCATTCGGCCACGAAGTCCGCCAACACCTGGGACTTGATGGCCTTCCGAGGGGCGAACGAGATCGTTTCGCCCATGATTTCCACCGCCCACTTTGCGATCCTGCCCGAGGCCTCTCGGCACTGGATGATCTCCCCCAGGGGAAGGATGACACCACAGTTACAGGATGAGACTCGAAGTAGTGTCGCAGCTTCCGCCTTGTCAGGATCACAACATACAACAACTTTTGAACTTGTGGGTAGCGGATCTTGATCTCGGACAGCACTTCGCTGACGAAGTAGACCGGCCTCTGAACGGGCAATGCATGCCCTTCCTCTTGCCTCTCGACCACAATCGCGGCGCTAACCACCTGAGTGGTCGCGGCGACGTAGACCAAGAGGGCTTCTCCATCCGCCGGGGGCACCAAGACAGGCGCCTTCGTAAGGAGCGCCTTCAGGTTGCCGAGGGCTTCCTCGGCCTTAGGGGTCCAAGCGAAACACTCGGCCTTCCTTAAGAGGCGGTACAGAGGCAGACCTCTTTCGCCAAGGCGTGAGATGAAGCGGCTCAGGGCCGCGAGGCATCCCATGACCCTTTGTACACCTTTTAAGTCCTTGATGGGTCCCATGCTGGTGATGGCCGCGATCTTCTCCGGGTTGGCTTCAATGCCTCGCTCGGAGACGATGAACCCTAGGAGCATGCCTCGGGGCACCCCGAAGACACACTTCTCAGGATTGAGCTTGACTCCTTTCGCCTTGAGACATCGGAATGTCACTTCAAGGTCGGAGAGGAGGTCGGGAGCCTTCCTTGTCTTGACTACGATGTCATCGACGTAGGCCTCGACCGTGCGACCGATGTGTTGGCCGAACACATGGTTCATGCACCGCTGGTACGTCGCGCTCGCATTCCTCAAACCGAACGGCATGGTGACATAGCAGTACATGCCGAACGACGTGATGAAAGAAGTCGCGAGCTGGTCAGACTCTTTCATCCGGATCTGGTGATACCCTGAGTAGGCATCGAGGAAGGACAGGTTTTCGCACCCAGCGGTGGAATCCACGATTTGATCGATGCGAGGTAGAGGGTAGGGAACCTTCGGACATGCTTTGTTGAGACCAGTGTAGTCTACACACATCCGCCATTTCCCCCCTTTCTTCCTCACAAGCACAGGGTTGGCAAGCCATTCGGGATGGAATACCTCTTTGATGAACCCTGCTGCCATTAGCTTGTGGATCTCTTCGCCAATCACTCTGCGCTTCTCCTCGTCGAATCGGCGCAGAGACTGCCTGACGGGTCAGGCTCCGGCCCGAATATCCAGCGAGTGCTCGGCGACATCCCTCGGTATGCCGGGCATGTCCGAGGGACTCCACGCAAAGACGTCGGCGTTTGCGCGGAGAAAGTCGACGAGCACTGCTTCCTATTTGGGGTCGAGCCCGGAACCGATCCGGATCTGCTTGGTGGTGTCGCCACTGGGGTCAAGAGGGACGGCCTTAACCGTCTCTGCTGGCTCGAAGTTGCCGGCATGGCGCTTCACGTCTGGCACCCCCTTGGAGAGGTTCTCCAGGTCGGCGATGAGGGCCTCGGACTCGGCGAGGGCCGCGGCGTACTCCACGCACTCCACGTCGCATTCGAACGCGTGTTTGTACGTGGGGCCGACGGTGATGACCCCGTTGGGGCCCGGCATCTTAAGCTTCAGGTAGGTGTAGTTGGGGACGGCCATGAACTTCGCGTAGCATGGCCTCCCTAGCACGGCGTGGTAGGTTCCTCGGAACCCGACCACCTCGAACGTCAGGGTCTCCCTTCGGAAGTTGGAGGGTGTCCCGAAGCAGACGGGGAGGTCGAGTCGCCCGAGGGGCTGGACGCGCTTCCCAGGGATGATCCCGTGGAAGGGCGCAGCGCCTGCTCGGACGGAGGACAGATCGACGCGCAGGAGCTTGAGGGTCTCGGCGTAGATGATGTTGAGGCAGCTGCCCCCATTCATCAGGACCTTGGTGAGCCTGACATTGCCGACAACGGGGTCGACGACGAGCGGGTATTTCCCCAGGCTCGGCACATGGTCGGGGTGGTCGGCCTGGTCGAAGGTGATGGGCTTGTCGGACCAGTCTAGGTAGACTGGCGCTGCCACCTTCACCGAGCAGACCTCCCGGCGCTCTTGCTTGCGATGCCGAGCTGAGGCGTTCGCCGCATGCCCTCCATAGATCATGAAGCAGTCGCGGACCTCGGGGAACTCTCCTGCTTGGTGATCTTCGTTCTTGTCGTCGTCGCGGGCCCTGCCACCCTCGGCGGGTGGCCCGGCCCTGTGGAAGTGACGCCGAAGCATAACGCACTCCTCGAGGGTGTGCTTGACGGGCCCCTGATGGTAGGGGCACGGCTCCTTGAGCATCTTGTCGAAGAGGTTTGCACCTCCGGGGGGCTTCCGAGGGTTCTTGTACTCGGTGGCGGCGACAAGGTCCGCGTCAGCGGCGTCGCGTTTCGATTGCGAATTCTTCTTGCCTTTCTTCTTGGCGCCGCGCGGAGCAGACGCCTCGGGAGCCTCTTCCGATGGGCAGCCCTGGGGCTGCTTGTCCTTTCGGAAGATAGCCTCGACCGCCTCCTGGCCAGAGGCGAACTTGGTGGCGATGTCCATCAGCTCGCTCGCCCTGGTGGGGGTCTTGCGACCCAGCTTGCTCACCAGGTCGCGGCAAGTGGTGCCGGCGAGGAACGCGCCGATGACATCCGAGTCGGTGATGTTGGGCAGCTCGGTGCGCTGCTTCGAGAATCGCCGGATGTAGTCACGGAGCGACTCCCCCGGCAGTTGTCGGCAGCTTCGAAGGTCCCAGGAATTCCCGAGGCGCACGTATGTGCCCTGGAAATTGCCAGCGAAGGCTTGGACCAAGTCGTCCCAGTTGGAGATCTGCCCCGGAGGCAGGTGCTCCAACCAGGCACGAGCAGTGTCGGAGAGGAACAGGGGGAGGTTACGGATGATGAGGTTGTTGTCGTCCGTCCCACCCAGTTGGCAGGCAAGGCGGTAGTCCGCGAGCCACAGTTCCGGTCTCGTTTCCCCCGAGTACTTCGTGATAGTAGTCGGGGGTCGGAACCGGGTCGGGAATGGCGCCCGTCGGATGGCCCGACTGAAGGCCTGCGGACCGGGTGGTTCGGGCGAGGGACTCCAATCCTCCCCGCTGTCGTAGCGCCCCCCACGCCTGGGGTGGTAGCCTCGGCGCATCCTTTCATCGAGGTGGGCCCGACGGTCGCGTCGATGGTGCTCGTTGCCGAGGTGGCCCGGGGCCGCAGGCGCGGTGTTGCGCGTGCGCCCGGTGTAGACCGAGGCTTCCCGCATGAATCGAGAAGTCGCGGCGTGAGGTTCCGAGGGATATCCCTGCCTTCGGGAGGCAGTGCTCTCGGCCCGTCGGGCCGCAGCGCCTTCCAGGAGATTCTTGAGCTCTCCCTGGATTCGCCGACCCTCGGTGGTTGATGGCTCCGGCATCGCGCGGAGGAGCATCACTGCGGCTGTCAGGTTTTGACCAACCCCGCTGGATGCGGGCGGCGGCCTGACCCTGACATCATTGGCGACGCGGTGCTGGAGACCTTGGGGCAGGTGACGTATTTCTCCGGGCAGGGGTTGGCCCGCCCATACCTGCCCGACGTCCCGACGGATCGGCTCAAGCGCTCCTGTTCCCTCGTTGAGCCCGGCCTGCGCCTCGCGGACTTGCTCGAGTTGTGGGTCGTAACCCCCCGCCGGAGCGGGGACCACAGCTAGCTCCCGTGGGATGTCGGCGCGAGGCACCGGCCTAGGAAGATCACCGTCCTCCGGCATGCCGAGATGGTTGCCTTTGGAGGGATCCCCTAGCTCGATGTGGAAACATTCGCGGCTTGGGCCGCAGCTCTCGTCGCCAAGGCTGCGGCTTCCGTCGGAACAGTCGGATAGGTAGTAGTCACATGCGGTCATGAAGTCCCGCATGGCACCGGGGTTGCCAAGTCCGGAGAAATCCCAACAGACGCTGGGATCGTCATCTTCCTCGGACCCAGAGGGCCCGTAGGTCGAGACGTCCGTCAGCCGGTCCCAAGGCGACCGCATACGAAACCCCAGTGGGGTTGCACTCGCCTCAATGAGAGCGCCCGCCAAAGCGAGGTCGTTTGGCGGGTTGAGGCCGAGTCGAAATGACGTAAGATGGGAGTTAGTCGGTACCTTTTGGTCGACGAGGAGCGACGTAGTCACATCGGGGACTGGTTGCACCGTCATCTCAGGTACGAGGGCGACGTCCTGCAGGCTTTCCGCGAGCGCGCCGACGTCGTCTTCTTGCTCGGGGTCAGCGTGTCGCGGGGGGACGGCGCTTGCCTTCGTCTTGAACGCGAGGTCGACGTCCGGCGTGCCTTCCGTCGGGGCGTCGGGGGCGTCAATTCGCTCGACGACCAACGAAGCACGGCCTCCCGCTTGGCCTTGATGGCCCCGCCTCCTCCTCTGTTGGCGGGGGAGAGAACGGAGCGAGCTCGAATGTTGCTCTTCCACCACGCGGGGAAGATGTCGTCGATTCCGCCGCCGGCGGGCGGGTTGTCGGCCGCCATTGTCGTTGTCGCGCGGCGGTGGAAGAAGTATCATGTCGTAGCTGCCGTCGAAGGACATGAACTCAAGAGTCCCGAAACGAAGCACCGCCCCGGGCCGGAGAGGTTGCTGGAGACTGCCCATCTGGAGCTTGACGGGGAGCTGTTCGTCAGCACGCAGCAGAATCCCCTACCTGGTGCGCCAACTGTCGGCGTTTCGAGACAGGGGGGTCCCTAAGCCGACGAGTGAGTGTGCTGCGTGCCCCAGCCCAGATGGGTCGAGCGCGTGGGCGAGCGCGAAGGGGGGAGAGGCGAGGTGGCCGGAGTCGAGCGTGAGAGAGGTGGAAGTCCCGCGGCCTTCGTGTTCGTCCCGCGCCCAGGTCGGGTGCGCTTGCAGTAGGGGGGTTACAAGCGTCCACGCGGGTGAGGGAAGCGAGTGGCCCCAAGAGAGCGCCTGTCCCGTCCTCGGTCCCGCGCGGCCAACCTTCTCTAAGAAGGCCCTGGTCCTCCCTTTTATAGTCGTAAGGAGAGGATCCATGTGTACAATGGGGGGTGTAGCAGAGTGCTACGTGTCTAGCGGAGAGAGAGCTAGCGCCCTAAGTACATGCCGTTGTGGCAGCCGGAGAGATTTTGGCACCCAGCTGGTGTGATGTCGTGGCCGTCGGAGGAGCGATGGAGCCTGGCGGGGGGACAGCTGTCGGAGCGGTTGAGTCCTTGTTGACGTCCTCCTGCTTCCGTAAGGGGGCTGAGAGCCGCCGTCGTTACAGAGTATGCGGGGTGCCATCATTGCCTATCTGACGGATCCAGGTGTACAATGGGGGGTGTAGCAGAGTGCTACGTGTCTAGCGGAGAGAGAGCTAGCGCCCTAGGTACATGCCAATGTGGCAGCCAGAGAGGTCTTGGCACCTTGCTGGCGTGATGTCGTGGCTGTCGGAGGTGCGACGGAGCCTGGCGGAGGGACAGCTGTTGGAGTGGTCGAATCCTTGCTGACGTCGCCCTGCTTCCGTAAGAGAGCTGGGGGCCGCCGTCGTCACAGAGCTTGTGGAGTGCCATCATTGCCCATCCGGCGGAGCTGGCCGGATGGGACGCCGGTCTTATTCTCTGTGACCCGAGTCGATTCGGGGTAGGATGATGATGGCGCTCCCTGTTGACGTGGGGGTCTGTGCCCTAGGCAGGGTGACGTGGGGGCTCCTCCGAAGCCGAGGTTGAGTCTGTCTTCTGTTGCCGAGGCCGAGTCCGAGCCATGGGGTCGGGCGAGGCGGAGGTCGTTCGGCCGAGGCCAGGGCGGAGTCCGAGCCCTGGGGTCGGGCGAGGCGGAGTTTCGTCGTCTTCCGGGTCTTAGCCCGAGTCCAAGCCCTGGGGTCGGGCGGAGCGGAGTTCGCCGTCTTCCGGGTCTTTAGCCCGAGTCCAAGCCCTGGGGTCGGGCGGAGCGGAGTTCGCCGTCTTCCGGGTCTTAGCCCGAGTCCGAGCCCTGGGGTCGGGCGGAGCGGAGTTCGCCGTCTTCCGGGTCTTAGCCCGAGTCCGAGCCCTGGGGTCGGGCGGAGCGGAGTTCGCCGTGGCGCCTTTGGCAAGGCCTGACTGCCTGTCAGACTCACTCTGTCGAGTGGCACCGCAGTCGGAGTGGCGCAGGCGGCGCTGTCCTTCTGTCAGACTGGTCAGTGGAGCGGTGGAGTGACGACGGTCACTTCGGCTCTGCCGGGGGGGCGCGTGTCAGGATGAAGGTGTCAGGCCACCTTTGCGTTAAATGCTCCTGCAACTTGGTCAGTCGGTGTGGCGATTTAGTCAGGGTTGCTTCTGAGCGAAGCCAAGGCCTCGGGCGAGCCGGTGATGTGTCCGCCGTAAAAAGGGGGGCCTCGGGCGAGACGGAAGTCTCTCGAGGTCGGCTGCCCTTGGCCGAGGCTAGGCTCGGGTGAAGCGTGATCGAGTCACTCGTGTGGACTGATCCCTGACTTAATCGTACCCATCAGGCCTTTGCAGCTTTATGCTGATGGGGGTTACTAGCTGAGAATTAGGCGTCTTGAGGGTACCCCTAATTATGGTCCCCAACAGTGTCGTTCGTTGGTCTTCCGTTGCTCCGCAGGCCCCCCCCATCGAGTGGGGTTGTTCGTACCTGCGGAGGTGGAACCGGAGTTCCGTTTGTAATGGCACTTTGAATGCCAGTGTTTTTGTTCATTGTGGCTGTCGAGGCCTGAACATGTATGTAATTTCGGCACGGAGCCGTGTTTTTTCCTTGTTTTCGAGCACTAAGACTCGCCTGTTGGTTGTCTGAACCGCTTCACCAAGCGTGAGTCGCCCCGTGTAAAGGTGACGAGTGAGGTATCCGTATCCCGGAGGCGTAGGAGTCCCTCGGCTCAGTCGGCCTTGTTGTCCGAGGCTTCCCTTGCTTAGTTAAAGGAACCCCTCGGCCGCTCTTCGATGAGCCGAGGCCAGGGGTAGCGGTGTCAGCATGGACAGAGGCAGAGTTGGCTCGAAAGGAAGACTTGGTTGGCCGGAGCCTGGCCGGGTCGTCCGCTAGCGGGACCGACGCCGGAGTTGATCTGCCGAGGTCTCGGGCCGGGCTGATGTCTTCGGGGGACAGCTGGCCGAGGCCTCGGGTAGCCGAGGCGTCTGCCCGAGCCGGATTCTCGGAGAAGACCCTGGCGGCGATGGCCCGGGTGTGGTGATGACGCCGTCCTTCGGAGTGGAGATCCTCGGACCGCGTCGCCGTCCGAGGCTAGGTCGGACCTCGCCGAAGGTGTTGTCGACGCCGAGGGTGCTGCGGCTCCCTCAACTGTCTGGATCCGAGCCTGCAGGATCAGATTATCTTGTAGCGTGTGTTTTCTGCGGTCGCCGAGGCCAAAACACACCCTCGCCGTGTTGTAAAGCTGCGTCTCTTTTCCTCTTGTTTCGAGTATCTGGACTTTTTTGTCGGTAACAAAATTGTTTGTGCGAGCGAGAGTTGCTTCTCACGGAAGGTGATGAGTGAGGTATCCGTATCCCGGAGGCGTAGGAGTCCCTCGGCTCGGTCGGCCTTGCCGCTTACGCGCACTCTTACCCGTCCATGGGGTTTTGTCACTGACGCAGTCGAGAAGGCTCGAAGAATCGCTCCGGCAGAAGAGCTTCCGAACGTGAAGACTTGTTCGGTCCGCGGAATCACTTATCCGAACGTGAGTTACTTATCGCAGAAGGTGATGAGTGAGGTATCCGTATCCCGGAGGCGTAGGAGTCCCTCGGCTCGGTCAGCCTTGGCTGCTTACGTGTACTCCGTCGTTTTTAGGATCCACTTTCAAAGTAGTCGAAAAGCACGAAAGACATTCTGGTAGAAAGGATCTTTTTTCGAGGAAAAAAATCGACGCAGAGGGGGTTCCCCCCTTTTAGCCCCCGAGGGAGGGTCGGGCTTTGCCGAGGCGAGGCCGACCCTTCCTTGATGACTAAACTTTGCGTGGGAGCGAGGTATATGAATGACTTGAAAGCATCTTAAGGGTAGAAGCGACATAGTTGTTGGATGTTCCAAGCGTTGTTGTAGACCTCGCCTTGACTGTTGGCCAGCTTGTATGTTCCGGGCTTTAGAACTTTGGTGATGACGAACGGCCCCTCCCAGGGGGGCGTGAGCTTGTGCCGCCCTCGGGCGTCTTGTCGCAGCCGAAGCACCAGGTCGCCCACCTGGAGGTCTCGGGACCGGACCCCTCGGGCGTGGTAGCGTCGCAGGGACTGCTGGTACCGCGCCGAGTGCAGCAAGGCCTTGTCCCGAGCCTCTTCCAGATGGTCCAGCGAGTCTTCTCGATTAACTTGGTTGCTTTGGTCAGCATAGGCCCTCGTCCTCGGGGAACCGTATTCTAAGTCTGTGGGCAAGATGGCCTTGGCACAATAGACTAGAAAGAATGGCGTGAAGCCCGTGGCCCGGCTCGGCGTTGTCCTCAGGCTCCAGACTACCGAGGGGAGTTCCTTCATCCATCGCTTGCCGAACTTGTTGAGGTCGTTGTAGATCCGAGGCTTGAGTCCTTGTAGAATCATGCTGTTGGCACGCTCTACTTGCCCATTCGACATGGGGTGAGCCACGGCGGCCCAGTCCACCCGGATGTGGTGATCCTCGCAGAAGTCCAGGAACTTTCTGCCGGTGAACTGGGTGCCGTTGTCGGTGATGATGAAGTTCGGGACCCCGAAACGATGGATGATGTTGGTGAAGAATGCCACCGCCTGCTCGGACCTGATGCTGTTTAGGGGTCGGACCTCGATCCACTTGGAGAATTTGTCGATGGCGACCAACAGGTGCGTGTAGCCCCCGGGTGCCTTCTGCAAGGGGCCGACGAGGTCCAGACCCCACACAGCAAAAGGCCATGTGATGGGTATCGTCTGCAGAGCCTGAGCGGGCAGGTGGGTCTGCCTTGCGTAGAACTGACACCCTTCGCAGGTGCGAACAATTCTAGTAGCGTCGGCCACCGCCGTCGGCCAGTAGAAGCCTTGTCGGAAAGCATTCCCGACAAGGGCTTGAGGCGCTGCGTGATGGCCGCAAGCCCCCGAGTGTATCTCTCGCAGGAGCTCCTGACCTTCGGCGATGGAGATGCATCGCTGGAGGATGCCTGAGGGGCTGCGGTGGTAGAGCTCCTTCTCATCTCCCAGCAAGACAAACGACTTGGCGTGCCGCGCCAACCGCCGAGCTTCGGCTCGGTCGGGGGGTAGCTCTCCTCGGTGGAGATATTGCAGTTATGGGGTCTGCCAGTTTTGATCAGGCGTGACCCCGCTTCGCTCCCCCCCGACGTGCAGCCTCTCGCCCTCGAGGGCCGAGGGTACCTCGGGCTGAACCGAGGGTGCCTCGGGCCGAGCCGAGGGTGCCTCAGACTGTGCCGAGGGTACCTCGGGCCGAGCCGAGGGTGCCTCAGACTGTGCCGAGGGGGCCTCAGGCTCGGGCGTGTCGTCGATCTTGACGGAGGGTTGATGCAGATCTCGGGAGAAGACGTCCGGAGGAACCGTTGTCCGCCCCGAGGCTATTTTAGCCAGCTCGTCCGTAGTCTCGTTGTAGCGCCGGGCGATGTGGTTGAGCTCGAGCCCGTAGAACTTGTCTTCCAGGCGCCGAACCTCATCGCAGTAGGCCTCCATCTTTGGGTCACGGCAGTGGGAGTTCTTCATGACTTGGTCGATGACGAGCTACGAGTCACCGCGAGCATCGAGGCGTCGGACCCCTAGCTCGATGGCGATCCGCAACCCGTTGACCAGAGCCTCGTACTCAGCCACATTGTTGGACGCCGGGAAATGGAGGCGTAGCACGTAGCGTAGGTGCTTCCCGAGGGGCGAGATGAAGAGTAGGCCTGCGCCGGCTCCTGTCTTCATCAGCGACCCATCGAAGAACATGGTCCAGAGCTCTGGTTGGATCGGAGCTATTGGTAGCTGGGTGTCGACCCATTCAGCCACGAAGTCCGCCAAGACCTGGGACTTGATGGCCTTCCGAGGGGTGAACGAGATTGCTTCGCCCATGATTTCCACCGCCCACTTTGCGATTCTACCCGAGGCCTCTCGGCACTAGATGATCTCCCCCAGGGGGAAGGATGACACCACAGTTACCGGATGAGACTCGAAGTAGTGTCACAGCTTCCGCCGCGTCAGGATCACCGCGTACAGCAGCTTCTGAACTTGTGGGTAGCGGATCTTGGTTTCGTACAGTACCTCGCTGATGAAGTAGACTGGCCTCTGAACGGGCAATGCATGCCCCTCTTCTTGC
This sequence comes from Zea mays, assembly GCF_902167145.1. Classification (NCBI taxonomy): domain Eukaryota; kingdom Viridiplantae; phylum Streptophyta; class Magnoliopsida; order Poales; family Poaceae; genus Zea; species Zea mays. The sequence goes on along the minus strand of NC_050099.1, from coordinate 151,504,307 downwards.
TTCTCAACCACAATCGCGACGCTAACCACCTGAGTGGTCGCGGCGACGTAGATCAAGAGGGCTTCTCCGGCAGCTGGGGGCACCAAGATAGGCGCATTCGTGAGAAGCGCCTTCAAGTTCCCGAGGGCTTCCTCGGCCTCGGGGGTCCAAGTGAAGCACTCGGCCTTCCTTAGGAGGCGGTACAGAGGCAGACCTCTTTCGCCGAGGCGTGAGATGAAGCGGCTCAGAGCCGCAAGACATCCCATGACCCTCTGCACGCCTTTGAAGTCCTTGATGGGCCCCATGCTGACGATGGCTGCGATCTTCTCCGGGTTGGCTTCGATGCCCCGCTCGAAGACGATGAACCCTAAGAGCATGCCTCGGGGTACCCCAAAGACACACTTTTCGGGATTGAGCTTCACGCCTTTCGCCTTGAGACATCGGAACGTCACTTCAAGGTCGGAAAGGAGGTCGGAGGCTTTCCTCGTCTTGACTACGATGTCATCGATGTAGGCCTCGACCGTCCGGCCAATGTATTCGCCGAACACATGGTTCATGCACCGCTGGTACGTCGCGCCCGCATTCCTCAAGCCGAACGGCATGGTGACATAGCAGTACATGCCGAAGGGTGTGATGAAAGAAGTCGCGAGCTGGTCGGACTCTTTCATCCTGATTTGGTGATACCCTGAGTAGGCATCGAGGAAAGACAGGGTTTCGCACCCAGCAGTGGAATCCATGATTTGATCGATCCAAGGCAGAGGGTAGGGAACCTTCGGACATGCTTTGTTTAGACCAGTGTAGTCTACACACATCCGCCATTTCCCTCCTTTCTTTCTCACAAGCACAGGGTTGGCAAGCCATTCGGGATGGGATACCTCTTTGATGAACCCTGCCTCCATTAGCTTGTGGATCTCCTCGCCTATGGCTCTGCGCTTTTCTTCGTCGAATCGACGCAGAGGCTACTTGACGGGTCGGGCTCCGGCTCGGATGTTCAGCGAGTGCTCAGTGACATCCCTCGGTATGCCGGGCATGTCCGAGGGACTCCACGCGAAGACGTCGGCGTTCACGCGGAGAAAGTCGACGAGCACTGCTTCCTATTTGGGATCGAGCACGGAGCCGATCCGGACTTGCTTGGAGGCATCGCTGCTGGGGTCGAGGGGGACGGACTTAACCGTCTCCGCTGGCTCGAAGTTGCCGGCATGACGCTTCACGTCTGGCACCTCCTTAGAGAGGCTCTCCAGGTCAGCGATGAGGGCCTCGGACTCGGCGAGGGCCTCGGCGTACTCCACGCACTCCACGTCGCATTCGAACGCGTGTTTGTACGTGGGGCCGACGGTGATGACCCCGTTGGGGCCCGGCATCTTAAGCTTGAGGTAGGTGTAGTTGGGGACGGCCATGAACTTCGCGTAGCATGGCCTTCCCAGTACCGCGTGATAGGTTCCTCAGAACCCGACCACCTCGAACGTCAGGGTCTCCCTTCGGAAGTTGGAGGGTGTTCCGAAGCAGACGGGAAGGTCGAGTTGTCCGAGGGGCTGGACGCGCTTCCCAGGGATGATCCCGTGGAAAGGCGCAGCGCCTGCCCGGACCAAGGATAGATCGACACGCAGGAGCCCGAGGGTCTCGGCGTAGATGATGTTGAGGCTGCTGCCTCCGTCCATGAGGACCTTGGTGAGCCTGACGTCGCCGATGACGGGGTCGATGACGAGCGGGTATTTCCCCGAGCTCGGCACGTGGTCGGGGTGGTCGGCTCGGTCGAAGGTGATGGGCTCGTCAGACCAGTCTAGGTAGAGGCGAACAGACCTCCCGACGCTCCTGCTTGCGGTGCCGAGCCGAGGCGTTCGCCGCCTGCCCACCGTAGATCATGAAGCAGTCACGGACCTCGGGGAACTCTTCTGCCTGTTGATCTTCCTTCTTGTCGCCGTCGTGGGCCCTGCCACCCTCCGCGGGTGGCCCGGCCCTGTGGAAGTGGCGCCGAAGCATGACGCACTCCTCAAGGGTGTGCTTGACGGGTCCCTGGTGGTAGGGGCACGGCTCCTTGAGCATCTTGTCGAAGAGGTTGGCACCTCCGGGGGGTTTCCGAGGGTTCTTGTACTCGGTGGCGGCGACAAGGTCCGCGTCGGCGGCGTCGCGTTTCGCTTGCGACTTCTTCTTGCCCTTCTTCTTGGCGCCGCGCTGAGTTGACGCCTCGGGGGCATCTTCCAGTGGGTGGCCCTGGGGCTGCTTGTCCTTCCGGAAGATAGCCTCGACCGCCTCCTGGCCAGAGGCGAACTTGGTGGCGATGTCCATCAGCTCGCTCGCCCTGGTGGGGGTCTTGCGACCCAGCTTGCTCACCAGGTCGCGGCAGGTGGTGCCGGCGAGGAACGCGCTGATGACATCCGAGTCGGTGATGTTGGGCAGCTCGGTGCGCTGCTTCGAGAATCGCCGGATGTAGTCCCGGAGAGACTCTCCCGGCTGCTGCCGGCAGCTTCGGAGGTCCCAGGAGTTTCCAGGGCGCACGTATGTGCCCTGGAAATTGCCGGCGAAAGCCTGGACCAGGTCGTCCTAGTTGGAGATCTGCCCCGGAGGCAGGTGCTCCAACCAGGCGCGAGCGGTGTCGGAGAGGAACAGGGGGAGGTTGCGGATGATGAGGTTGTCATCGTCCGTTCCACCCAGTTGGTAGGCCAGCCGGTAGTCCGCGAGCCACAGCTCCGGTCTCGTCTCCCCCGAGTACTTTGTGATAGTAGCCGGGGGTCGGAACCGGGTCGGGAACGGCGCCCGTCGTATGGCCCAGCTGAAGGCCTGCGGACCGGGCGGTTCGGGCGAGGGACTTCGATCCTCCCCGTTGTCGTAGCGTCCTCCCCGCCTGGGGTGGTAGCCTTGGCGCACCCTCTCGTTGAGGTGGGCCCGACGGTCGCGGTGATGGTGCTCGTTGCCGAGGCGACCCGGGGCCGCAGGCGCTGTGTTGCGCGTGCGCCCGGTGTGGACCGAGGCTTCCCGAATAAATCGGGAAGTTGCGGCACGATGTTCCGAGGGGTACCCCTGCCTTCGGGAGGCGGAGCTCTCGGCCCGTCGGACCGCGGCGCCTTCCAGGAGATTCTTGAGCTCTCCCTGGATTCGCCGCCCCTCGGTGGTTGATGGCTCTGGCATCGCACGAAGAAGCATTGCTGCTGCAACCAGGTTCTGGCCGACCCCACTACATGCGGGTGGCGGCCTGACCATGACATCATCGGCGATGCGGTGCTGGAAGCCCTAGGGTAGATGACGTATTTCTCCGGCCGGAGGCTGGCCTGCCCATTCCTGCCCGATGTCCCGGCGGATCGGCTCAAGTGCTCCTGCCCCCTCGTCGAGCCTAGCCTGCACCCCGCGGATTTGCTCGAGCTGTGGGTCATGACCCCCCGCCGGAACGGGGACCACAGCTAGCTCCCGTGGGATGTCAACGCGAGGCACCGGCCTAGGGAGATCACCGTCCTCCGGCATGCCGAGATGGTTGCCTTCAGAGGGACCCCCTAGATCGATGTGGAAACATTCGCGGCTTGGGCCACAGTCCTCGTCGCCGAGGCCGCGGCTACCGTCGGAACAGTCGGAAAGGCAGTAGTCGCATGCGGTCATAAAGTCCCGCATGGCACTGGGGTTGCCAAGTCCATAGAAATCCCAGTAGAAGTCGGGCGTGTCGTCTTCCTTGGACCCAGAGGGCCCGTAGGTCGAGACGTCCATCAGCCGGTCCCAAGGTGACCGCACACGATACCCCAGAGGGTTTGGACTCGCCTCTATGAGAGCGTCCGCCAAAGCGAGGTCGATTGGCGGTTCGAGGCTGAATCTGAAAGGCGTGAGATGGGAATCGGTCGGTACCTCTTGGTCAACGGGCGGTGATGAAGTCACGTCGGGGACTGACCGCACCGTCGTCTCAGGTACGAGGGTGACGTCCAGCAAGCCTTTCGCGAGCGCGCTGGCGCCGTCCGTTTGCTCGGAATCGGCGTGTTGCGGGGAGACGGCGCTCGTCTTCGTCTCAAACGCGAGGTCGATGCCCGACGCGCCCCCCGTTGGGGCGCCGGCGCTGTCGACTCGCTCGACAGCCGACGAGGCGCTGCCTCCTTCTTGGCCTTGGTTGCCCCGCCTCCTCCTCCGTCGGCGGGGGAGAGGACAGGGTGAGCTCGAACGTTGTTCTTCCATCACGCGGGGAAGACGTCGTCGACTCCACCGCCGGCGGGCGGGCTGTCGGCCGCCATTGTCGCTGTCGCACAGCGGTGGAAGGAGCACCATGTCGTAGCTGCCGTCGAGGGACACGAACTCAAGACTCCCGAAACGGAGCACCGTCCTGGGTTGGAGAGGTTGCTGGAGACTGCCCATCTGGAGCTTGACGGGATGCTGTTCGTCAACACACAGCAGGCCCCTACCTGGCGCGCCAACTGTCAGCGTTTCGAGACCGGGGGGTCCCTGGGCCGACGAGTGAAATGTCGCTGCGTGCCCTAGCCCAGATGGGTCGGCGCGAGGCCGAGCGCGAAGGGGGGAGAAAGGTGGCCGGAGACGGGCGTGAGAGAGGTGGAAATCCCACGGCCTTCGTGTTTGTCCCGCGCCCAGGTCAGGTGCGCTTGCAGTAGGGGATTACAAGCGTCCACGCGGGAGAGGGAGCGAGCGGCCTCACGCGAGCGCCTGCCTCGTCCTCGTCCCCGCGCGGCCAACCCTTTGTAAGAGGGCCCTGGTCCTTCCTTTTATAGACGTAAGGAGAGGATCCAGGTGTACAATGGGAGGTGTAGCAGAGTGCTACGTGTCTAGCGGAGGATAGCTAGTGCCCTAAGTACACGTCGTCGTGGCAGCCGGAGAGGTTTTGGCACCCAGTTGGTGTGATGTCGTGGTTGTCGGAGGAGCGATGGAGCCTGGCGGAAGGACAGCTATCGGGGCGGTTGAGTCCTTGCTGACGTCCTCTTGCTTCCGTAAGGGGGCCGAGAGCCGCCGTCGTCAGGGAGTGTGCGGGGCGCCATCATTGCCTATCTGGCGGAGCGAGCCAGATGGGACGCCGGTCTTGTTCCCCGTAGCCTGAGTCAGCTCGGGGTAGGGTAATGATGGTGCCTCCTGTTGACGTGGCTGGCCCGCGCCCTAGGTTGGGTGATGTGGAGGCTCCTCCGAGGCCGAGGCCGAGTCTGTCTTCCGTGGCCGTGGTCGAGTCCGAGCCCCTGGGTCGGGCGAGGCGGAGACCTCGGCTGAAGCCAGGGCTGAGTCCGAGCCCTGGGGTCGGGCGAAGCGGAGTTCGTCGTCTTCTGGGGCTGAGCCTAAGTCCGAGCCCTAGGTCGGGAGGAGCGGAGTTCGCCATCTTCCGGGGCTGAGCCCAAGTCCGAGCCCTAGGTCGGGCAGAGCAGAGTTCGCCGTCTTCCGGGGCTTAGCCCGAGTCCGAGCCTTGGGTCGGGCGGAGCGGAGTTCGCCGTCTTCCGGGGCTTAGCCCGAGTACGAGCCCTGGGTCGGGCGGAGCGGAGTTCGCCGTCTTCCGGGGCTTAGCCCGAGTCCGAGCCCTGGGTCGGGTGGAGCGGAGTTCGCCGTCTTCCGGGGCTTAGCCCGAGTCCGAGCCCTGGGTCGGGCGGAGCGGAGTTCGCCGTCTTCCGGGGCTTAGCCCGAGTCCGAGCCCTAGGTCGGGCGGAGCGGAGTTCGCCGTCTTCGGGGGCTTAGCCCGAGTCCGAGCCCTGGGTCGAGCGGAGCGGAGCTTCCTATGGCGCCTGCGGCCGGGCCTGACTGCCTGTCAGCCTCACTCTGTCAAGTGGCACCGCAGTCGGAGCGGCGCAGGCGGCGCTGTCTTTCTGTCAGGCCGGTCAGTGGAGCGGCGAAGTGACGGCGGTCACTTCGGCTCTACCGACTGAAGGGCGCGCGTCAGGATAAAGGTGTCAGGCCACCTTTGCATTAAATGCTCCTGCGATTTGGTCAGGGTTGCTTTTTGGCGAAGACATGGCCTCGGGCGAGCCGGAAATATGTTCGCCGCTGGAGGGGGGCCTCGGGCGAGGCGGAGATCCTCCGGGTTCGGCTGCCCTTGTCCGAGGCTAGGCTCGGGTGAGGCGTGATCGAGTCCCTCGAATGGACCGATCCCTGACTTAATCGCACCCATCAGGCCTTTGCAGCTTTATGCTGATGGGGGTTACCAGCTGAGAATTAGGAGCCTTGAGGGTACCCCTAATTATGGTCCCCGACAGTCACCCACAAGCTCTGAAAGTGATCATCGAACTCTCAGTCTTCACCAGGTCATTTAGGTGATGCTAATGTTAGTAACAAGCATTAACTCCTACTTGACCTAACAAAGTCTAATGAGGATGGTAAATACACACAAAAACACTCTCAATGCTCTAATAAGGCATCTAATGAAGCAACTTTCAATTATCAAGTCCTTCACTAGGCAAAGGCTCTTCCTCGCTCTTAAATGGGTTCCCTCAGCCGCTGAAATGGGCAAGAGACCTTATATGGCCGAGTTGGGTGATAGCCCCAAGAAAAGTAACTAGTCGTTATACCTCCACTCTACCTAGTTGGGTGACAGACATGTCTGGTGCTCACCCACTCTCTGCATCAAACACATTTGGTACTTTTCCAATAGCTAGTTTCAAAAAAAAGTCGATACCATACTGGTATTTAGTGTTCACACCGAACACGTCTCGTGAGTACAATGCTTGAGTGCATAGTTGCCAACCTCTCTGAGTACCATATCTGAAGTTATATCCAATGGCACACATGACACTCTAGTTAGTACTCAACCATTGAGACAGTTTACAATCTGTTTGAGTACCCTGTTCGGTGCCATGTCCAATGGCACATAGGACATGTCCGGTGAGCATATTGTGTTAGACACCAATTCTGCAAGCTCTCTAGATATCCTATCTGGTGTACTGTATCTGATGCAATGGAAATACTCATGCTTTGCTCGTTTATAACAAGGCACACTCCTATATGGTGGCCCATACCCGGTGGCCACTAGACATATTCGGTACTCTGCAACACTGCCAACTCGCTTTGTTTGATTGCTTTTCGATTTAGGTTTTGTTTTAAACTTCTCATGGACTCCCATGGGTTTGTCTAGCACTAGTTTTCACAAGTGTGTATCACCACTCCTAACTAGACTTTTCTAGGTCAAAGTACCCATTTCATGCCCCTTTTATAGTACAGACAAAAGAAAATTAAAGGTACTATCACTACTCCACTCAGAACTAGTTGATCCTTAACCCTCTTGCTCATCATTTGAAAATTGATAATTGATTTCCATCAATAGAGTCACGAATACCACATAAGCCCAATCATTTTATGTTATTATGACCTAACTTACATTGTTTCTGCAAAACACATGTTAATCACAATAATCTTATATTTTTATTGATCACCAAAATTTTTCTAGGGGCCTTGATGCTTTTAATCTTGCACTTTTGGTGATTGATGACAATCTATCTTCAAGTATATGGGAAAAGATTTGAAGGAACCTTGTTATAACATAAAGGGTTAGTGTAAGTCCTTATAATCAAAGTTCATATTCATGTACCATAAGAATAAAGTTCAAGTCTAAGTATATGAATTAATAAGCTTGTTTGCAAGCATGGAGGAATCATAATCATAACTTATTTGTACCTAGGTTCTTACTACACTCTTAGGGCTAGTTTGGAAGTAAGTGGAGATAAATCACGGGAGGAAAAACCTCCCATGAATAACTAAATAACTTATTAAATGATACCTCCTCGGATTCTTCAACCTAGAAAAAAGACTGGGATCCCATGTGGATTTAAGTTTCCAAATTAGCCCTTAGGCTTCAGTGGGACTATACGTATACACTTGTTGGAGTTTTATACTGTAATCATCGTTATTCATAGAATAAAGAATAATCTTATTATCTCGTGTATATATGTTCTCATACTTTTTATGTACTATTTTGGTTACGAGAGACTAAAAGACTAAGAGACTAAAGATTTTGATCGCTGACAAACATTTCCTATTATACAAAGCAGGTTCGAAACGGCCTCCACTACGCTGTCCACGTCAGCCATCAATTTTCCAGTCGTTCGATATTTGATCAATGGTAATGGCAGCGTCTGAGCTTTTCTCGTTTTCCTTCCATATAGGGCTCTCGAATCTTCATTCCCAGCTATTCTCTCTCGCCCGCCACGCTCCACAGACATGGACATCGCCGCCCACTCCATCGCCTAATCATCCTATCGTCGTGCTCCGTCGCGCCCTGTAGGTGCTTCTCATCCGCCGCGTCCTGCAGGTGCACTGCTCGTAGTTGCCGATCCGATTTGCCGCCATTGATTCGTCGCCTCCTTTGTTTTAGGGTTCCTGTTCTTCGACCGAACGGGCTTCAAATCAAGGTTTATTCGCTATCTCCAGTTTTGTGTTTGAGTTTGCCTCAAGTAATCAATGACTTCCATCACAAATCGTTTCAAGATTTGCGTTTTTCCATCATTAATTAGTGGAATCGCATTTACAGTTTCCAGAGGTGATTGTTCCTTTGTTTTAGGGTTCTTGTTCTTCGACTGAACACGCTTCAAATCAAGGTTTATTCGCTATCTCCAATTTTGTGTTTCAGTTTGCCTCAAATAATCAATGACTTCCATCACAAATCATTTCAAGATTTGCGTCTGTTTATAGCGCTGCCTAAATAAAATGCTCAATGAACTCAGAGTCTTCTTGCCTGCTGTTTGTTGCGAGCTGCTAAAGCCTGTCAGTTGTATTACCATAGAAAATACTGCATTTATGTGGCGTCCGATCTTGCTTAACGTTTCTTGTGTTCCTAGTTACCTCGCCTCTCCATACCGAATTTCAGATAAATTAGTGCCTTGTAGTACCTTTCGTGCATCATCTGGTTCTTGTTTCGTGGTAGCACAGGGGTCCAGGAAGAGGCCAGCAGATGGAACTGTTAAAATTTGAAAAATTCTCAGCTTCAACTAATTGCATGGTTTTCTGAGATTTAGCAAAGCCTAAATGTGTATTTCAGCTGCTCATCAACTCATCAAACAACGAGACACTGAAGTTAATTTGAAAAAGGGAAAAAAGGTTCACATCATCATCTGGACAGTTTAGGCTATTCAGGGGGGAAAATTGGTAGACATTGTCTTCTCAGATTATTTTTTCCCTATATGTACAAATGGCCTTGACCATATTTTGGGTTTCATCATTCCAGAAACCCCTTTCTTAGGGTATAAGTTTTATGTGTGGGGGTTTACGGTTTAGGGTTTAATCCCCTTCTTATGTAGTGCAATTTTCAGATGCGGAAGCAGGTCTTCCTACAGCTCCTGCTTCAAAATAGCTTGCTTTATATTTTGTAGAATTCATCAGAAGAATAGGAGTATAAGCATTATGTTTTCATTAAAAGAATATGAGTGTTATCATTATGTTTTCTAGATGGGATTAATATTGTACTTGCCAATTGTTTGTATCAGCAATCTTGTCCTTTCTTGGTGATACCGGTACGCGCAAGAATTATCATCTACCCACCATCTATCCAAGGAGGTAATTACATTTTGCCTTCCCTACAAATTTGCGTACAAATCAATTTGTTCCATATGAGAATGATGGTTCTTCTGCAATGTTCTATATGTCTTCCCTACTAATTCAATTGCCTACAATATTGCAAATGGATCTTCTATCATGTTTCATATGTCTTTCCCTACTAATTCAACTGCCTACAAACTATGGCTTAGCTCACAGAGACCATCTACCATGTGTTTATTGAACATTCTACTTGCTCCCTTGACCTCTTTTGGTCATACCATAGGGTGGTTTTTGTACTGGTCCTCTTGGATCTTAAATTCCCCTCTTCTTATTACAAAGATGTGCAGCTCTCCTGCATTTTTTCGAGAGAGAAAAAATGGTTCATGACGGCTTGTGTGTATGTTATTTGCTTTCCCTGCTAATACAACTGCCTATAATTTTGCATAGAAATTAATTTGTTTAATATGCAAACAGTTCTTGCAATGACCTTAGAGAAGACTACATATTGACTTAACACCTGGAAGCACACTGTTGCTAAGTGTTGATGTATGGTGGTTGAATGCTACTTAGTATGTATTGTAGTCTAAATTCACTCTACAACTGGTATCAACTATTAGGGAAAAACAATATTATCTACTTATATTTTGGTTTCTTGCATACGCATTGTATACTCATATCATGTTTAAATTTGTTTTACATATCTGGGTACTCACACCAAATCCTTAAGCCATATATGGTCACGCGCGCCCAGGAGCGCGCTAAACACTAGTATATATCTGACAACAATTGCGTTTGTAGCTGCGCGCGTATGCATATATCAGCATAGGGCCCTGCTAAAATGCTACCAGCAGGCAGTAGCAGTAGCTAAGGCTATCCGCAGCGGTTCTCCCTAAATTTCTTCATCTATATCACTTTTTTACGTCACATTATCAACATTTCACCCCCTATTTTTTCATCTCCCGCAGCGGTTCCCCCTAAATACTCCCCCTATATCCCACTACAACTATAAAATATCATTTTCTATACATACTTTTCATCTACTATAAATTTTCATCTACTAACAATTGGAAGTGAGCACACGTGAATAGTATTTAGAGGGCAACTGCATGCACGCTAGAACGAGAGAGAGAAGCAGACCTCCCCATAGGGTGCCTGGCAGGGGGCGCCGCTGCGGTAACGCGGGCTCCCTGTAGCCACCATGCATGCTAGAGGGCTAAGGGAAGGGGGCTTCGTGCAGCAGGCGCTGCGGATAGTCTAACTCGACAGTAATTTAGATATGCGCTGACGTGTACGACGCTGCACGAACAGATGCTAGCTTCATTTGTGGTAGATGATCGAACTGAACAGAGTGCCGTCGTTAATTAAGATTCGTGTGGATACGAATGAATCGATGTTCCATTCCAGGAGAAAGGTAGCCGTCCAGGTGAGAGGGGGCGGCACAGCAGGGTACCTAGGATCTGATCCAAGTGGTGGCGGAATAAACAACAGTGCCGGCACTTCCACGGAAGCGATCGACATCCCTTCCAGCTGCTAATTAACTGCGCCGGCGCTAATGAGTGGTACGGTGCAGCAAATTATTCTACTATGCGCGGGTTGTTCGATCGATGCATCGTTCTAAACGTAACTGTCAGCGGTGCAGCTCGTAGTTAGTTATCCTCTCAGCACCAAATTAAGCTAACCTATGCACATCAAAAAGGAGACATTTGGCGACACTCGGTTCCTTTTCTGTTGGTTCACAAATTATACAAATTAAGGCAGCACACACAAAACGACGGCGTACGTACGTACTATGTGGGTGGTTCCTAAGATAGGACAAGGTCCCAATTAAACTGTTGGCCAGAAGGGAGACTTAATTACAAGCAATATAAGAGTCGATCGTCCAGCCTTGTGAACTCTAATTAAAGACAGAACTTTGCGTAAACGAACTCAGGCGGTAATTAAGCTGGTCCTCATCCCACTCCCCCGGCCTTTCGGCATACGCAGCTCCTCCTAGATAACCCAAATTAAACCGTGCACACATACGTACGGCCGCGCCATGTGATCTCCGAACTATAGCTACACATGTGCTTCCTTCTCATTGGTATATAAATAAACAAACACGGGCACTACGTTCCCAGTGCCTGATGATTGAACGGGTCGTACCGTCAAATTTGTTGCGAGTCCGCGAAAGCCCAGTCCAGCTCGTAGCATGCCGCATGCGCTAAAACAACTGAGAACGAGAACAAAACCGTATGCGACGACGACTTCCGCGGGACGCACAAGCGAGTCAGTGGTTCGTTCCATGCCCATGCCCAGGGTCAATGCGCGTGGGGCCCGACCCACCGACCACGATCTCGTCCCCGCCACACACAACGGCGTCGTCCTCCTTTTTATTTTCCTCTTCCCCCCGGCGAGCAGCAAAAAATCGGCCCCCGCCTTTTTTGGCCCGGTGCTCGCGAGCACGCGACCTTTATAAACGCGCGAGCCCCGCCTCCTCCGAATCAGAACCGCGCGCCCCATTGGCTGGCGCACGCACGACCGGTCGGTCGCCCGCCCGCTCCCCGCTTCCTTGGCGAAGCCGCTGCCTCGCTCCCGGTTTTCCCACGCGCGGCTTCAAGCTCCTCGGTGCAGTTCGCAGCGGGCGGCCGGGCGGGACAGCACGACACTCCACATAGACACACACACACACACAGAGATTGCAGCTCGGCACGTTGGAAGAGGGCAGGGATGGAGCCGGTGGGCGGGGACGGCGGTGGCGGCCGCGGCCGCGGCCGCGGGAGGAGCTGGAAGGGGAAGGGCGTGAGCTCGGGCTCCGCCGCGGGGAGGCAGCTGGCGCCAGTTTTAGAAGACGCGCCGGCGGCCGCATTGCTCCGGCCCCTGAAGAAGATCCGCAGCCCGGACCGCCGCCTCAACCGCTCCCTGTCCTCGCTCTCGCCGGCTCCTCCTTCCCCTGACTCGTCCTCTGCTTTCAACCCCACGCCGCTGCCATCGGCCCGACAAATATTTCTTGCTCCGGAGGCGTCGACAGCCGGATCGCCACGGCTCCTGCCGCTACTGCAGTACTCCAGCGAGTTCCAGCGCCCTATGACGCCGCCGCCGCCGGATCAGCAGCAGCTCCAGCAGATGATCTCGTTCGGAAGCAGCCAGCAGCCGCGCCAAGAGTTCGTGGCGGCGGCGGCGGCGACTCCTCTGTTCCCGCCGCAGCTCGTGGCGCCGGAGGTGCAGCAGCAAATGCTGCTGCGCTACTGGAGCGAGGCGCTGAACCTGAGCCCCCGCGGGTTCCGCGGCGGGGCCGTGCCACTGCCGCCGGCGCGGCTGTACCAGCAGCTGCTGCTGCGCGCGTCGTCGGGGCCGCCCAAGCTCTACCGCGGCGTGCGGCAGCGCCACTGGGGGAAGTGGGTGGCGGAGATCCGCCTCCCGCGGAACCGCACGCGCCTGTGGCTCGGCACCTTCGACACGGCCGAGGACGCGGCCATGGCGTACGACCGCGAGGCATTCAAGCTCCGCGGCGACAACGCCAGGCTCAACTTCCCCGACCTGTTCCTCGGCAAGGGCCGCGTCGGCGGGAGCGGACGCACCAGCGCGGCGGCCTCGTGCTCCTCGTCTGCTCCGCCGACGCCGGACGACAGCCACATGAAGCAAGCTGCTCAGCAGCAGCAGCGTGTGCGTGACGGTGAGCAGCCGTGCAGCGGCGAAGCGAAGCCTCTGCTCCCGGAAACGGAAACAGAGCGGGCAGACAACTCGGAACCCAAACCGAATCCTGAGCTCCAGTCGGCCGATCACCAAGGCGACGGCACCACGGCCATGTTTCAGCCTTCGGGCGGCGTGTGGGGTCCGGCCGACGAGGCGTGGTTCAGCGCCTGGGGCCCTGGCAGCTCCGTGTGGGACTACGACATGGACAACGCCCACGGCCTCTTCCTCCAGTCTCGCTTCGCCAGTGAGGCGACCAGCATGGACTACGTGCCCAGCACGCCGGAAGTCCCGGCAGTAGGGACCGCCGTGGCCTCCCTTTCTCCTCCTCCTCCTCCTCCCCGCAGTCCAACCTACATGAAGGAGAAGGACTGAGCATCGCACACGATCTTCACGAGCAGGAAGTATCCAGGATGCGCACAGGTTGCAGGTTTTAAGAGTCAGCATGTGGGCATCTCGCATTAGGATCACCATTCACAAAGCAGGAGCACCTTAAGGAGTAAGGACCATCATTTTATCTGGACCTTTCCCTCTGACCGCTTTCTTCTCCTGATAATTAAAAACGCCATAAGGAATCCCCAGCTGGTTTTCTGAGTCTGGGACAAGGATGGGCTCTATTTCAACCCCCCATCCTTGCTGATATTTCCATGACAATTTCATGGTTCCAACATGATCTTTAGGTATTCCTAGCATGTTTCCTTGCCGCATGGTTTGTAGCGGCATGGCATGCATGAAGTAGCGTTCTGTCTCTAGGGATCCCTAAAGGCTTGGGAGAGGAGACGGGTTTTATGCTCTCCTCTGCTCTCTTCTTTAGTTGTGGTTTTATGTTTTGTCCACGTATACTGCGTTGTACTAGTACTATGGTACAATGAGCGTCAATGTGTTCCTATGTTTATGCGCCTTGCATTTGGAATATATACGTCGTATTTCATTAGCAAAGCTACTACCTTTTATGTAGTGTCAGTATCATGTTTAATGATTTCACAATGGTCGTGCTGAGCCGACTTTTCGATATTGCGTTGCGATCGAGGAAGGACACTTGGCACCTCTCAAAGGCCGGCACCTCTCAAAGGCCGGCAAGCACGGCTCCGGCCATCACCATACGATGATGATGCTGTGATCTTCACCAACCCAATTAAAAATGGCACCAACTGTATCGTAGAAATCATGAGAGCCTTCGGTGCTGCCACTTGGGTAAGGTAAGGATAAACATGGACAAAAGGCTCGGTAGCCACCGTAGGATGTGCAGGGGTTAACATGGATGAGGTCCTCAGGGATTTCACAAGGCATGAGAGTTGGCTTTGATCCAATATACCTAGAACTGCTCTTGATGCTAGGAAGATTAAGAATGGTGCACTTGCAATACATACAAGACAGAGCAAAAGAAAAAATTGTAGCTAATTGATAAGAATGGTGCACTTGCAATATACCTAGAACTGCTCTTGATATATGATGACGATCAATTCATCAATACTATATGATAAAAAATATTGTATAATGTTATCAAGTTTAAACACTCGACATGGAATAAGAATTCTAAATCTTTATGAATTATCTTAGTTCATGAGTCCATTTTCTAGCTAATTGATATATTAAACTAAAGTTGTGACGCAAGAACAATATCAAAATAATCACTACATGACGGTTCACTTACAGCGACCTACGGTTGGTTGCTAAAACGACCTTCAGCGACCTACGGACGACCCATAAGGATGGTCGCTGTAAGTGCCGTCGCTAAAGGCTTTAGCGACCGACATCTTTTTAGCGACCGACCATCCGTTGCTAATATTGTATATTTAGCGACCAACCGTGAGTTGTTGTACTATAGATTTAGCAACCAACCGTAAGTCGTCATACTATACATTTAGCAACCAACAGAAAGTCGTCCTTTTTACAGTTGTTATTAATAATAATATACATTTAATTAAGCACCACAAATCACAGATTTTTATACACAAATCATAAAGACATACACAGTTAATCAGTATACCACAGTCATAGATCCATCACATAAACACAAAAGCACCACAATTATGTATTCACAAAAGCATCACAATTATAATATCATTCACAACTAGATCATTCACAATTATAATATCATCCACTAGACGGTGTTGCAGCCTTATGCACCAAGGGAACGAGCGTGAGGTCCGGTCGGGGTGCTACGTGGGCGGCGAGTACGAACTCCGGTGAGTCTCCACGGACTTCGACGACGACGGTGAGCTCCGGTGGCAAGGGAGAGAACGAGAAAGGAGTGAGAGAGGGGCGAGCTCGGTTGTGGGAGGGAAAAGAGAGGAACTCGGCGTCCAATTTATAGAGGATGGGAGGGAAGGGGAGAGGTCGGCCGGGGAGGGAGAGGGGCGGCCGGAGTGCTTCATGGCGGTCATGAATGCGTTCATGGAGGAGAGGGAGTGTTGACACCTTTTTGGGACGCCAATTACTCAATACGAACCAGCGGCAGTACTCTCTGCACAGGGGCGGACGGTCCACGGCCAGGAGCCGGACGGTCCGCGACCTGGTGCGAGGCTAGGGTTTCCTGCCTGACGGCCAGACGGTCCGCGCCCTAGGGCCGGACGGGCCATGCGTGCGCAGGGGCGGCAGAAGATCACCAGCGGTGCCTGGATCTCGCTCCCGAGAGGGACCCCGTCGGGGAGGAGAGATCCTAGGAGTTATCTAGGCTCGGGCAGGCCGACTGTAACACCCCTGGTGTTACTGTTACTAAAACTTGAGCATAACATCATAAGCATGGGCATATCATGTGTTTGTCAGACCTAGAATGCATTCACTAGGCAAAAATTTCAAACAAGTTGTATTGATATGACATTTTGTGAATAAAACCCTAGAGTAGGGTACTCAACCCTAGATTGGGTTTAATAGAGCAAACAAGGCTTAAATAAGAGAAAACTTCAAAACTCAATTGAAATAGTCATAAAGTGTCACCATGGATTAACTTAAGTGGTATTCAAACCCTAGGAATATCAAAAACCCTAATTGGAACCATGGAAAGCCCTAGACTTAAACCCTAGGGGGCTAAGTGCAAAATTAGTGCACTTTTGGACTAAAGTGCAAAAACTATGAAGTTAAGGTGCCTTAAGTAATATGGTTCACAAATATGTGAATTTGCAAGTAAAACCTTGAGATTTGGACTTAATTGCAAAAGAGCCACACTTGAACTATATGGGCTAAGTCTGAAATCTGTGGCATTGGCTCAACTTTGGAGCCCTATATGTGCCAAGTTATAAAGTTTTTGCCCTAGGTCACCACATCAATTCTGTAGAGCTATTATAGGAGAATAACTTTGATGCACACAGTCTCTTTAGTTGTTATACAAAAATTAAAGAAATTGTTGCCCAAAGTTGCTCTATCAGACTGGTATTGAACAACTGAATCTGAGATCGGATTTGAGCTAAATCCAGTGGGAATTCGACTAGGACTGCTATAACAAAGATGAAGATGATCTATAGGTCTACAACTTTGGTGCAGAAGGATGATGATGTTGCCATGGAAAATTTGGAGAAAACCTGCCCTAAACCTCGGCTGTCAGGCTAACTGAAAAAGCTTCCAATGGTATAGTACCAAAATATCAACAGAAGCAGATCCCCCTCGCCGCCGGCGACCTCGCGCGTAGATTCGCGTCGATGAGGTGATTCGTGCCCACTAAAGCCCGGATAACGCCATAGGGTAAAAAGATCGTCACCGTTGTTGGGCTATGGGCACTAATCCGGCTAGCCGTCGTGCTCCTTTCTGCTTTGCGGCCGGTCCGGATAAGTCACCGGAGTTGGCAGCCCGTCGACCGAACGCCACGTGCCTCAGCAATTACCACGTCGCAATCACCAGTGTTATGCACGTCCGATGATCACCGGGGAGGCCGCCACGGTGAAGGCCACGAATCACCATGCCCGTGACTCATTTCTTCTCTGACCGCCACCGCGCTCAATCCAAATTCACTAGCCACCGCTTAGCAATCCTATAAATTGATGGTCGGGTCTGTTGCGCCATGTTATCACGAAGCCAAAGCACCCAGTCCCACCTTCAATTAGTCACTATAGCGAAAGAATTTCTTTCTTCCCCCAATTCGGTCGACTACGCCGCCGTGAACCGCCTCCTCGTGGCTAGCTGCTCCCAGGTCCGCCCTCGCTCTTGTTGCTCGTGTTTTAGCGCCCTCACGTGCTCGTGATTGTTATCCACGCAACCCAGAGAGCTTGACCTTACGTATGCAACCGGAACATCTTGATCAGTGCTCGGTGTCCGCCATCACCGTGGTCGAACACATCCTGGTCTGGATTAGTCAAATTGGAGCCTGTTCTAAGGTTGCCTCGGGTCGGTTATGCTTGCCCGACAGCTAATTTAGGTAGCCACCATTGTTCGTGGCCGGACCACGCAATGGGATGGCCAGCGGTGAACGCACCGTGGCCATGGGTTAGTTTGGAGAAGAAACACAAGTTGAAGGACCTCGGTGCATTTGTCAGTGAGACAATAAATAGTGGCGGGGGTTCTTAGCGCATTTTTCAGGTCATCGGGGGCCTTTGTGCAAACCACCAACGCGGGCGCGCGCGCACGGGCGCGTCCCCGTTTCATGTTCGGATTGGGCCGACTGGGCTGAATGAGGTCCAATACTATTCACATTTTTTTCTTTTTCTACCAGAGCTAAAACAATTCTAGAAAATTGTAGAAAAACCCTAAAAATGTAAGACCAATTTTGCTAGATTCCTAATTTTCCATAGAATTTAATAAAAATAGTTTTAGGATTTTTAATCCAAACAGGAAATTATAGAGTATTTAAAACAGCCTAAGACCTTGCTTCTGGATTTTCATAAAATAAATAATAAATCCAAAATTCACTAAATTTTTAGGATAATCTCCAAATAATATTTAGAAGCCTTGGATAGAGTTTGGTATGATTTGGCCCTTGTTTGATACTTAGAACCCAAAACCGTAGTTTCCCCCCTGCCCTATGAACTTCACTATTGACTCCGGAAACCCTAGGTTCTCGGAGAACCGTGAAGGGAAGTTGTACTCAAGACTTTAGATAACAAACTTTTATTATTTTTGCATCTTCATGAGCACTACATGAGCATTCATTACTATACTTGGCTATATTTAGAAAACAAAGAGGAAGTAGAAGTTGAAGAGACAAGGACTTCATCACCACCACCACCTGAGGAACATCAGGCAGGCAACTGTTTCTATTTTGATATCTGCGGGACCGAGCCTGATTCACCAGTAAAACAAGGCAAGCCCCGGTGCATTTGCCACCTCCTTGTTCCTTTTTAAATCTTTCTCACTTGCTTGATGCATTAGGTGATAGGAGTTGAGTGCTAAAACAATTCCTGCATTTCCTTCCTTGAATTTGATTACCTTCCTTTGAATCTCTGTTTTACAAAAGATTTTCCTATGCTTAGTCTTGCACTAGCAAAACAAAATGTTTTGTTTTTACAAAAGATGATGTTGCAAAGTGGGAGGGATGTTTTCAAAAATAAAACTTGATGGTGGATCCATCATGGCCATGTTGGGTTCAACATCGGAAAAGATGTACCTCTGCCAGGTACCAAACTTTGGGTTTGAAATGATTAAGCTGAGACCGGGCAGGTGACTTGCACAAGAAGAGAGTCTCGGTGTAGTGTCTCCGTCTAAGTCGATTAAGGATCGTGCCGATGTAGGCTTGATGATCGAGGACCCTTTAACTAGTCACATGCCTCGTCATGGGTAAGCATTGCCTCGGGCAGACTAATACCAGAATAAGATAACATGCAATGGGCGTGGAGAGATGGCGAGAGTAGCGTGTACCCTCCGTGGCAAGAGGCTGGACGGTGGTGTATCTGTGCTCTCGGTTGGCGTGAACCTGATCTGGTCTTAAGAACCCCGATGGCGAGTTGACATATGCAAGGGTTAAGTGCTACATATGTCATGTGATTGGAGATCCTCAGCTGAGTATAATCGATTCGGATCGCCGTAACTTCGCGGATACGAAGACTTGGTCACTACCCTATACGTAGAAATCCAGTGAAGATGAAGGGTTGTTAAGAAATTGGCTAGTGCAGGTCAAGTGATTGAACTATGGTAGAAAGAACTCTAGTTACAGGTAATTTTACATAACTTGACAAATAAAGCTGGATTTTTAAGGATCCACTTTTAGTAAGCATTTCTGCAAACAGAGTCATTGATTATTGATAAGCCTTACCTTGACTCCCTTAAAGCCAGCATATCCTTGAGAGTCTTTTACTTTGTCGGGTAAGTCTTACGAAAGTACACTTCGTACTCAGGGCTTTGTCCCATGTTGTTTTAGGTGAGGAAGCGACAAACTTTTGTTGCTTTTGTTCAAAGGTGGTACCCAAAGAAGAGAACCAAGACTAGAGCGGCGGGAGGGAAGGCCCTCCGTTAAAAACTTTTTACTGCTTTTGGGAGGAGTTTTTGCCTCCCATGGTTTGTAATAATAATACTCTGCACTTGTATAGTATGTTCTGGTCTATAAATATTTAACTTTGTCTTACTTTTCAATAAAAGTAAGTTATTGTAAATGCTTCCGCACTTCCGCATCTCCGATGATTTGTAATGTCTGCGTGATGGGTAAAACGCTCTTGGGAAGGTAAGGGATTCAGATACCGAGCTTGTCAAGTGATCAGGTGCACCAACAGGGTTGTCTGAGGTCCGTTGGACAAGGACAACTGTAGGTGGGCCTAATGACTTGGGAGGTTCCGTCACAGCTGGTATCGGAGTGAAGCCCATCTCTGCAGATATTATGAGACATCTTCAAAAAGAATTTTCCAAGACTTATCTAGAAAAATTCTTCCCTTCTTACCTAAGTATCTCTGAAGAGTTTATTTTAAAGACCAGATAGTAAGAGTGCAATGTATAGAAGGTGTGAATCAACTAAGGTTGATTCTGTAATTATACATGCATCATGCTAAAAACTATGCTAATAAGATTTTCCCCTCATGGAGATATGCCGCCGCGCACGAAAAGACTGCGCGCAAGTCTACCGGGCCGTTTGGCGTACCACGTCATCAACTTGCCCCACAACATGAACATAGTAGCAGTGGTAGTAACGATCTAATTGGGGATCTAGAAGCACAAGTTGATCAGCTTCGATCAGAACTCCGATACAGGAACGATCTATGGGTCGCAGATGGTGAAATGATAAATGAATTGAGGACAGAAATCCGCCACCTACAAGACCAGCTAGCGGATCAGGATCTAGCGCTCGACTGGGCTGTGAACTCTCATTCACTAGCTTGGACAAAGGAAGCTAGAGCCCGAGTCCGCATGGAAGAGCTTAGCTCAGCTATTGATAACTTGCAGGTTTATTGTAATACATTACATGAAGAAGTTCATGTTGTGTATTCACAACTACACCCGAACGTCCCTGCGGATCCTGTTAGGATGGGAGCCGGACCATCTGGAGCAGCAGGAGAAGCCCTTGGAGGAGAATTGGACCTTTTCAGGCCCCCTCCTTCAATGAATTTGGTCGACCAGTGGTCTCCTACGCCTGACAGCGAGGCTACCAAAAGCGACAAGAAGCAAGAGTAGTATAGTATAGAAGTAGTAGTAATGTGTAATAGGTATGTAATCCTGTTGTATATATGAGTCTGTAACATTACCTTTTTCAGTAATGTGAAATGGATGGTTTGTTCTGGCATATCATATTTTCAAATGTTCTTTGCCTCAGATGCCATCTAAGACTCTCACACATGATGGGGCGGGCACCTCCCGTGGGAGGGAAGCAACTCCGAATCCACCCCCAGTACCTCCAACATTAGCCGAGGCCATCGCTGCCTTGGTTAATGCCACAGCTGAAAACACCCATTTCCTGTGGGAAATGGCAGGGCAACAGATGCAGCAACAAGGCGGGCGGGCATATCCGCAAGGCCCCCGCGAAACATCATACATGGATTTCTCAGAGACACGCCCTCCATTGTTTGTCAAAGCAGAAGATCCTTTGGAAGCGGATGAATGGATCCGCGTTATTGAACAGAAGTTCGGGCTTCTCCGGTGTTCGGAGACTCAAAAGCCCTTGTTTGCAGCACAACAACTACGAGACCCTGCCAGTACGTGGTGGGGAAATTTTATTGCCGTTCAGCTGGCCGGTCATCAAATCACATGGGATGAGTTCAAGTTGGCTTTCAAAGAGCACTATATACCTGAAGGAGTCCTCCATATGAAGCAGGAGGAGTTTATGAAGCTCAAGCATGGCGGGGATACTGTCACTCAGTATCTCAATAAATTCAATCACTTATCCCAATACGCAATCGATCAAGTCAACACAGATATAAAGAAGAGGAATTGCCTCATGAGAGGCTTGAATGATCGAATGCAAAGAAAGATGGCCACCTGCATTGATCTTTGCTATGGAAGGGCTGTCAGCATGGCGCTGGCAGTAGAAGCTAAATATGCAGGCTCCGAAAAATCAAAGGGGAATGGAGGCGACATGCCCAATCAAGGGTCTAAAAAAAGACAAAGGTTGGTCATCCGACCTTTTAATCAGAGTCGTTCTTTATCACGCCCACCCTCCTTCCCTTTCAAGCAACCAGTTTTTATCCGTCCTACCGCTGCCCCCACCGCTACGAATCAGCCGGGTGCCCCTGGCACTCGTTTCCCTGCTCTTCCAAGCTCATCAACGGGCTGCTTCAACTGTGGAAAGTCTGGGCATTTTATTAAGGACTGTCCATACATGAGGCAGTATCGCTCCAATAATCAACAGAGTTCTGGGAGTTCCAAGGGAAATGCGGCCAACAATACCGTGGGCAAAAATACAAGGAAAACAGGATGGATCTATTATACTCAAGTGGCCACAACACCGGAAGGCGAACCGGTGATGATGGGTACGTTCCTCGTGGCCAATCACCCTGCAGTTATTCTCTTTGATTCTGGTGCTTCGCATACTTTCATAAGCAAGAAATTTGTGGAAAAACATTGCATTCCATATACTGAATCAAGGGAAGGGTTTACTATTCATTCGCCTAGGGGACAAATATTTACTAAAGAAGTGGCTTACCATGTGCCCGTAACATTGGCTTAATGGGACTTTCCAACAAATATGATTGTTCTAAAAGGCCAAGACATAGATGTAATTTTGGGCATGAATTGGTTATCCCAACATAAAGCAATCCTCAACACTGATCTGAGAACAATCAGGTTGAGTTATGGTCAAGAAGAGATTCTTTTGTCTATCCCCGTAGCCATTCCAGCTAGACCAACTAGTAGAGTGTATGAAGCTATCATACCGGAGATCCAAGATATCCCGGTAGTATGTGAGTTCCTAGACGTCTTTCCAGAAGATCTGCCTGGATTGCCTCCAGAAAGAGATGTAGAATTTGTGATTGAGCTGAAGCCCGGTACAGCTCCTATTTCTAGAAGGTCATACCGAATGCCTCCAAATGAACTGATAGAACTCAAGGCCCAATTGCAAGATCTACTTGAAAAAGGATTTATCCGACCAAGTTCTTCACCTTGGGGTTGTCCAGCCATCTCCGTCAAGAAGAAGGATCAAACACTGCGGATGTGCGTGGACTATAGACCCCTTAATGAGGTCACCATCAAGAATAAGTACCCTCTTCCCCGGATTGACATTCTATTTGATCAACTTACCGGAGCTGGGGTATTCTCCAAGATTGACCTCAGGTCGGGTTATCATCAGATCCGTATCCGACCCGAAGATATACCAAAGACTGCATTCACTACGCGGTATAGATTATTTGAATATTTGGTTATGTCTTTCGGACTGACGAATGCTCCTGCCCACTTCACATATCTGATGAACTCGGTATTTATGCCCGAGTTGGACAAGTTTATGGTGGTATTCATTGATGATATCTTGATATATTCCAAGAATGAAGAGGAGCATGCTCAGCACTTGCGGATCGTATTGACGCGCTTAAGGGAACACAATTATATGCTAAGTTCAGTAAGTGTGCATTCTGGCTGGAGGAGATTCAATTTTTGGGACATGTATTATCTGCCAAGGGGATTGCGCTGGATCCTAGCAAAGTCAAGGATATTTTGGAGTGGATACCCCCAACCACTGTACATCAAGTCCGAAGTTTCCTTGGGCTGGCTGGTTATTACCGCCGATTCATTCCAGATTTTTCTAAGCTTGTGAAACCAATCACAAGTTTATTGAAGAATGATATTAAATTCAATTGGTCTTCGAAATGTAATGAAGCTTTTGAGCAGTTAAAAGTATTATTAACCACTGCTCCAGTATTGGCTCAACCGGATATTGAAAAGCCCTTTGATGTGTATTGTGACGCATCAGGCAGTGGTCTCGGCTGTGTTTTAATGCAAGAGGGCCGAGTAATAGCTTATGCTTCAAGGCAGTTGTGCCGGCATGAGGAACATTATCCAACTAATGACCTGGAGTTAGCTGCGGTGGTTCATGCCCTAAAAATATGGCGTCATTATCTGCTGGGGAATGTCTGTCACATTTATACATATTATAAAAGTTTGAAGTACATCTTTACCCAGTCAGAGCTCAATATGAGACAAAGGAGATGGCTTGAGCTGATCAAAGATTATGAATTAGAGATTCACTATCACCCAGGCAAAGCTAATGTAGTGGCAGATGTGTTAAGTCGTAAGGCTTTCTGCCATTGTCTTACCATGAAGACTTTTGACAATACGTTATGCCAAAAAATGGAGAAGTTGAACCTGGGAATGATTCAGCATGGAACTTCAAATTATTTGAAGCTTGAGTCAGTCATCCTGCAACAAATAACTGACGCACAAAGAAATGATGAGGGAATGAAACACATCCATGAGAAAATAGAAGCTGGAAAGGCCAACTGCTTCAGAAGAGACGATCAAGGTGTTGTATGGTTTAACAACCGCATAGTTGTGCCTAAAAATGATGAGATCCGCCAGCAAATTTTGGATGAAGCACATCTTAGTCACTATTCTATTCATCCCGGAAGCACTAAGATGTATCATGATCTGAAACAACATTATTGGTGGACAAAGATGAAGATTGAAATCGCACGCTATGTGGCAAGATGTGACACTTGTAGACGTGTCAAGGCCATACACATGAAGGTTGCTGGTCCATTACAATCTCTACCTATTCCTACATGGAAATGGGAGGATATTAGTATGGACTTTATTGTGGGATTTCCTAGGACAGCAAAAGGATTCGACTCTATTTGGGTTATCATTGATCGACTTACAAAGATCGCCCATTTTCTTCCAGTAATCGCATATGCGGAACTGTATATTGCTCGCATCCTCAGTTTGCACGGTATTCCGAAGACTATAGTGTCAGATCGTGGACCTCAATTTGTATCCAAATTCTAGGAAGAACTTCACAAATCCTTGGGTACTAAATTGCTCCATAGTTCGGCCTATCATCCTCAAACCAGTGGACAGACTGAGAGGGTAAATCAGATACTTGAAGATATATTGCGAGCATGTGTTCTGGAGTTCCCACAGAAATGGGATGATTGTTTACCATTAGCGGAGTTCTCATATAATAATAGCTATCAAGAAAGTATTAAGATGGCACCCTTCGAAGCTTTATATGGACGACGATGTCGTACTCCGTTAAACTCGTCTGAACCAGGTGAAAGAAGTTTCTTCAGGCCAGATATGGTAAAGGAGACAGAAGAGAAAGTTCAATGAATAATTCATAATTTGAAAGAAGTTCAAGCTCGTCAGAAGAGTTATGCAGACAAGCGACGACAACCCTTGTACTTTCTAGTTGGAGATTATGTCTACCTAAAAGTTTCACCGATGAAGGGTGTATCATGTTTCGGGGTTAAACGGAAGCTTGCACCCCGGTATATTGGTCCTTTTCCTATTCTTGAACAAGATGGAGAAGTGGCATACTGACTTCAGTTACCCGAAACCTTGTCTGCAGTACATAATGTGTTCCACGTGTCTCAATTGGAGAAGTGTCTTCGGGTTCCCAATCGAACCATTGAAGTAACAGATGTTGCCTTAGAACGAGACTTGACATATTTAGAGCACCCTATTCGAGTCTTGGATCAAAAGGACAGAATTACCCGAAGGAAAACTCTCAAGTTTTACAAGATACAGTGGAACCAGCATTCAGAAGATGTGGCTACATGGGAAACTCAGGACTTTTTAGAAAAGAATTTCCCAGGCTTTTTAGCCTTATGTAATTTGTAAAGTGTGAATACAATTGTTGTGCTAAAAGAGTGAGCCCCAAACCACCCCTGCCTTGTACCAAAAATAAGGAAATAAAGATGTGTCGTGTTTCCTTTTCCATTACTTGCCCTAGGACTTTTAATCTCGGGACGAGATTCTTTTATGGGGGGAAGGATGTAACACCCCTGGTGTTACTGTTACTAAAACTTGAGCATAACATCATAAGCATGGGCATATCATGTGTTTGTCACACCTAGAATGCATTCACTAGGCAAAAATTTCAAACAAGTTGTATTGATATGACATTTTGTGAATAAAACCCTAGAGTAGGGTACTCAACCCTAGATTGGGTTTAATAGAGAAAACAAGGCTTAAATAAGAGAAAACTTCAAAACTCAATTGAAATAGTCATAAAGTGTCACCATGGATGAACTTAAGTGGTATTCAAACCCTAGGAATATCAAAAACCCTAATTGGAACCCTGGAAAGCCCTAGACTTAAACCCTAGGGGGCTAAGTGCAAAATTAGTGCACTTTTGGACTAAAGTGCAAAAACTATGAAGTTAAGGTGCCTTAAGTAATATGGTTCACAAATATGTGAATTTGCAAGTAAAACCTTGAGATTTGGACTTAATTGCAAAAGAGCCACACTTGAACTATATGGGCTAAGTCTGAAATCTGTGGCATTGGCTCAACTTTGGAGCCCTATATCTGCCAAGTTATAAAGTTTTTGCCCTAGGTCACCACATCCATTCTGTAGAGCTATTATAGGAGAATAACTTTGATGCAGACAGTCTCTTTAGTTGTTATACAAAAATTAAAGAAATTGTTGCCCAAAGTTGCTCTGTTAGACTGGTATTGAACAACTGAATCTGAATCTGATAGCAGAAGTGGTCGTCAGTATTATTGGTCGAACTTGAGATCGGATTTGAGCTAAATCCAGTGGGAATTCGACTAGGACTGCTATAACAAAGATGAAGATGATCTATAGGTCTACAACTTTGGTGCAGAAGGATGATGATGTTGCCATGGAAAATTTGGAGAAAACCTGCCCTAAACCTCGGCTGTCAGGCTAACTAAAAAAGCTTCCAATGGTACAGTACCAAAATATCAATAGAAGCAGATCCCCCTCGCCGCCGGCGACCTCGCGCGTAGATTCGCGCCGATGAGGTGATTCGTGCCCACTTAAGCCCGGATAACGCCGCGGGGTAAAAAGATCGTCACCGCTGTTGGGCTATGGGCACTAATCCGGCTAGCCGCCGTGCTCCTTTCTGCTTTGCGGCCGGTCCAGATAAGTCACCGGAGTTGGCTGCCTGTCGACCGAAAGCCACGTGCCTCAGCAATTACCACGTCGCAATCACTGAAGGCCACGAATCACCATGCCCGTGGCTCATTTCTTCTCTGACCACCACCTCGCTCAATCCAAATTCACTAGCCACCGCTTAGCAATCCTATAAATTGATGGTCGGGTCTGTTGCGCCATGTTATCATGAAGCCAAAGCACCCAGTCCCACCTTCAATTAGTCACTATAGCCAAAGAATTTCTTTCTTCCCCCAATTCGGTCGACTACGCCGCCGTGAACCGCCTCCTCGTGGCTAGCTGCTCCCAGGTCTGCCCTCGCTCTTGTTGCTCGTGTTTTAGCGCCCTCACGTGCTCGTGATTGTTATCCACGCAACCTAGGGAGCTTGACCTTACGTATGCAACCGGAACATCTTGATCGGTGCTCGGTGTCCGCCATCACCGTGGTCAAGCACATCCTGGTCTGGATTAGTCAAATTGGAGCCTATTCTAAGGTTGCCTCGGGTCGGTTATGCTTGCCCGGCAGCTAATTTAGGTAGCCACCATTGTTCGTGACCGGACCGTGCAACGGGATGGCCGGTGGTGAACGCACCGTGGCCATGGGTTAGTTTGGAGAAGAAACACAAGTTGAAGGACCTCGGTGCATTTGTCAATGAGACAATAAATAGTGGTCGGGGGTTCTTAGCGCATTTTTCAGGTTATCGGAGCCCTTTGTGCAAACCACCAACGCGGGCGCGCGCGCACGGGCGCGTCCCCGTTTCATGTTCGGATTGGGCCGACTGGGCTGAATGAGGTCCAATACTATTCACAGTTTTTCTTTTTCCTTTTCTGCCAGAGCTAAAACAATTATAGAAAATTGTAGAAAAACTCTAAAAATGTAAGACCAATTTTGCTAGATTCCTAATTTTCCATAGAATTTAATAAAAATAGTTTTAGGATTTTTAATCCAAATAGGAAATTATAGAGTATTTAAAACAGCCTAAGACCTTGCTTCTGGATTTTTAGAAAATAAATAATAAATCCAAAATTCACTAAATTTTTAGGATAATCTCCAAATAATATTTAGAAGCCTTGGGTAGAGTTTGGTATGATTTGGACCTTATTTGATACTTAGAAACCAAAACCCTAGTTTCCCCCCTGCCCTATGAACTTCACTATTGACTCTGGAAACCCTAGGTTCTTGGAGAACCGTGAAGGAAAGTTGTACTCAAGACTTTAGATAACAAACTTTTGTTATTTTTGCATCTTCATGAGCACTACATGAGCATTCATTACTATACTTGGCTATATTTAGAAAACGAAGAGGAAGTAGAAGTTGAAGAGACAAGGACTTCATCACCACCACCACCTGAGGAACATCAGGCAGACAGCTGTTTCTATTTTGATTTCTGCGGGACCGAGCATGATTCACCAGTAAAACAAGGCAAGCCCTGGTGCATTTGCCACCTCCTTGTTCCTTTTTAAATCTTTCTCACTTGCTTGATGCATTAAGTGATAGGAGTTGAGTGCTAAAACAATTCCTGCATTTCCTTCCTTAAATTTGATTTCCTTCCTTTGAATCCTTGTTTTACAAAAGGTTTTTCCTATGCTTAGTCTTGCTCTAGCAAAACAAAATGTTTTGTTTTTACAAAAGATGATGTTGCAAAGTGGGAGGGATGTTTTCAAAAATAAAACTTGATGGTGGATCCATCATGGCCATGATGGGTTCAACATCGGAAAAGATGTACCTCTGCTAGGTACCAAACTTTGGGTTTGAAATGATTAAGCTGAGACCGGGCGGGTGACTTGCACGAGAAGAGAGTCTCGGTGTAGTGTCTCCGTCTGAGTCGATTAAGGACCGTGCCGATGTAGGCTTGATGATCGAGGACCCTTTAACTGGTCACATGCCTCGTCATGGGTAAGCTTTGCCTCGGGCAGACTAATACCAGAATAAGATAACACGCAATGGGCGTGGAGAGATGGCGAGAGTAGCGTGTACCCTCCATGGCAAGAGGCTGGACGATGGTGTATCTGTGCTCTCGGTTGGCGTGAACCTGATCTGGTCTTAAGAACCCAGTGGCGAGTTGACATATGCAAGGGTTAGGTGCTACATATGTCGTGTGATTGGAGATCCTCAGCTGAGTATAATCGATTTGGATCGCCGTAACTTCGCGGATATGAAGACTTGGTCACTGCCCTATACGTAGAAATCCAGTGAAGATGAAGGGTTGTTAAGAAATTGGCTAGTGCAGGTCAAGTGATTGAACTAGGGTAGAAAGAACTCTAGTTACAGGTAATTTTACTTAACTTGACAAATAAAACTGGATTTTTAAGGATTCACTTTTAGTAAGCATTTCTGCAAACAGAGTCATTGATTATTGATAAGCCTTACCTTGACTCCTTAAAGCCAGCATATCCTTGAGAGTCTTTTACTTTGTCGGGTAAGTCTTGCGAAAGTACACTTCGTACTCAGGGCTTTGTCCCATGTTGTTTTAGGTGAGGAAGCGACAAACTTTTGTTGCTTCTGTTCAAAGGTGGTACCCAAAGAAGAGAACCAAGAGTAGAGCTGCGGGAGGGAAGGCCCTCCGTTAAAATCTTTTTACTGCTTTCGGGAGGAGTTTTTGCCTCCCATGGTTTGTAATAATAATACTCTACACTCGTATAGTATGTTCTGGTCTGTCAATATTTAACTCTGTCTTACTTTTCAATAAAAGTAAGTTATTGTAACTGCTTCCGCACTTCCGCATCTCCGATGATTTGTAATGTCTGCGTGACGGGTAAAACGCTCTTGGGAAGGTAAGGGATTCAGGTACCGAGCTTGTCAAGTGATCAGGTGCACCTTGAGGGTTGTCTGAGGTCCGTTGGACAAGGACAACTGTAGGTGGGCCTAATGACTTGGGAGGTTCTGTCACACCGACCTAGACTCCTCTAATCGACATAGAGTCGAAGAGAAGCGGAGAATTCGAGGATTGGAAGACTAAACCTAAACTAGACTAGAACTACTCCTAGGATAAGATGTAAATTGTATTGATTGAAAGTTCGATTGATGATTACAAATCGGCCGTATACCTTTGTATTTATAGAGGAGGGGGGCTGGACCCGTTACAAACAAACTCCCCGAGCTAATCCCGTGAATTTCGTTAACAAACACGGCAAGAAACTCGGAACCCTAATCTGTTCTGCATGCGCGTGGACCGTCCGGCCCACAGGCGTGGACTGTCTAGAACGCAGACCGTCCGGCTCCAGGGCCGGACCGTCCGCTGGCTCTTTTTGGTGCCCAACATATGCCCCCTGCCTTTTGGTGGAGGTGAGCGAACCAAAAGCAACTAACTCGATGTGATCACATCAGTTTTCTTAGGCATCTTGCCACTTACTAGGATGGTACGCAGTGGCCTTGGTCCGGATGGTTGACTCAACGGACGTGACCCCTTTAGCTTTGATTGAACTGTCAGTCCCAACACCGCCGAGCGTCATACTGGTCCTGACCAATTCATTACCTTGCTTTCCTAATTTTCTAAGTGTTCTAGCGTAGCTCCGTAGTCGACTAGGTCTTCTCCTTGTAGGCCGTCTTCCTCCATGGGCGTCGGTACGTCGTTGGAGGTGTCTTGGTGTAGTGCGGATGGTTCGGCCTTAGAGGTCGGATGGTCCGCGTCCTGTGCAGATGATCTGGCCTTTATAGCCGGACTATCTATCATACCTGCAGAGAGCTGCACAGTTGACATTTTATTTTCTACCTTTGTGGCCATTTGATTTTTCTCAACGGCCCTTGGTCTCCATCTCTTTTGTGGTGGCGGATACTATGGATGCGTGTCATTGAATATTTTTCCGCCTCCTTTTCCTGATTCTCCTTTGCTCTAAGGCGCTGTAATTTTCGCTTTTGTGATCGTGTCAATCCCGATAGACACCATCGAGGCATGGAGTATTTTGGATCAGCTGTTTTGTTGACAGCCGTACCTTCTTTTTCGTTTGTGTTGGCGGATTCACCAAAAATCACCGACCCTTCGTTATTTTGTTGTACGACGACATTTGTCGTT
This sequence comes from Zea mays, assembly GCF_902167145.1. Classification (NCBI taxonomy): domain Eukaryota; kingdom Viridiplantae; phylum Streptophyta; class Magnoliopsida; order Poales; family Poaceae; genus Zea; species Zea mays. Next base: position 151,473,828 of record NC_050099.1, on the reverse strand, counting down.
CCTATTTTAATGACGTCCCCTTTTATCGCATTGTTGGAGGCTGTAGCTATATGCCCCTCTATCGGATTAGTCAGCCTTTGAGGCCGAGTTGTTCGGCAATCTTGCTGGGCCTATGCTCGCGGACCAGATTGAGGGGCTTTCATTCGGTCTTGTACTGGAGGTGTCAACCTATTGAATATAGATGTTTGGGGTGCCCCCAAGCGTGGTACTGTGGTATCCCAAATGGGTATGGTGGCTTGCCCCACATTTGATTTGGGAGATATGGTGGAGGTATGTATGTGTATGGATATGGCATAGGTGGATATGGGGGTGGAGGTGTCCATGCAGGTAAGTTAGGTCTTAATTGAACATTATGATCTCCTGTCTTTTCCGATTGGTGAGGTGGTCCAATCGGCATAACCTGCTGTCGCTCCTGGGTGGGTAAGCGAGGTCATTTTGGTGACCGGTCGCTGATGCCGGCCTTCTTTTTCACATATTTAGATAATAATTGATCAAAGGTCGGGCTGGATTTTACCAACCGACCGGTTTGCCTTGAACGTGTTTTTTTTCCACGTACCTATTTCTGGTCATTGTGGTTTGAAGGTATGTGGTCGCCGTGGTTCCTTGGCGTTGTCGGACCGTCTGCTGGAACGCTCCAGACTGTCTGGCGATGTTACGGACCGTTCGCGCCTGGACACCGGACCGTCTGCGATGCGCAGTATGGGTTCTCGCACATGCCCCCTTGTCTGCGCTTGCCCTCCAATGCCGGAGGTTGTGATGGTCACTTTCAATGTCTCCCCTCCATCAGGAGTCTTCTTGGCCACCACTTTCCTGCAAGAGATTCTGTTGTTTCCATCGGCCTCCTGTGCATTGCCGATGATGACTTCTTTGTCTTTGCCCTTATCGGTTGTGCTGGGCCTAATTAGGACCCTTTTGCCCTTGAAGTCGATCATATTCACTGGGTAGGGCTCTGTGTCCTTCTGAAATTTCAATCGTCCCTCGTTAATGGCCGATTGGATTTGTCGTTGGAACACATTACAATCATTAGTGGCATGGGAAAATGAGTTGTGCCACTTGCAATATGCGCGACGCTTTAGTTCGTCGGCGGGTGGAACGGTATAATCGATCTTAATGTTACCATTTTTAGTAATTCATCAAATATCTTATCACATTTGCCGACATTAAATGTAAACTTAACCTTCTCCTGTCGTTTCTTTTGAACTGATTGTAAGGAGGAGCAAGCCGAAGATTTGGCCTGCTCGGGCCAAACTATTTCGGCAGTGTAAACTTCCTTTGGTTCATCATCCGAACTACTTTGATTGTGTTCTACTATATGGACGTTATGATGAACCGTTTTGACTAGTTCTTTGCTTCGGCTTTCACAAGCCAAAACTCTCTGATGTAATTGTGCTAGCGTAAAGAACTAAATGCCTTCTAATTTCTCTTTTAAATAATAGCGCAATCCATCAAAGGCTATTCCTGCCAGTTGTTTATCTGTTAAATGAATTTGAAAGCATCGGTTTCTCGTATCCCGGAATCTCTAGATATAATCACTAACCGATTCGTCCTTTTCTTGTCGTAGGGCTACTAAGTCTACTAAATCTAGCTCGTAATCGCCAGAGAAGAAATGTTCTTGAAATTTTTGTTCTAAGTCTCCCCATGACAAAATGGAATTAGGAGGGAGCGTGGCATACCATGTGAATGCAGTCCCTGTTAAAGATAATGAAAATAAACGTACACAGAATGCTTCGGTGTCGGCCAATTCTCCTAACAGTGCTAAGAACTGGTCTATGTGCTCACGTGTGCTCTTTCCTTGGTTACCCAAAAACTTTGTGAATTGGGTATTCTAGTCCCCTGTGGGTATGGGAGACGGTCAAACTGGCTATCATAAGGTCTCCAATATGACTGGCCCCAAGGGACTATACTAACTCCGAGCTTATCTCGGAACGCCCCAGCTATTTCCCCTCTCACTATATCGATGGCAGCCAGTGGCAGACCACCGGCTCTTTGGTCTAATATGGGTGAGTTTGTTTGGATGTTGGTGCGCTGTTTTCCTCCCCATTGGTTTGGGTTTTGCAGCGCGTTAATACATGCCCTATGAGGCTCATAGGACTGGCCATTCCTTTCTGGCCTTCTGGGGGCCGGAAAGTACTCACTCTCACGGGTTTGGTAGATTATATTATGGTGCTGGTGTGTCGTATGGTGAGATGGGGAGTCTAGCTGGGACGGATACGGAGTTGGATATCCATCCTCCTCAAAAAACTTTGTGCCAGACCGTCCGGTTAAATACGCGGACCGTCCGGCTCCGTGCGCGGACTGTCTGGCTATGTGGCCGGACCGTCCGACATTATATTCGGACTGTCTTGCGTCATAAGTGGACGATCCAAATGGGTTATCTAGGGTTTGCACGACATGTGGCGGCTTGGGTGCAGGTCTCGGTAATTCGCTTCTAAAAATGGGATCGGCCGCCGCTGGCTCGGACGGTCCGCGCTCACGTGCGGACGGTCCGGACATGCGCAGATTGGCAAATTTATCGCCGATGTGCGTGGGAGGCTGTTGTTGCCCAAGGTACATGTCTATCAGCATCCCATAAAGGGGTTGTGACTGGTCGTGATACCCTGTAGCCGATGAATTACGTGTGTATTCCCTCAATTCAACCTCGTGTGAAGGAAGATTTGCCATAGCAGACTTATCAAGCGCACGCGCTAGCCTTTTATGATCGTTTTGTATATCCCCTACGATACGTTGCAACTGCTCTCGCTGTTCGTCTATGTAAGCTTGAAGAGATTGGAGTTCATTGGTGCTACTTACATTGGGGGTAATAGTAGTAGGTCGGAGCGAAGCCATATCTGTCGCCCGTTGCCGAATGACTTTGTTGTTCCTGTCCACCTTGAAGTCGGCCAGGAACTTCGCCTTTGCTTCTTGGATCAGCGGCTCCTGGCGCTCCTCGAACAGGAGTTGTTCTTCAGCCAGCAAGGTTTCCCATGTCGGTGTGATGATATTGCTGGTGGAAACTTCAGAGCTATCCTTTGAACCGGCCATTGAGGGCCGATCTCAATAGGTCTATATGAAATCTTCCCCAGCGGAGTCGCCAAAAAGTATGTTGACACCTTTTTGGGGCGCCAATTACTCAATACGAACCAGCGGCGGTACTCTCTGCGCAGGGGCAGACGGTCCGCGGCCAGGGGCCGGACGGTCCGCGACTTGGTGCGAGGCTAGGGTTTCATGCCTGACGGCCGGACGGTCCACGCGTGCGCAGGGGCGGCGGAAGATCACCGACGGCGCCTGGATCTCACTCCCGGGAGGGACCCCGTCAGGGAGGAGAGATCCTAGGAGTTGTCTAGGCTCGGGCAGGCCGACCTAGACTCCTCTAATCGACGTAGAGTCGAAGAGAAGCGGAGAATTCGAGGATTGGAAGACTAAACCTAAACTAGACTAGAACTACTCCTAGGATAAGATGTAAATTGTATTGATTGAAAGTTCGATTGATGATTACAAATCGGCCGTATACCTCTGTATTTATAAAGGAGGGGGTCTGGACCCGTTACAAACAAACACCCCAAGCTAATCCCGCGAATTTCGTTAACAAACACGGCAAGAAACTCAGAACCCTAATCTATTCTGCGCGCGCGGACCGTCCGGCCCACATGCGCGGACTGTCCGGACCGCGGACCGTCTGGCTCCAGGGCCGGACCATCCGCTGGCTCTTTTTGGTGCCCAACAGGGAGTAATGGGGAGAAACGGACGTGTTAAAGCTCCATTAACGCCAAAGAAACGACTCCATTCACGCGGACGGTGCGGGTGGCGGCTTCGGTCGGGCGCTCGGTGCACGGCTTCTGGCACGGTCAGACGCGCTACTTCGGTTGGCGCGCCTGGGCTTCGGTCGGCGTCTGGACGGGTCGGTGGCGCGTGTGACACCCCAGTGTCACCTAGGGTTCTTCCCTAAGCTAATCCAACCTATTAACACATGTAAATTCAGTAAAAGGGTGAACATCAAAAGAAAATTCAGAACAAAGGTTTATAATGAATCTTCTTAATTTCTCCTTAATCTTGTTACGAACTTTGAGAGAGAAAGACCCTCAAACCCTAATAAACCCTAAGTAAGCCAAGTTAAGCATAAAGGGTAATTGGGAGAAGTCATGGGGGAAAATGTAAAATTTTAGATATGATCAAATTACAAAGTTTTAGTTCATCAAATAACTAACAAATCATAGTAAGAGAGTTTGGCCATTTGGTCTTTTTAAAATTTCCAAATCAGCCCTTGAACCATGAATCCTTGGAGAAATTCAGATTTCTGAAATTCTGAAATTCAGACCTCTTTTCAAAGATCAACTACGTTCTCTGTTTTTCGAAACTCAAAACCAGGAGATCCAAATATCAAAGTTATGCCAAATTCCCTTGAACACGTCCTGGAAAAGTTTGAACTCAAACCAAATTCGTTTGACATGGTTTTGGCGCAGATTGACCTCGGGACCAGACATTCTGACACTGGCACCTTGTTGACGCTACAACTCCCTGTCCCTAGCCTAAAACCGCGCGACGTCCATACACAAAAGACAAAGCAAGGTTAGGTGAACAAATCCTTCACAACAATCTTGCCCAAATTCGCGAAGATTTGCACCCAACCAGCGCTTGAACTTGGGCAGAGGCAATGGGCACACGTGTTCGACCGTGGCTGACACCTCCGGTTCACGCCCGTTCGCGCACCGCGCCTCCCAGTGCACGCCCGCGCGCGCTCGCCGGTCCACGGCCGCCCGTGCATCACGCCATGCCTATAAAGCCACCCCAAGCCTCAGCCATTCATCCCCGCACGCTCTCAAGACTTGCCCAAGTCAGAGATCACCGGAAATCGCCCCGATCACGCCGCACCACCGCCCGCCAAGCTTTCAGAGCTTCAGCCGCTGTGGCCAGCCCACTCCAGTCACCCCCAAGTCGCGCCAGCGCTTCGGTTAGGTCCGCCAGTGGCCTGTGAAGCTTTCCATGCCCTCGGACCCGATAGAACTTCACCAGAAGCCCGAGATCACCCTCGCCGGACTTCGGTCGCCCGCCTGCACGCTTGGGCCGAGCTCTCCGGCAAGCCATTGTCAAATTCCTCGCACCTAGGTCTTCCCTAGCACCCAGTGAAGCTCTCTGACCAGTTTGATTGATCAATTTCGCCCTGGATAGGCCGGACTCCTCGCCGCCGACGAGCTCCCCCGCCTGCGCACGCGGACCGGCCGACTTCGACCATCCCCGACGGCGACCCGCACATCGCCGTGACCGTCGGGACCTCCCCTACACCCTCGGCCACCTCACCGGAGCAATCTCGCCGCCGGTAAGCCCCTCCACCCTTTCTTCCGTCGTGGGTACTGTTTAATTTGGGGAAAGGACCTCGGGTTAGGATTAGAAGAACCCAGGGGGTTTTATGTGATGTCAGTGACTCATTTGAATAGTAGCCCAGGGAGTAGTCTGTAAGGAAAACTTAAAACACCCGCCAGAGACCCTGTTGCAAAGTAGTTTTCCATTTAATCAATTCTGTTTAATCTTTTTAATAAACAGAGAACTTAGAAAATTCATAACTTGATGAATTCTTAACCAAAAGTTGTTAAACCAATTTTGGTAAATTCTAAATATTATGAACTACCAATTAAAAATACTAAACCTTATGCTTTCTATTCTAATTTTTAGAGTTTAAAATTTAAAATAGAAACTGACCAAACCTTATTTAATTAAGGAAAATTAGTTTTGCTTCTGTGCTGAACCTAAGAAAAATTGTAGATGTTCAAACCCCATTTAAGCACTGTTTAAAAATAGTAAGAACCCCAGTATTGAAGAATTTAGTGTAGATATCCGTTAAAAACCATTTCTGCCCAAAACTTAAGAAAATCAGAAAGGCATTAGAAATTAATGAACAGTGAGTGAAATTATTTTTCCTAGTTTGCTTAAGTAACAGAGAACTTAGAAAAAATAAAGGGACCTCTAGTCCAAGATCAGCTTTAAAGTGAAATGTTTTATTTAGCATTATTTCAACTAAAAATCAATTATTAGAATTACAAAACCAGACCCAAAATTGATAATAAAAATCCAGTGGACTTGTAACCAGCAGAACCCCACTGCAAAAATAATAAACACCCCAACCCATCATTTTAAGTAGGGTAAATAAATATAATATGATAATGAGTCATTTTCCAAATAAATCATGAATAACCCATAATAATACAATAATGGGCAAATAAAATTTTGCTAGGTCAATGATAAGAAAGGCTACCAGAGAAAAATGCAAACTCATTAAAAAGATGCAAAATAATACTTATTGCTAATATTTTATAAGAAAGGCCATTTAATCCAATTAATGCATACCACCCCTTCCCTTAAGCAAAAAGATGTCAAACTTCAGAATGATTGCTCTTGCGCAAAATAGAAGCTAGGAAAAATCAGAAATCTGTTGTTTGATATTTTTCAATTATAGTGGTAGTAGAAAGCACCCCTTTGGCTAAAAACTTTAGAAAATCCTAGTAAAATAACTAATAAGAATTAATGGCTAGAATTTTGTGCCAAGTCATGCTATAGCATCTAAATGACAGCAAAAATAAGTCTTAGAGAATTACCTACTATTAAATGATAGTTGTAGTTCAATTCACCCCTTCTACCCTAAAATTTGGTAATTTTGCCCAGAGAGAACTATTCACTTTTTGAACCCCCAAATTTTGAGACAGAGAATTATACACCAGTAATAAGCCACTGTAATTTTTACCGAATTTTTGGAAATTTATTAAGGCAACTGGTAGTTCAAACCCACTCCAAAAACTTACGGGGAATAAAGAAAAAGAAATAAACCTCACTCCAATAAGTCCAACTTGAATTCTTGTCAATTCTCACTAAGACTTTAAAAAGAATTCAGTGGAACCCCAAAAATAAACCTACCACTTACCTTAGCTAAGTTTGATCCAATTTACCAAGTATACCACCCAAAAGTCTCACATAAGTAAGGTTTAACTCTATCTAACTCAAGTAGACCATACACCATCAAAAAGTTGAAATTACTAAGGCACATATCATATCATGCAAATATCTTACGCATTGCATTCATTAGATTGTAATCTCGCCGACGGAGAGTACGTGCTCATCCCCGAGCAAGGAACTGTCCAAGAGGAGGACCAGGAGCAAGCTTCCGAGGCTGCTATCGAGGATCTCCCTGCAGCCCCAGCTATTGAAGGCAAGCCCCGGTTTATATGCATAAACGTATTATTATATGCTACTTTACTACACTTAATGCTTGTAGGATTGTAATGTACACTTAAGTGTAGGAGTTGCTTGAAACCTCTAGTTGCATGAACTTAGTATTCCTTTTTGAGATGAATACTAGTATGCTAGGTCGAGTAGCTGCTTGCTAATCAAGATCTCGGTAGAAGTCGAGTGATTTTTCTAGCACTCGCGCGAGGTCAGGAATTGATTGTATTCATCTTGATAACGGGATCTATGTTAGTCTATGGTCTTGGATCCAGGGAGGATGCCTTGACCATGAGACGGGAAAAAGGAATTAAGGATTAATGTGTGGATACCTAAGTCAAGCGTTTGAACGTACTAAGCACATGTCGGGAAAAATGGTAACATATAAACCTAGTACCTGAGTGAAGCCGGGCGCGGACTTTATCCCTCATGCGACCTGAGACTGGGTCTCCCATGCTAGCTATGGTGGGTACAAGTGCGGTCACTGCACGGCGGCAGCCGGGGTCAGTGGAGCATTGTATGCCAACGCGGTGAGGCCTGGACGCGAACGGGGAATCGATGGGGACGGTTGTCATGTGTGGGGTCAGAGTACCCTGACATGCCGTGTGTTTAGGTTTACCTTGCAAGGTTAAAACCCGATTTGAATCGTCTGCTTCTCACAGCTAATGAGACTGCTTGACCCCTTGTACTGCATCGAGTAAGAAGTGAAATGAGATTACATGAGACAATTTGTTGATTGAACTAAATGCTTGTTACCATGTATTCTTAGAAGGAGCAAACCTAGCTAAGATAATGATGCTAGAATTTGAAAAGCTAAAAACTTGATTTTAGAAATAGCTAGTGCTTTTAGCAAACCAAACCCCTCAGCCAAACAACTGCATAGTCTAGAGGTAGAGGAGTAGATTCCTCACACCGGGTAAGTCTAGCTGAGTATTAGTATACTCAGCCTTACTTGTGGCATAATTTTTGCAGGTGCGATTCAGGAAATGGTTGATGGTGTGACTTGGCCTACCACCCTGCCACCGGGTTGGACGGTCGAGTGGGATGCTGCTCCGGCAGGAGAGGAGCACGAGGAGTTGTGGGCTAGGCCTTGCCCATTTTCTCGTTACCGACGACATCGATTATCCGCTGCATTTTATATTGTGAACTCTTATTTGCTACTTAAAAACTCCGATCTATGTAATAATTCAGCAATTAATTTGAGGTTTCCTGTTTTATTGTATTTCTTCTGTGACTCACTTTCGAGTGAGATTGTGGAATTTGATCCTGGTTAAGTGGCTCTATCAGACTAGATCTGAGGGACTGACGGGTTATTCCGATTTAAGTGTGTTACGGCCCCTGAGGCGTGACTTAGGCACTTAAGCTGGAATAATTCGGGTGGTTCTGCCACAGCGCGGCTGGGTGGCTCGTCAGTCGGGTCCGGCCGGTCGTTGGGTGCTTGGCGCAGGGGCTCGGCGTCGCAACGTGCATGGCAGGGCGCGGTCGGGGTCGATGGGCACAGGGGCTGCACGGGTGGCGCTGCTGGTCCTTGCGTGGGGCGTCCAGGCGCTTGGCCCTGGCGGGTCGCGTGGCATCGGGCTGTCGGGGACGTGGCAGGGGCGCCGAGGCGGCTCCACGGGCGCAGCGCGGTCGAGGCTTCGGCTGCTCCTGGCGTCGTGCTCGGGGTGCAGGTGGCGCGTTGGGCGCGTGCAGAGAGAGGGAAGAGGAGAGAGTGGGTGGCGGCTAAGGGAGAGGAAGCAGGAGGCGGCGGCCACAGGGAGGAGCCAGGGCGCGCGCGCTAGGGTTAGGTGTTGGGCCCCTAGTGGGCCGATTAGGATACGGTTTGTGTTTTTTTTCTTTTTTTCGAATTTCCTTTTTACTGTAAAAAATATATATACTCTCTAAAAATTATAATAAATCCCAAAAATAATAGTTTATAAATAAAATACATAATTTTTTAATAGATTCTATTTAAATCAAACGTGTGTCACAATAAAACAATAAAAGTGGAATTTTTGCAAATAATTATATACAAAATGATTAACCATACCAAAATACATGGTTTCCTAAATATTTTATTTTTGGACCAATAATTATTATATTATTATTTACTAGGATTTTTATTTAAGAAGAAATGCTATTAAATATTCAAAAACCAACCATGTGTAATCAAAAATTATTCCAAATACAAATAAATGACACACTCTTAAAAGAAAATTCATTACCATAAATATCATTAATAAACTAACTGTATTATTTTTATTTGGTGATTTTTATAGTGTTACAATATCCAGGCTCCAGCCCGCCTAAAATTACATGGAAGACAGCTTAAGAAACTGCACAATATTGAAACTAAAATGGATTGCAGCATGTTTTAACTAACTCAGCTCTGGGCTCTAACCCAATCCTGGCTCCGCCCCTGGGTATCTATGAATTTAAATTTGAAAGGAAAACAAACACCGGGTAAGTACCGCAGCCTGCATAATGCGAGCACCAGGATGGGGCCGCGGTCGTGGCGACCGTCGGGATGGGGCTGCGGCGTCGACGACCGCTGGGATGGGGCCGCGACGTCGACGGTCGTCGGGAACCACACGAGCAGCAGGCGGCGGTGGCTGTGTACTGAATTGAAATGTGGAATAGAACGTGGATAGGGTTTTTCTTATCCTGTTCTCGGCGTACTGGAATAGAACGTGGGGCATCTGTAAGTAAATAAAAAAATTAGCACAATAGCAAAACTAAGCGTAGTCTAGTTGTTATGTGATTCATGTTTGAGTCAACAGATTCAAGGTTCAAAACCTTAAAAATCCTTTTTTACAATTCATTTTCTTTTCCATAATTCTTTTTTTTCTTTTCTACAATTCTTTTTTTCTTTACTACAATTTAGCGATCAATGTTTAATTGTTTTAATTAATTTTTAGTTACTAACATCTATAGGTACGTTCAGGCTATAAGATTTGATAGTGATCCTTGCTCTATAGCAACCCACCGCTAGTCCCCGACGATATCTATAGGGACCAACCATAAGTTGTTAAATTTCTAGACTTTTAGCGACCAACCGACCGTTGCTACAAAAGGATTTAGCGACTGGCCGTCAGTCTCTAGCCTTTAGCAACCAACAGTTGGTACCTAATAAGGGTCGCTAAAGATCAACCGTCATGTAGTGAATAAAGACGACATAACGATAAATATCCGACTGATGAGATTCAACTTTTATATAATGACTTTCATTATGCTGCTTCACGTGATCACTTTCTTTGGACTTTGGTTGTGGGGTTATGGCAGAGGCAAGTCAAGTGGTCAGCAGCAATCAGCAGCTACCTAGCCAGATGATAGGATGAATCATAAAGGGGTGAGGTTCATATATCATCATCTGCGAGCAAATTAGGTCTGATGTTTCATGCATCGATTGGTCATGGAATGATATTTTATCTTATATTCTTTGTCTCTTTTAGATTTTGGTTGACATACTACAACAAAGTTGTGAATCATGTATTATCAACCACTTTATTAAACATTTGATTAATTACGTTGCACAAAACTTAGAGTATATATATTTAGATACACAAACTTAAGACTATATATTATATATATATATTATATTATATATATATCAGCCTTGGGAGGGGCCGTGGCCCCTACTGGCCCCTGGCAAGGAAGACTGGTTATGTGGCAGGAAGAAGGGATCTGGTCAGATCATCAGTTCACAGGTACCTCTCTGTCTATTTCGTGACAGTGATCAAGGCCCCAAAACATTCTTTGGAGTTGGGACATGAGATGAGGAGCTCATTGGTGGCAAGTGTAAGGTGTCTTGGACAAAAGTTTGTATGCCACAGTCTAGCGATGGCTTAGGTAAAGGAACTCTGGTGTTTATGTCGATCTTAAGACTAAGGGTTTATTTAGTTTAACTATAGATTTATGAAAATACAGTTTTAGCTGTGAGTCGTGAAAAAGCTACTGCAAGTTGACGGTTGTGAAGAAGTTAAAAGTTGTTGAATTAAAACGTCTATCAACTATACATTTTGTAAGAACATGATGGCCTCGCAACATGGCAGAAGGGGCTTCGTCCTGACCTCTCGAACGAACAATTCGACAACATGACATCGTCAACAAGAGGACGATACGTCATTGCCATGGACATGCTACCCCTGCATCGTTAGGAGTGTCATGGTTGTAATCAAGTCTAGTCCAACGCATACATAACGTCCTACATGACAAGATGCATGCATGACGCCCTACATGACAAGCCCGTATGGCAGTTGTCGGCGTTTCAAACCCGGGGGGTCCCTGGACCGACGAGTAAATTGTCGCCGCGTGCCCCGGCCCAGATGGGTCGGCGCGAGACAGAGCGCGAAGGGGGGGAAGAAGCCAGAGGGAGACAGGCGTAAAAGGGGAAACCCGCGGCCTTCGTGTTTGTCCCGCGCCCAGGTCGGGTGCGCTTGCAGTAGGGGGTTACAAGCGTCCATGCGGGAGGGAGCGAGAGGCTTACGCGAGCGCCGTCCCGTCCTTCCCCGCGCGGCCAACTCTCTATAAGAGGGCCCTGGACCTTCCTTTTATAGGCGTAAGGAGAGGGTCCAGGTGTACAATGGGAGGCGTAGCAGTGTGCTAACGTGTCTAGCGGAGAAGAGCTAGTGCCCTAAGTACATGCCGTTGTGGCAGCCGGAGAGGTTTTGACACCCTGTTCGTGTGTTGTCGTAGCCATCGGAGGAGCGTTGGTGCCTAGCGGAAGGACAGCTGTCAGGGCTGTCGAGTCCTTACTGGCGTCTCCTTGCTTCCGTAAGGGGGCTGAGAGCCGCCGTCGTCATGGAGCATGCGGGGCGCCATCATTACTTGTTTACCGGGGCGAGCCAGATGGGACGCCGGTCTTGTTCCCCGTAGCCAGAGCTAGCTAGGGGTAGGGTAATGATGGCCCCTCCTGTGACGTGGTCGGTCCGAGCCCTGGGTTGGGCGAGGCGGAGGCTCCTCCGAGGTCGAGGTCGAGTCTGTCTTCCGAGGCCGAGGTCAAGTCCGAGCCCCTGGGTCCGGCGAGGCGGAGACCGTCGGCTGAGGCCAGGGCTGAGTCCGAGCCCTGGGGTCGGGCGAGGCGGAGTTCGTCGTCTTCCGGGGCTGAGCCCGAGTCCGAGCCTTGGGTCGGGCGAGGCGGAGCTTCCTATGGCGCTCGAGGCCGGACTTGGCTGCTGTCAGCCGCACTCTGCCGAGTGGCGCAGCAGTTGTAGCGGTGCAGGCGACGCTGTCCTTTTGCCAGGCCGGTCAGAGGAGCGGCGAAGTGACTGCAGTCACTTCGGCTCTGTTGACTGAAGGGCGCGCGTCAGGATAAAGGTGTCAGGCCACCTTTGCATTAAATGCTCCTGCGATGAGGTCGGTCGGCGTGGCGATCGGGCCAAGGTTGCTTCTTGGCGAAGACTGGGCCTCGGGCGAGCCAAAGGTGTGTCCGTTGCTTGAGGGGACCCTCGGGCGAGACGTGAATCCTCCGGGGTCGGCTGCCCTTGCCCGAGGCTGGGCTCGGGTGAGGCGAGATCGTGTCTCTTGAGTGGACCGAACCTTGGCTTAATCATACCCCATCAGGCCTTTGCAGCTTTGTGTTGACGGGGGTTACCAGCTGAGATTAGGAGTCTTGGGGGTACCCCTAATTATGGTCCCCGACAGTAGCCCCCGAGCCTCGAAGGGAGTGTTAATACTCGCTTGGAGGCTTTTGTCGCACTTTTTTTGCAAGGGGACCGGCCTTTCTCGGTTGCATTTTGTTCCGGTGGGTGCGCGCGAGCGCACCCGCCGGGTGTAGCCCCCGAGGCCTCGGAGGAGTGGTTTGACTCCTTCGAGGTCTTACTGTGTTTCGCGATGCTTCGGCCGGTCTGGTTGTTCCCTCATGCGAGCTGGCCGTAGCCCGGGTGCACGGTCGGGTCCCAAGTTCTCGGGCTGGTATGTTGACGCTGTCAACGGTTTGGCCGGAGCCGGGTTTGCGAGAGCAGCCCCCAAGCCTCCGCACAGAGCGAGAGGACGGTCAAGGACAGACTCGACTTTTTTACATACGCCCCTGCGTCGCCTTTCCTCAAGGAGGAGGGGGGAAAAGCGCCATGTTGCCCTTGGAGGGCGCCGAACATGGTGTCTCCAGTGAGCTGCTGACGGGTAATCCGAGTGGATGCCCGTGCCCCATTTGTTAGGGGTCGGCTAGAGGCCCGGAGGCGCGCTCCAAAAGTACCTGCGGGTGATCTGCCGTACCCGGTCCCCTTTTGACGGGGTCCGAGGGCTCGATGCCTCCCTCTGATGGGATTCCGTTACAAGATCATTCCCACTTGGTTATGTATCGAACGTACCCAGGGTCATCCCTCGCTCTGCGTCTGAGGCGGCTATGAACCCTTCGAGGGCCAGCCTACGAACCCCTGATCAGTAGTGGGCGCGGAGCCCGAGTGGCCTGAGGAAGCCGTTGAACCCTTCCGAGGGGCCGGCCTTCGAACCTCTGACCAGTAGTGGGCGCGGAGCCCGAGTGCTCTGAGGCGGCTGTTGAACCCCTCCGATGGGCCAGCCTTCGAACCTCTGATCAGTAGGGGGGCTCGGGGCCCGTTTCCTTCGCGGAGAAGGATCCCTTTCGGGGTATCCCCTTTCCCGGTCCCTGTTGTAAGAGAGAGAAAGAGGAAGAGGAAAAGGATACGAAATCGAATGACGTGGAGCACCTTTTTTGTCGCGGTCATTATGGCGGAGGTGAAGCGTCGCCTGCTTCACCCGCCAAAGGTGCCGCCTGTCCTGCCGCAGAGTTAATGCGACGAGACGAGTGGTTCACGGGGCAGCCGTTGCGTGTGCGAGCCGTTCGAGGAATGAGCGTTTCGCTTTGAGTTTTGAATCCCGCGGCGGGTTCGTGCGACGCGTTGAACGGGTCTTGCCTGGGTCTTTATATATTCGGGAGAGGGACCGGTGACGGTTCTTTGCTCTGCTACTTGCCCCCTTCTTAGGTTTTCGCAACCTGAGGGAATAGCCAGAGAAAAGGAAACCGCCCACCCAGTCCTTTCCGCCGCCATCTCCTCTGCTTGGTGATGGCCGACCGAGTGACCATTGTTCCTCCGCGCGACCTGTGGCCTTTCTCCACCGTCACGGCGGATGACCTGGAGGCCCTCGTCGCTGAGGGTTTACTTCGCCCTCTCTCCGATGAGAGGCAGCCAGAGTGGATGCCCCCCTCGAGCGGAGCCACCCCGTCTCTGCCGCTGGGGTATGTCGTGAGCTTCGTCTCCTTTCACGAACGGGGGTTCGGAGTGCCGGCAAGCCGTTTTATGCGGGCGATTCTGCATGTCTACGGGGTGGAGCTGCACAATCTCAGCCCTAACTCCATCTCGCAAGCCGCCATCTTCGTAGCGGTTTGCGAAGGATACTTGGGGATGGACCCTCACTGGGACCTGTGGACTCATTTCTTCTCCGCGGAGCTTTTTGCTTTGCCGATGGGGGAGAGAAGGGTCTGCGCGATAGTGCGGGCCGGTGGCTGCATCCTCCAGCTGAGGCAGGCACGGGCGCCGTAGTATATTCCCGCCATCCTTGCGTCCTCGAACAAATGGTGGCAGAGCCGGTGGTTTTATCTCTGAAATGACGATGGGAGGCTCCCGTCGTTTTCTCAGCGAGTGGTGACCGTCGCCGCCGATGCCTGGCGCTACGGGACCCCACACGACAGACAGAAGAATCTCCAGCCCCTTCTGAAGGCCTTGGAGGTGTTGCGGAAAGGAGGGCTCACCGCTGCGGGAGTGATTGCCGCCATTCATCGCCGGAGGGTGCTTCCCTTGACGGAGCGGCGGTTGCCGCTTTGGAAGATGACGCCGGAGGCCGACTTGGAGGGTTCGCGGATGTCCTCGGATCCCCTTTCCTTCGGCGACCTCCACGGGCGAGTAGCCGTCGCGTTGGGAAAACCGCACGCCGGCGCCCTTTCCCAGCCCTTGATGCGTCCCGACCGCAGGTGTGTGTCCCTGGTGAGTGTCCGCTCCTTCCCTCTCCTTGCGTCGGATTGCCCTTGGTTCTCACAGTCGAGACTTTCCGTCTGTCCCCAGGAGATAGGGTGGCACAAGCCTTCCCGGCCACCGGTCCCGGAGGACGCGGTGGACCGAGCCGCGCGGATGGTTGCCGTGGAGAAGAGGAAGGAGAAAAAGGACGCGAAGAAGGCTCGGGCCCGCGAGCGGATGCGGCTCGGGACGCCTTGGAAAGGCTCCATTGTCGGCAGGAGAGGGATGGGTTCCCGAGGGAGCCGTCGCCGGAAACGCCTGACGACGACGACGACGATGAAGATGATGACGAAGACGACGATATGGCTGCTCGCCTTGGCCTTAGCCCGGATCTGGGGCTGGGCCAGGAGTCATCAAGCCAGCCCCCGAGCGGGCTGGCGCCGTCGGTTTCTGGGGCCGGGACGTCGGGGTCCCGGTCCGAAGAGCGGGGGCAGACCGAGGGGGTACTTGACCCCTTAGCTGGGGAAGTTGAGGTGACCCCGGGGAGTCAGGCCGAGCTGCCTGTTCCCCGAGAACCGTCGCCCGTGCTGGCTGCGCAGGAGGACGATCCTCAGGTCGTCGTGGCTGCGCCTGGGCAGTCCATCTCTCGGGCGTCTAGGGCGCCCAAGGCGAGGATGGTACCGAAGCTGGCAGCGAGGCAGACCTCGGTGGTACCTTCGAGGGTCGAGGTTCAAGAGACCTCCCCACAGGCACGGTTGATCATGGCCCGGAGTAGGTAAGTACCTTAGGATGTCTTCGTCCTGGCTCCCCCTTTGTATGTCTCGACCCTGACTTCCCTTTTTTCCTTAGCAAGCGGAGTCATGGTCCGAATGATCTGGCTCCCCGGAAGGTCCTCAAGACGGCGTCGGCTTCCGCAACTAGTGTCGCGCCGGGCCTCGCCGGCCAGCTGACCTCCTCGCAAGACGCCCCACAGAGGGGGGCTCAGGCGGCACCAGTTGTCGTGGAGCGAGCTCCCGAGGCTGGCTCTTCTGTCAAGGCGGCCATCGCGCTGGGGGATGATGCTGGCGCGGTTGTGGCCTCGGGCCCACCAGACATGCTGCCGAGGCCGTTGCCGTCCTGGCCGTGGAGCGATCCGTTGCCGCCGACGCTGAGATGGCCGAGGCGTCGCTACTTGGTGCCTCGGAGGAGGGGGCGCGGGATCACGACCCATCCCATCGAGCGACAGCCTTGTAGCCGCGCGGCGCAGCTCCGAGGGGCGGCGCCAGTTGCTTCGGTTCCGGACCCGTGAGGCCTCGGATCCCTTCTTCGTCCTTGACGATGAGCGGGAGGAGCAGTCTTGGGACGAGCTCCGTGAGTGTGCCGAGGCAACGGTGGGGTCGCTCCGGTCATCCTTGGAGGTCTTTTGCAGGGACGTTCCTGTCGGCGTTTCGAGACCGGGGGGTCCCTGGGTTGACGAGTGAAATGTCGCCGCGTGCCCCAGCCCAGATGGGTCGGCGCGAGGCCGAGCGCGAAGGGGGGAAAAAGGCGGCCGGAGATGGGTGTGAGAGAGGTGGAAATCCCGCGGCCTTCGTGTTCATCCCGCGCCCAGGTCGGGTGCGCTTGCAGTAGGGGGTTACAAGCGTCCACGCGAGAGAGGGAGCGAGCGGCCTCACGCGAGCGCCTGTCCCGTCCTCGTCCCCGCGCGGCCAACCCTCTGTAAGAGGGCCCTGGTCCTTCCTTTTATAGGCGTAAGGAGAGGATCCAGGTGTACAATGGGGGTGTAGCAGAGTGCTAACGTGTCTAGCGGAGGAGAGCTAGCGCCCTAAGTACATGCCATTGTGGCAGCCGGAGAGGTTTTGGCACCCGGTTCGTGTGGTGTCGTGGCCGTCGGAGGAGCGCTGGAGCCTGGCGGAAGGACAACTGTCGGAGCTGTCGAGTCCTTGCTGACGTCCTCTTGCTTCCGTAAGGGGGCTGAGAGCCGCCGCCGTCACAGAGCGTGCAGGGCGCCATCATTTCCTATCTGGCGGAGCGAGCCAGATGGGACGCCGGTCTTGTTCCCCGTAGCCTGAGTCAGCTTGGGGTAGGGTAATGATGGCGCCTCCGGTTGACGTGGTCGGTCCGCGCCCTAGGTTGGGCGATGTGGAGGCTCCTCCGAGGTCGAGGTCGAGTCTGTCTTCCGTGGCCGAGGTCGAGTCCGAGCCCCTGGGTCGGGCGAGGCGGAGACAGTCGGCTGAGGACAGGGCTGAGTCCGAGCCCTGGGGTCGGGCGAAGCGGAGTTCGTCGTCTTCCGGGGCTGAGCCCGAGTCCGAGCCCTGGGTCGGGTGGAGCGGAGTTCGCCGTCTTCCGGGGCTGTGCCTAAGTCCGAGCCCTGGGTCGGGCGGAGCGGAGTTCGCCGTCTTCCGGGGCTGAGCCCGAGTCCGAGCCCTGGGTCGGGCGGAGCGGAGTTCGCCGTCTTCCAGGGCTGAGCCCGAGTTCGAGCCCTGGGTCGGGCGAAGCGGAGCTTCCTATGGTGCCTGAGGCCGGGCCTGACTGCCTGTCAGCCTCACTCTGTCAAGTGGCACAGCAGTCGGAGCGGCGCAGGCGGCACTGTCCTTCTGTCAGGCCGGTCAGTGGAGCGGCGAAGTGACTGCGGTCACTTTGGCTCTGTCGACTGGAGGACGCGTGTCAGGATAAAGGTGTCAGGCCACCTTTGCATTAAATGCTCCTGCGATTTGGTCGGTTGGCGCGGCGATTTGGTCAGGGTTGCTTCTTGGCGAAGACAAGGCCTCGGGTGAGCCGGAAGTATGTTCATCGCTGGAGGGGGGCCTCAGGCGAGACGGAGATCCTCCGGGGTCGGCTGCCCTTGCCCGAGGCTGGGCTCGAGCGAGGCGTGATCGAGTCCCTCGAATGGACCGATCCCCGACTTAATCGCACCCATCAGGCCTTTGCAGCTTTGTGCTGATGGGGGTTACCAGCTGAGAATTAGGAGTCTTGAGGGTACCCCTAATTATAGTCCCCGATAGTAGCCCCCGAGCCTCGAAGGGAGTGTTAACACTCGCTTGGAGGCTTTTGTCGCACTTTTTTGCAAGGAGACCAGCCTTTCTCGGTTGCGTTTTTGTAATACCCAGTTTGGAAATAATAAGAGAATGGGGGTAATCTCATTAGTTGTTTTGTCTTCTACTTATCATCACTTGGGAATAACTATACTAAGTGAGAATAATTTGTTAAAGAGACCAAAGATAATTTGTGCATCATGCTGGATTTTAGTGTTTGTGCATTTAATAATAATAATAAAATTAATAAGGATACATTAATAATGAGAATTAGGTATTAAGCCTAAATTAAATGCTAGAATTGGGAAATAAGATATAGAAGGTGAAGAGGAAAATAGGAAAAGCCTTGTATACAATGTAAGGAAAATATATAAATAATTATATTTCCAAAGTAGGTATTCTAAATCCCACAACATGAACTAAGAATAAAATAGGCACAAGTTTAAATTGAAATTCGAAATTCAAATTGAATTTGGGAATAGAGGAAGGGAAATAGAGAATAAAAAGGAAAAGAATAAAAGCTCCACTTGGGCCAGATCTTCCCCTTTCGGCCCAGCCTGGAATTGCCATCCGCGCGGCCCAGGACTCTCCTTTTCTTAGCGCGCGCTGTCGCTGATGGCTTGGGCCCGCGTTGCCAGTCTCTTTACTCTCACGTGCGTGCCTGCTCTGTCTCACTGCTGGGTGGGGCCGTTGGGTCGGTGTCATCCCCGTCTTCCTCGCTGCTCCGCAACAAACCACGCACGGGTCGCCGCCTTCGTCGAAATCGTGGGTGGTCCTCTCCTATCCCGAGCGGGGTCCACGGGGATAAATAGGAGCACCCCCTACTCCTTCCTTCCCTCAAAAACTCTCTTGCGCGACCGCCGTGACCCAATTCACCACCGCCAACGCCGTGTCCAGGACAGAGCGCGGCCGCCGCACCCGAAATTGGGTATCACCGGCGGTCTGGGTTCGAGTGTGACCTCGGCGAGTTGGTCGTCGTGCGGGGATTGCAATTGTGTGTCTTCTCGTGCACGGAAGGCACCAGCCGCCCGGGAATTTGACGACGGAGCACCAGGATCGCCGCACGCCCCAAGCTTTCGCGATTAGCGCTCTGCTCCGCATTAAACTCGGTATGCAATCTTCCCTAGTACCCATACTATTCTAGACAATGTTTAGCGCGCCCTAATTTGGGGGATTGTGCTCGGCTAGGGCGCTCGCCGGCGCGGTCGCCGCCGTGCGTAGCCAGCGTCGTCGCGGCTCACCAGGAGGTCGACGAAAGAACCTGTGTCGTCGATCGCGTAACTGACGGCCAGGATTAGAAGATAGACACCCCTTCGCCCAATTGAAGCCTAGCCGTTGGATCGCAGGTGTGGGGTTTAGATCGAGCCAGGACGTGGTCGTCCCTTAACCGTTGATATTGGATCTGATGGTCAGGGCGGGTTGCAACATATTACTGCGCCGTGTTCTAATCTCGTCCGATCGGGTGTGATCGGACGGCTCTGGCCCGCTCGATACCCCTTCGGCTGGAAATCTTTTATAAGAGCCCCTACATTTTCTAGAAAATAACCCGCCGTCCACCATGGCTGTGGACTGAGTCTACGGAATCTTGCGAGTAGCCCCTGAGCTTTTCGGTAATAGCGCGCATGATCTAGAGTTCAATAAAAATGAATAAATGATAAAGGAAATTGATTTTTAGTATGAAATTAATTGCAACAACTTGTGTAAATCATAGAAAATTCATTTTAACTCGTTTTTGACCCGTTCCAATTTATATAATTTTGTATTAATATTGTTTAGCACTTAATGACTCTGTTTTAGCATGAAAACTATATAAAATTTGACCACTTAATTATTTCCGTATCAAACACATAAAACCCTAGGAAAATCATAACTAATCTGTTTTAACTCCGAATTGATCCGTTCAAGTTGCGTTAGTCTCGTAGAAATGCGTAGATCATTATTACTCAGTTCGTACTTATGTTTGGTGTGATGTTAATTTTGTCTATATCATGTTTGTTTGTATTGCTACGACTAGCGCGAGGACACGTGTCATCTGAAAAGCAAATTGGTATCTGGAATCTCAAGTGCCAGGCAAGTTGTGCCCTTGATCACTTCTTTTACCCATTCATGTTCTTATTATTCATAATGATCTGCATAGGATAATTTTGCTGGGACCCAATAGGATACCCTAGATGTTGACTATCTTTATACCTTGATTCACCACTGGTTTTACTACTAAAGTTTTGGGTAGTACATGCTATTGCTTTATATGGTTTTGGGTATAGAGGTATTCACTACTCATGATTACACTTGTTATTATTTGTTCATTATTCTATGTTCATGATAAGATCATTATGTTAATGGGAACATGGAGAACCACCCGGGAAAACAGTGCTACCACAAGGGTTTAATGGGACGCCCTTGGCTGATTAACTAGGAAAGCTAGTGGAGGGCTACCTTACCCGAAAGGGGCAAGGGCAGTAGGGGAGTGGTCAGTGTAGGGAGGTCCTTGGGTTGATTTTGCTGCGATGGCGGTCAGGCAAGAACCCTGCACTGGAGCTTCCTATAAACTGTAGCGGGTAGTCTGAAGCTAGTGGAACTTTGTAAAGGCCTCGTAGTGGTACCCTGCCTCGCTTCCTTGGTAGAGGTGTATGGGGTCTGATCAACTCCGTGGCAAATGGGTAACACGACTTGTGGGTAAAGATGTACAACCTCTGCAGAGTGTAAAACTGGTATACTAGCCGTGCTCACGGTCATGAGCGGCTCGGACACTCACATGATTAATTTATGGAACTTAAACTTAATTTGTCATCTCATTGCATTTGGGATTATTTTACTATTACTTTTACTTATTATTATTGTGGTTTGGTATTCACTTACACTTAGTAATTGCTAATAAAATTTTGACCAACTTCTAAAAGCAATGCTCAGCTTCAGCCTTTATTTCATTGATCAGCCTTACACTTCATGAACTCCCACCTTTGGTGAGTTCATGCCACATTATTCCCCACAACTTGTTGAGCGATGAACATGTGTGAGCTCACTCTTGCTGTCTCACACCCCCCCACAGGAGAAGAGCAGGTGGTTCAGGAGGAGCCACAAGGCGAGGAGTATGATCTGATCTAGGTGGCGTTTCTCAGTTGACATTGGCGCCGACGATCCTTAGTTCGTTTTATATTTATTCTTTTACTTTGTAATAAGTCTTCCGCTATGTAATAAATACTCTGATGTTTTGTGACATTTATCTCTATACACTCTGTTATTATATATGTTGTCTTCTTTGGCGCATGTATGAGATGCACCCGACTTTGTCCTTTAAAACCGGGTGTTACAGAAGTGGTATCAGAGGAAATGTTGACTGTAGGACGAAACCTAGATAGAAATGGACAAACCCTTACCTACTTATCTTATTCTGATTCATTCTATACTTACCTCACTCTGATTCTTTCTATACTTATCTTGATCCTGTCTCACCTTCTATTGTTCTACTCTGAGACAAGATGGATTTCACACCTTGGAATCCTACATTTATGAACTTTTTAAGAGATAGGAGACCTAAGACAAAAAAAATTTAAACTATTTTCTCTATAAAAAAAATGTTGGTTGATTGTTCTGATGATAAATGCTTGATTTGCTTCTTTGATTGATTGAAACATTATAGTTGGGCATCTTAGCATGTACCACCATAAAGTAATGTATTAGCTTTAGTGGATAACACACTAATCTACTTAGCTCATAAATCCCCCACAGTAACATTCCTCGTAATTACTCGCCGTGTCTACAATCCTTTCTTTCTTACCCTATGTTTCTAACCCAGATGGACTATCCCTATACTGTTAGAAGAGAGCAGTATAGACGTGATCCTTGGTATGTCATGATTAAGAAAGACAAAGGCAGTTTATACACTGTGCTAAGGGAACCGTAGCACTCACCAGTTCCAAAGGACAAAGATTTGAAGTTGAAGTTGCAGTAACTACCCCCATCAGACTAGCGGCATTCTTAGTAGATAAGAAGTTGGTGGGTGACAACATCCATGCAGTTAGGGATTTTCCGGATGTCTTTTCAGAGGAGTTACTAGGAATGCCACCAGATAGAGAAGTTGAGTTTGTCATTGATCTCTTACCTGGGACTACCCCTATTTCTAGACGGCCATACAGGATGTCCATAGAAGAATTAAAAGAACTTAAGAAGCAGTTAACAGAGTTACAAGATGCTGGGTACATTCGTTTGGATTCTTCACCTTATGGAGCGCCGGTTCTATTTGTACAGAAGAAAGAAGGATCACAAGGAATGTGCATGGATTATAGGACCCTTAATGATGTCACTGTGAAGAACAAGTATCTGTTACCCTGCATTGAAGATTTATTTGATCAGATGAGAGGTGCAAGGGTATTCTCGAAGATTGATCTCCGATCAGGTTATCACCAAATGAAGATTAGGCCATCGGATACGCCCAAGACGGATTTCTCGATCCGATATGGTTTATTTGAGTTCACTGTTGTGCCATTTGGACTAACTAATGCACCAGCCTATTTCATGAGTTTGATGAATAAGGTGTTTATGGAGTATTTGGACAGATTCATCGTGGTGTTCATCGATGATATTCTTATCTATTCTAGGAGTGAAAGTGATCATGAAGAACATCTAAGGTTGGTGCTACAGAAGCTACGAGATAATCAACTCTATGCCAAGTTCAGTAAGTGTGAGTTTTGGATTGACAAGGTGCTATTCCTTGGTCATATTATTTCTAATGGAGGAATAGCAGTGGATCCTGCTAAAGTGAAGGAGATAATGGAGTGGAGAGTGCCCACTACAGTTACTGAGATTCGGAGTTTCTTGGGGCTAGCAGGATATTATCGGAGATTTATTGAAGGATTCTCTAAGATTGCCAAGCCTATGACCTCGCTTTTGGATAAAGGAAAAGAATTTAAGTGGGATGAGAAATGCCAAGAAAGCTTCGATCAATTGAAGGAGAGATTGATGTCACCACCAGCGTTGGTAATGCCAGACTTACAGAAAGGATTTGATATCTATTGTGATGCATGTGGCCAAGGATTGGGATGTGTGCTCATGCAAAAAGGACATGTGATCGCCTATGCGTCTCGTCAGTTGCGGAAACATGAATTGAACTACCTCACGCATGATTTAGAACTGGTAGCAGTTGTGCATGCACTTAAGATTTGGAGACACTACATTATGGGAACTAAGTGCCAAGTATACACGGATCATAAGAGCTTGAAGTACATATTCACTCAGAAGGATCTCAACCTTAGGCAATGCTGTTGGTTGGAGCTTATTAAGGATTATGATTTGGAGATTCACTATCACCCGCGCAAGGCGAATTTGGTTGCAGATGCCTTGAGTCGGAAAGAGCATGTTCACTCCGCTTTTGTCGTCCAGCTACCCGATGAATTAGCAAAGGACTTTGAGAGACTAAATTTGGGAATTGTTACTCACACTAAAGGAGTTACCATTGAGTTGGAACCTACCTTGGAGCAAGAGATTCGTAAAGGTCAGGTTGGTGATGCTAAAATTCAAGAGATTAAGGATCTGATTACGGAAGGTCGAGTTCCGGAATTCACGGAGGATGAGCAAGGTACTATATGGTTCAAAGATCGGATATGTGTTCTAGAGATTGATAGCCTCCGTGAGACTATATTGAAAGAAGCCCATGATTCTGATTATTCTATCCACCTTGGTAGCACTAAGATGTATCAGGATTTGAAGCAAAAGTATTGGTGGTATGGACTGAAAAGTGATGTTGCTGCACATGTGGCTAAGTGTGATGTGTGTCAAAGAGTCAAGGCCGAACATCAAAGACCCGCTGGACTATTGCACCCATTGAAGATACCCGAGTGGAAATGAGAAGAAATTGGTATGGACTTCATTGTTGGACTACCCCGCACTCCAGCAGGATATGACTCTATTTGGGTAATTGTGGACAGATTGACAAAAATGGCTCATTTTATATATACCGGTGAGGACTAATTATACGGGAGCCAAGCTAGCAGAATTGTATATGACTCGGATAGTTTGTCTACATGGAGTACCTAAGAAGATCGTGTCTGATCGAGGATCACAGTTTACTTCTCGATTTTGGAAGAAATTGCATGAGAGTTTGGATACAAAGTTGAATTTTAGTTCAGCCTACCATCCCCAGACTGATGGACAGACAGAGAGGACTAACCAAGTGCTAGAAGATATGTTAAGAGCTTGTGCTCTTAAACATGGTGGAAGTTGGGATAAGAGTTTACCCTATGCTGAGTTTTCTTATAATAATAGCTATCAGGCCAGTTTGAAGATGTCACCATTCGAGGCTTCATATGGTAGAAAATGCAGGACTCCACTGTATTGGGATCAGACTGGAGAAAGACAGTTTTTTGGGCCTGAACTTATTCAAGAGGCAGAAGAACAAGTTCGAATGATAAGAGAAAATTTGAGAATTGCACAATCCAGGCAAAAGAGCTATGCTGATAATAGGAGAAGACTACTGGAGTTTAAGGAGGGTGATCATGTCTATTTGAAGGTGTCACCACTCCGGGGTATGAGGAGATTTAAAGTTAAAGGAAAGTTGTCCCCTCGCTTCATTGGATCTTTCTTGATCTTAAAGCGAGTGGGAGAAGTTGCATATCAACTGGAGTTACCCGATCATCTGTCAGATGTACATGATGTATTCCATGTATCTCAGCTAAAGAAGTGCCTCAGGGTACCTGAGGAGCAGCTACCACTGGAGGACCTCAGTGTGCAAGATGATCTGACTTTTGCTGAGTACCCAATCAAGATTTTGGACACTTTGACTCGAGTTACAAGAAATAAGGTGATAAAGATGTGCAAGGTACAATGGAGTCACCATGGAGAGGATGAAGCAACTTGGGAGAGAGAGGAAGAGCTTCGCATAGATTTTCCCCACCTTTTCCCTAGATCATCTTAAATCTCGAGGACGAGATTATTTTTAAGGGGGGTAGGATTTGTAATACCCAGTTTGGAAATAATAAGAGAATGGGGTAATCTCATTAGTTGTTTTGTCTTCTACTTATCATCACTTGGGAATAACTATACTAAGTGAGAATAATTTGTTAAAGAGACCAAAGATAATTTGTGCATCATGCTGGATTTTAGTGTTTGTGCATTTAATAATAATAATAAAATTAATAAGGATACATTAATAATAAGAATTAGGTATTAAGCCTAAATTAAATGCTAGAATTGGGAAATAAGATATAGAAGGTGAAGAGGAAAATAGGAAAAGCCCTGTATACAATGTAAGGAAAATATATAAATAATTATATTTCCAAAGTAGGTATTCTAAATCCCACAACATGAACTAAGAATAAAATAGGCACAAGTTTAAATTGAAATTCGAAATTCAAATTGAATTTGGGAATAGAGGAAGGGAAATAGAGAATAAAAAGGAAAAGAATAAAAGCTCCACTTGGGCCAGATCTTCCCCTTTCGGCCCAGCCTGGAATTGCCATCCGCGCGGCCCAGGACTCTCCTTTTCTTAGCGCGCGCTGTCGCTGATGGCTTGGGCCCGCGTTGCCAGTCTCTTTACTCTCGCGTGCGCGCCTGCTCTGTCTCACTGCTGGGTGGGGCCGTTGGGTCGGTGTCATCCCCGTCTTCCTCGCTGCTCCGCAACAAACCACGCACGGGTCGCCGCCTTCGTCGAAATCGTGGGTGGTCCTCTCCTATCCCGAGCGGGGTCCACAGGGATAAATAGGAGCACCCCTACTCCTTCCTTCCCTCAAAAACTCTCTTGCACGACCGCCGTGACCCAATTCACCACCGCCAACGCCGTGTCCAGGACAGAGCGCGGCCGCCGCACCCGAAATTGGGTATCACCGGCGGTCTGGGTTCGAGTGCGACCTCGGCGAGTTGGTCGTCGTGCGGGGATTGCAATTGTGTGTCTTCTCGTGCACGGAAGGCACCGGCCGCCCGGGAATTTGACGACGGAGCACCAGGATCGCCGCACGCCCCAAGCTTTCGCGGTTAGCGCTCTGCTCCGCATTAAACTCGGTATGCAATCTTCCCTAGTACCCATACTATTCTAGACAACGTTTAGCGCGCCCTAATTTGGGGGATTGTGCTCGGCTAGGGCGCTGTCACACCCGGTTTTGGAAGGCAAACCGAATGCGAACTATGTACGTGCCAGGATCAGAACTCACGTACACAGCGATTACATAAATGAACATCATCACACAATGCTCGAATAATAATATAAAAGGGTACTTATTACATCATAGAGTCATAGACATCCACATAGTCATTGTCTTAACAGGTAAATCAAAGTGCTAAACGAAACGCAGTAAAGATAAGGCCTTCACAGGCAGCTGACTGGGGGTTGCCGCCAACCCACACCTAGAATTCGTCGTAGTCTTGGAACTCCTGGAAGTCTCCTTCCACGGCTTCGCCTTCTCCTGAGCAGTGATTACAATGCGGGCAACCTGGTGTTTTGTGGTAAAGCAAGGATGAGTACACATCAACGTACTCAGCAAATGTCCCGTTTGGCTGAGGTGGACTAGCTTTATGTGGGGTTAGGCTCCAGCAGTTGCTTTTAGTTGGTCAAGTATTTATCATTAGTAGAAGCCAGATTTTAGCATTAACCAATCCGTAAACCATTTCCTCATCGAGGAACATCATCATCATAGTCGAACCAAAACCATATCATAACCATTGTATCTCGAACCATCTGTATCTCTAATCAAAGAGGATCCCAAGGCTGCTCTTAACCGTGAGCACGGCTGATATACCAGTTTCACTACCCTCTGCAGAGGTTGCACACTTTACCCATGAGTCATGATTCCCCTTTCTACCCGGGGAGAGCTAATCCCCATTGACCACTACCTAGGTGGTCCGGCAGGGCATCACTACGTAGCTTTTACAAAGATTCCCCAGAGATCATAGCTGCCCGTTAGGTTTCTCCAGTTTGATAAACACAGTACCCCTCCCCGCAGGAGAGTGACTAACAAAGAGCAAAACGAAAGAACCTCGGCACTCAGCCTCGGCAGAGCAAGCACTGTGCCTGGACCCCATTGACGGCACGACGGCTAAGCAACTACACCTCTAGTTCATCTAATTAATCAGCTAAGGGCATCCCATTTCACCCTCATGGTTGCACTGTTATCCCGGGTGGTCTCTCAACGAACCAGTCCTTACGGAGAGGTACTCAGGAATCAGCCTGAGCCCCCTAGAGTATCACAAGATCATCAACATCAACAGGATAACAGTATCATAAATAGTCACATCATGTTCATTGATTATGTTAAGGCAATAGCAAGATGCTAACCATAATAACCCAAAAGGTCATCAAGGATAAGATAAAGTATAAAGCTAGTCAATCCTTAGGTTTCAAGTAAGTAATGCGGGGTAGTAAGTTATAAATGAATAGGACATAATGGGACAGAGGACACTTGCCTTCACCAAACTGCTGATCAGGGACTTCCTCTGCAACTGCCTCGGGAAACACAGACTGCTCGTTGTCTACGCAAAGCAATCATTCACACTATGCACTTGGGAAAATAACAAACAAAAACAATATACCAAACATATGCAGCAGAGAGGGGCCACAAGTTCATAACAGAAAAGGGATAGGCACTCTAAAGTTCCCTAGGTCTGGGGGTAGAGGACTACACAAAGTGATTCACTATCCACTAATCAGGTCTAAGTTAGTGGTGGGATTAAATAATTATCTGGTTTAAGTTCCTAAACTTAAGTGTTTAAGTCCATAAACTTAAGTAATCCAACTTTTATTAAAGTCTACTCATTTCCAATTATCTTAAATAAGGTTTCAATAGTCTTAATCCTATCCTAGTGATTAGCTATTAATTAATACATGGAAACAGCAGGGAAACATTGCATAAACAGATAGATAATAATATTATGAACATTTTGCAATTTGAAGCACCTAATTTGGAGTTCATATGACAAAGTTATGAATTTTACAAGTTTAGGGGTTAAAATTATACCCTAAGGACTTATTTTTAATTAAATAAAAGGGCCAGGGACTTAACTGCGAGAAACCAGGGACGGCGGGCGCAATTTCCAGAAAACAGGGGGGCTCTTTAAGAAAACGCGCGGGCGAAGGGGTATCGGGCTACTACGGCCGTCAGATCTAAAGCGAACGGCCAGGATTAGATCCTGCGGGCGGGCGCGCGAGCGCGCGGCGGCGGGAGCGGCTGACAGGCGGGGCCGGGCGGACAGCGCGGGCGTGCGGGCGACTGGCAAGCGGGGCCGGGCGGACAGCGCGGGCGCGCGGGCGACTGGCAAGCGGGGCCGGGCGGACAGAGCGCGCGGGCGGACTGACGGGCGGGGCCGGGCGGACAGCGCGCGGGCGCGCGGGCGAGCTGACGGGTGGGGCCTAGCGGGCAGAGAGACGGGGTGAGGGGGCAGCGGGCCTGGGCCGCTGGATCTCCGGCGGACGGCTAGGATTGGGCTTGGCCGAATTAAAACGAGGCCGCCCGATCTGGGTTGGACGGTGGGGATCGGGTGGCCGGCCTGGGCTTCCCCTACGGCTAGCTGGGGCGGCGGCGCTCTGCGTGCGCGCAGCGAGGGGGAGAGAGAGTCTGCTGGGGCGCAAATGGGGGAGGGGGTGAGGGCGAGTGGGGTTCGGGGCTCAAGTGGCCAGGGGCGAGGTGGGGCGAGTTCCACGCGCGACGTGGGCGCGGGGAAGGCGGGCGCGAGCAGCTCGGGCGGCGGTTACGCGAGGAAGACGGGGCTGACACCCCGGGCCCGCGAGCAGAGAGAGAGCGAGGGAGCGAGCGCGCGCGGGGAAAGCGGGCGCCGACAGGTGGGACCGGGCGAGCAGAGAGAGAAAGAGGCGGGTGCGCGGAAGACGGGCGCGCCGACAGGTGGGGCCCGCTGCGCAGAGAGAGGAGGGGAGGGAGGCGCGCGCGCGAGAGATGGGCTGGCTGGGCCGAAAGGCCGAGGGGGCGGCTGGGTTGGGCTGCTTTACCCTTTTTCTTTTATTCTGAATTGTTTCTCCCTTTTCTTTTATTTATTCCATTTGATTCAAATTCAAATGAGCCCCAAATTCAAATTAGACCTTTTGAGAATTATGCACCAAACAAAAGTGAAGTCTAGGGTTCAACATGATGCAACAATTCATACTCCCCTAGGGTTTAACATAATAGACTATAATTACAAGTAAAATAAGCACTTAGTTCCTATAGAAATGAGAGAGAAAAGAATTAGGAAGGATGAGAAAAGGAAGTAACACCTGAATTTGTGAATATGATCAAAGAAATTTTATACCCCCAAATTCAGGGTGTTACAAACCTATCCCCCTTAAAAGAATCTCGCCCCGAGATTCAAGGTTGGTCAGCAAAGAGTTCAGGGTATTTGGCCTTCAGGTCATCTTCTCGTTCCCAGGTTGCTTCTTCCTCAGAGTGGTGACCCCATCTGACTTTGCACATTCTGATAGTGTTCCTCCGGGTGACTCTGTCTGCAAACTCCAGAATCTGCGTTGGCTTCTCTATGTATGTCAGATCTTCTTGGACTTCCAAACCCTCCACTGGCAACTGTTCTTCTGGTACTCGCAGACACTTCTTCAATTGCGACACATGGAACACATTGTGCACTGCTGACAAACTCTCTGGTAGGTCGAGCTGGTAGGCCACTTCTCCACGCTTGGCTTGAATCTGATATGGTCCGACGTACCGGGGTGCTAGCTTGCCTTTGACTCCGAACCTTCTGACTCCCCTGATAGGTGACACCTTCAGATAGACGTAGTCTCCCACTTCAAAACTCAGTTCTCTTCTCCTTCGGTCCGCATAGCTTCGCTGCCTTGACTGGGCTGTCTTCAGGTTCTCCCGAACCATTTTGATATTCTCTTCGGCTTCAAGCAAGATGTCGGGGCCAAACACCTGTCTCTCTCCAGGCTGGTCCCAGTGCAGCGGAGTCCTACAACTCCGTCCGTAGAGTGCCTGAAACGGTGACATCTTCAAGCTGGCCTGGTAACTATTGTTGTAGGAGAATTCTGCATAAGGTAACCTTTT
Organism: Zea mays; assembly: GCF_902167145.1. Lineage (NCBI taxonomy): Eukaryota > Viridiplantae > Streptophyta > Magnoliopsida > Poales > Poaceae > Zea > Zea mays. The sequence continues at coordinate 151,443,771 of NC_050099.1, read as the reverse complement.
GTCCCATCCTGACTTGTCTTGCAACGCACAGGCTCTCAACATATCTTCTAAGATCTGGTTAGTTCTTTCAGTCTGGCCGTCTGTCTACGGGTGATAAGCTGAGCTGAAGTTCAAATGTGTGCCCAAAGCTTCTTGTAACTGCTGCCAAAAATGAGATGTGAACTGCGTTCCTCGATCTGACACTATCTTCTTCGGCACACCATGAAGGCAGACTATCCGTGACATGTATAACTCAGCTAACGTTGCTCCGGTGTATGTCGTCTTCACAGGTATGAAATGGGCCACCTTTGTTAAGCGGTCCACGACCACCCAGATGGAATCATAACCGGCCCGGGTACGAGGTAGGCCAACTATAAAATCCATCCCAATCTCATCCCACTTCCACTGAGGAATCCGCAAAGGCTGCAACAATCCGGCGGGCCTCTGATGCTCTGCTTTGGTTCTCTGACAGCTATCACAGATGGCGACATATTCTGCGATCTCCCTTTTCATACCATACCACCAAAACCTCCTTTTTAAGTCCTGGTACATCTTCTCACTCCCTGGGTGTATGGAGTAGGCTGTCTCATGAGCTTCCTTGAGGATCAGTTCCCGAATAGGTTTGAGGTCGGGAACACACAATCGGTCCTTGAACCAGATTACTCCTTCTTCATCCTCTCGAAAGTCTTTGCCTCTTCCTTCTAGGATCAGCTGCCGGATCTTGTTGATGTTTTCATCATCCTTCTGCCCTTCTTTGATCTCCCGCTCTAGGGTGGGCTCTAATTCCACTGTCACTCCTTGCGTACTATTCAGGAAACCGAGGCTCAGTCTGTCAAACTCCTTGGCTAACTCATACGGCATTGGGTGCGAGGCCAACATATTGACTTGACTTTTCCTGCTCAAAGCATCTGCAACAACATTGGCTTTGCCCGGATGGTAATGTATCTCCAACTCATAGTCTTTGATCAATTCCAACCATCTTCGCTGCCTCATGTTTAACTCTGACTGGGTGAATATGTACTTCAGACTCTTATGATCTGTGTAGATGTCGCACTTCTGCCCATACAGGTAATGTCTCCAAGTCTTTAAAGCATGAACCACCGCTGCCAATTCCAGGTCATGTGTGGGGTAATTCTTCTCATGGATCTTCAGCTGTCGAGACGAGTATGCTACAACTCTCCCTTCTTGCATCAGCACACATCCCAATCCGGTGTACGAAGCATCGCAATACACTGAGAATGACTTGTGGACATCAGGCAGGACTAGCACAGGAGCTGTAGTCAATCTATTCTTCAGTTCTTCAAATGCTTCCTGACACTTTTGGGTCCACTTAAACTCAACTTTCTTCGCTAGCAACGCTGTCATTGGTCTAGCAATCTTTGAGAAGCCTTCAATGAAACGCCTATAGTATCCAGCCATTCCAATGAAGCTCTTGATCCCACGAACATCCTTCGGTGCTTTCCAGTTCAGGATATCTGCTACTTTCTTTGGATCCACTGCTAACCCATCTTGATTTATGATGTGACCCAGAAATAAGACTTCATGAATCCAGAACTCGCATTTGCCCAGCTTGGCATACAACTGATGCTCTCGAAGCCTTTGCAATACCATCTTCAAATGCTCCACATGATCTTCCTCACTTTGAGAGTATATGAGAAGGTCATCGATGAACACTACC